>NC_141109.1:6682500-7130000 GCF_041138505.1 Cibotium barometz
GTGTGTGTGTGTGAGAGAGAGAGAGAGAGAGAGAGAGAGAGAGAGAGAGAGAGAGAGATTACATGTAAGATGCATTTATTTGAGAGTGAGAGAGAGAGAGAGTGTGTGTGTGTGTGTGCATGAGAGAGAGAGAGAGAGAGAGAGGCTGAGAATTTCTATGTAGGAGATAGTTTGTGTGGGAGGAGATAGTGTGTGTTTTCATTAGTGTATGTGCAGTGTGTACATGTGTGTGTGTGTGTGTGTGTGTGAGAGAGAGAGAGAGAGAGAGAGAGAGAGAGAGATGATAGATAATTTCTACGTAGGAGATAGTTTGTGTGGGAGGAGAGAGTGTGCGTTTAGATTAGTGTATGTGCGGTGTATACATGTGTGTGTGTGTGTGTGTGTGAGAGAGAGAGAGAGAGAGAGAGAGAGAGAGAGAGAGTATGCATGCATGTGCGTACAGCTGCATCTATGTATAGAATGTGCGAGAGAGAGAGAGAGCGAGATGGGGCAGACCTGGAGAGAGAGAGAGAGAGAGAGATGTAATGAGGGAGGGTGAAAAGAGAGAGAGAAAGAGAGTGAGAGATAGAGAATAAAAAGTATCTTTTAATAAAATATAAATTAAATAGAAAACATATATGTATATGTGTGTATACATGTGTGTGTGTGTGTTTTTATTTACATTTATATATACATACATACATATGTATATATATGTGTGTGTGTGTGTGTGTGTGTGTGTGTGTGTTTGTGTGTGTGTGTGTGTTTAGATGTGTGTATGATATATCTATCTATATATTTAAAAGTGACCACAACTTATCACCCATCTCCGCACATTAAAATTTAATCAAAATTAATTAAATTATGTCGATGTTTGTATTTATATTTTTAAATACATGTATATATGTATAAGTATACGTGTCTATGTATAGGTTTATGTATCTAAAACATAATATTGTATATACTATATATTTACATATGTGTATGTGTGCGTGAGAGAGAGAGAGAGAGAGAGAGAGAGAGAGAGAGAGAGCGCTTCTATGTGTGGGAGAGTGTATGAAGAGAGAGAGAGTGTGTGCATGTGTGTGTGTGTGTGAGAGAGAGAGAGAGAGAGAGATGGTTGTAGAGAGGGAATAGTTCTTTTCTGGAACCTTGGTCGGCCGCAGCAACGTGCAGGTGCAATACTAGTATATATATAATTATCCATAAAACCTGAATAATAAGCCTGACAGAAGTAGACTCCCAAGGGTGTCACTTCTGATGTGCTTCTTGTTGCATGTATGCAATTAGGGTATCACTTCTCATGGGGAGAGTCCTCTTTTCTATGGGAGGATGAAATGTGGGACTTAGTATGCAGTTTGTTGAACAAAAAGTGGGACTGAATGTGTGATGTAAATCTATCTACTATGTAGTTAGGTAAAGGGGATATTAATATTTATAATATATATAATTATCGTTCCATAAAAAAATGAAACTTTTCCCCTATTTTTGAGATTGAGAACATACTGTTCTCATGGGGCCTTTACCAGCTCTCTTCCTTCTTCCTCATGGGTCCTTATTTGCTCACATGGCAGAGCTTCGCCGCGGAACTCGGTTGCCTCCAGTACCATCTACAGGGACCCGATTGGGTGCTGTAGCGTGTGAGCAGAATTGCGAGAACCTGCATGCAAATGTAGCTGCAGATGTCTCAGTGGAGCTCCTCAAGTGTGAAAAGCCCCCCACTTTTCCATGGCAGGAACAGGGTTTGCATGATTTCTCAGAGATTGCCTCTCTGCTGAGACGTCTTGGCAAAGCCAAGGACCTTTCCCAAGGTAAGAAAGTCCATGCTTTCATAAGAAAATACGGTTATGATCGCAACACATTCATTGGCAATTGCCTTGTTCAGATGTACGGCAATTGTGATAGCCTTGAGGATGCCAGAGCTGCCTTTGATGCAATCCAAACCCCAAACTTGCATTCTTGGAATATCCTGATCCAAGCATATGCCCTCAATGGGAGCTTTGATGATACAAAGAGTGTATTTGAGACCATGCATAGGAGGGATGTGGTATCATGGACTGCCATTATATCAGCTGCTGCCCAACATGGGCATGTCATGGAAGCCATGTCACTTTTCCGCCAAATGAAGAATGACGGCATTGAGCCTAACAGCATCACTTTTGTGTGCATCCTTGAAGCATGCACCATTCTAGAAGAAGGCTGGGAGGTCCACTCTTCCCTTGTGAAGAGAGGATTTGAGGGAGATGTTATAGTGGGGACTGCCCTTGTGACCATGTATGGAAACTGTAGGAGCTTGATCGATGCAAGGTCTGTGTTCAACACCATGTGTGAGAAGAATGTGGTGTCATGGAGTGCGATGATCTCTGCCTTTGCCCAAAATGGCAATGCAGAAGAGGCGCTGGAAGTTTTGCACCAGATGAGGAAAGAAGATGTCTTCCAAGATAAGGTAACTTTTGTTTGTGCACTCGATGCATGTGCGAGTTTGGGATCCCTGAAAGAAGGTCAGGATGTCCATGCTAATATTATTGCTGATGGATCTGACCAAGACATGATTGTTGGGAATGCTCTCGTCACCATGTATGGCAAATCTGGCGACTTAAATAGTGCAATCATTGTATTCTCAAAAGTGCTTGAGCGCGATGTCGTTTCTTGGAGTGCCATCATCTCAGCATGTGCCCAAAATGGTCATGTTAAGGAAGCCTTGAATCTCTTCAGTCTGATGAAGCGGGAAGGGTTTCAGCCCAACAAAGTTACTTACGTTTCGGTTCTTGATGCTTGTGCCGACTTAACAGCTCTGGAGAAAGGTCGGGAGGTCCATTCAGCTGCTGTTGAGAGTGGCATTGAGCTGGATCTCTTTGTGGGGAATTCCCTTGTCAACATGTATGGAAAGAGTGGGAGTTTGGATGATGCTAGGAGTGTTTTTACCAAAGTGCTGCATCGGGATGTGATCTCTTGGAATGGTATGATTGCAGCTTGTGCCCAGAATGCACAAGGCATGGAGGCCCTAGAACATTTCCATCAGATGCAGTATGAAGGCATTGAACCCAACAATGTGACCTTCATTTGTGCAATTGCAGCATGTACGAATCTAGCAACCTTACAAGAGGGCCGACAGCTTCATGGTGCCGTTCTGGAGGGTGGATATGAGCCAGATGTCATGGTCGGGACATCTCTCATCACCATGTATGGAAAGTGTGGGAACGTAGACGAGGCAAGAATAGTGTTTCTTAGGATGCATCAACGAAATGTTATAGCTTGGAGTGCCATGCTTGCAGCTTGTGCACAAAATGGCCATGAAATGGAGGCCCTTGAGCTATTCCATCAAATGCAACGTGATGGTGTCAAACCAAATGAAATCACTTTCATCTCGGTTCTTGCAGCATGCAGCCATACAGGATGTTTTGATGATGGACTGGATTATTTTGCCACCATGAAAAGAGACCATGGTATAAGATATACCTTGGACCATTACACATGCATGATTGATCTCCTTGGTCGTGCAGGTCACTTAGAGGCGGCAGAGGACTTGATCAAGAGCTTACCATGTGCAACAGTTGCAGCGCCATGGTCGAGCTTGCTTTGTGCCTGCAGACTCCATGGTGACATAGAACGTGGAGAGCATGCTGCAAACCAATGTTTGGAGCTGGATCCAAGTAATGCTTCACCATACATAGAGCTGTCACATATGTATTCTGCAGTGGGCAGGTGGGATGATGTGGCAAAGGTGAGAGAGGCACTCAAGAACAGTGTTGTCAAGCAGAAGCAGGGGTAAAGCCACACAGAGGTCAAAATGCTGCATGACTTTTCTTATGGTAGGATCTTGCGTCCTTAGCAAAGTGAGTTTCTTGAAAATATCAGCTTTCAGCCCATGCGCTCGGTCTGTAAGGATGCTACCATCCCAACTAACTTATCCACTTGCAAACCAATGTCTGTGGCACTCTTGGCTTGGCTTTGACCTGTCAGGTGAAGTAAGGACTCAGAAATACCTCCAACATGGAGAGGTGAAAACGTAAGGAGCAGATTTTTAATACAGCCAATACAGGCAGAAGAGCAAAGAAACACCAGAAAGGTCTGCTCTGGATCCCCATTTAATTTGCCAAGAGAACCAACCAGGTGCCAAGTAAGCTGACCAATCTGCAGGTTTGACTCCAAATTTAATCCTATTTACGTGATGCTTGCTCACCTCTGAGCTAGGGCCCAGACACTCAGCAGGGGATCTCCATTGGTAGGAGCAAAAAGGAGCAATAGTCCTCTATGGGTTACACATAGCAGGAGCCTGTTGTTAATGCTGTCCTCGTGCAGGCCTGCACTGTGGTGGTCAAAACCTAAACGATTTTGAAGTGGCATATTTTGTGACCATTCACCCCTAAAGTGTTGTGAGTGCAGGTGGTCAAAACCTAAACGATTTTGAAGTGGCATATTTTGTGACCATTCACCCCTAAAGTGTTGTGAAATTCCTGCACACTATACCACCAAAGGTGCTCCATCGTTGTTACCCAAATCCCAACAATAGTCCTCTATGGGTTACACACTAGCAGGAGCCTGTTGTTGATGCTGTTCTCGTGCAGGCCTGCACTGTGGCAGTTATAACCTTGATGATTCTGAAGTGGCATATTTTGTGACCAAGCAATTCCTGCACACTATACTGCCAAAGGTGCTCCATCATTGTTTCCCAAATCCGAACAATGTACACACCTATCTTGGGGCATGAGTTGGCAGCTAAGAAGGCTGTTCTCCAGGCAGTCGTTAGAAAAGTTGTTCACAAAGAGGGGAGGTGTAACAGTCTAAGGGTTTAAGAAGGCTTGCCCAAACAGTCATATGGGCTTTTCATAAGGAATAAAAGTTGATAGAAAATGGCAGTATTTCACATACAAGTTCTAGACGATTAGTGCTTCAGTTTTGAAGGTTTTGAAAGTTTATTCCTGTTTTTGGATGATAGGACAAAACTGTAGCATATAAGCATCTTCATGTCACATTTGCTGTACTTCAATAACTTCCCTCACCTAGTAGGAATAACCTGTACCTGTGGGAAGCCATCTGCCATCTATCGTCAAGTACCTGAAGACCGTAGGATATTAAAGACTATTATATGACATTTTAGCTGTCCTAACCCATTCCTTGGGTACCACTGTACTGCCAAGGAAGAGTTTCCTCATCAAAACCTCTGGGTAAGATCCTCCTTGAGCACTATGGAAGAATGCTCAACTAGTAAATGAGAGCTGTTGTATGGATGATTCATATGGCCCACACTGCGAGTGAGTGTCATCAAGATACCAATCCTTTTAGGGGAATATAGATGCGAGTGTCAGCAAGATACTAATCCTTAGGAATGTAGATGATTCATATTGCCTACACGGTTTGTGAGTTGTCTATCAAGATATGAATCCTTTTAGAGGAATATAGATGGTCTTTTAATGAGCTGTTATGGATTCAATCATCATTCGACTCAAGAATAGAAACAAAAGCACAGAAGGCACCTGAAGAGGGAACAATAAGGTAAAGACCAGTGCTTCTTGCAACTATAGTGAAGAATCATGGTGTCAAGAAAACAGGTAGTGATAATTCAAAAACGGAGCAAAAATGAACCCACTCTTCAGGAAGATCCCAGACTGGGAAGCCAAAATGTGTGTATTGCCTGATTTTAGTTGGAGGAAATGGAGCAGATTTGCCTGAACCTAGCACAAGGAGACATAAGATGAGATGTTGAAGAGAATTCATCACTTTTGGAATGCTGCAATGACAATAGAGACGATGGAAATGGCCATCACTTCAAGGGTACTGCAATAACATGAAAGCATGCAACTTGTGTAGTTTCTTGTATGTCTTTATGATGTTAACCACACTTGGCAAGAAGGGTGCCAAAGGATGACCCATGAATTGGGAGGAAGGCCCTTGTTGATGCATCATTATAACACGAGGAGCATCTGCAAGAGCAAGATGCACTTGGGAGTTGAAAACCATAGGTACAAAGGACATGGAGGTGGAGAAAAGAGACAATGAGATCATGGTGATCAGTTTGAGTGTTGAAAGGCAGCTAGATAGGCCATGGTCTCCCCATGGGAGAGGTGGTGGTCCACATTGCAACAGATGATGATGAGAAGTAATTTGTCTCTTTACTATTCGTTGGTACAGAACACCATATATCACTATGGAGATTGCCATGACTATCGCAAGCATCAATGGTGCCATGCCACTGAACTACCATGATCATGGCCATTTAGGTGTACGTAGGCCATGATTGTGAAGATTTTAGTGCTGGTGGGTTGCTAGAAATCTAACAATTAAAGAACTGACTTGCATGAAGTGCCAATACATAAGCAAGGAGAAACAAATTGTAAGATGAAGAATTAAATTGATGAGCTATACAACAAAGAATGGAGCAATGCCTTCAACAAATTGATGGAAATTCCCTTAATCTCTAAACAAAGTCCTACAGGGGCCAACTGAAGTTCTATGTTTGATACACGTGCTTCTGTAGGCTAATGAAAAGCATCATACAAGGAGATGATAACCCTTTGATTCTCTCTAGCTCTACTATAATCTCACCTTTAATTATATAGTTAGGTCTATAATACCTAATTACACATCATACTCAATCTATAAACACAAATTTCATGTAAATACGGAAACTACCCAAACAATATATGGCCGTGGGTTGGATCAGTTGTGAGGGAATCTACATCTCTCCCCCACCTTCATCAGCACCATCTTCATTGGCTAATTGTAGATGTTAATTTGGTATGTGTTCATATTTGTTCATGCATGATACTCCTTGGTAGATGGATAAGGTCCTTGTGTAGATTGGGTACTTTGGAGAGTATTCCTCACTAAGTGAGGGGTTGGATGGACATAGACGGCGATGGTAGAATGTACCTATCTTCATGGAATGAAAGAGACATTTTTCATTGGGAATTGAAAGAATGCCCATGGTGCCTTGACTACCCCCTCGGGCAAATTCATACATATGAACATTGGTTTGTGGACATGTATTATTTCCTTGAGAGTTTCTTATGTTATGTATTGCTCCTTTGACCTTAATACTTTGGACGTATTATTTCTTTAAGAGTTGCTTATGTTATAGGTGTTGCTCCTTTGACCTTAATACTTTTGGACGTATTAGTACTTCATGAGCAACAATAATTATGGCTAGTATTGAGACTCTGTTATACAAACAGGATATGTAAGTAAAGCTTATTATTCGACCATGCACTTTATGGTGTTTCTCTATTGTGACATTGTGTGTTGTTGGTTGTAGGGTTGTGTATGTAGGAACATAGTACTTCACGTGAGCAACAATAATTATGGCTAGTATCAAGAATCTGGTGCACAAACAAGATATGTGAGTAAAGCTTATTATTCTACCATGCACTTTATGATGTTTCTCTATTGTGGCATTGTGTGTTGTTGGATTTTAATTAAACCAGTGCTTCCCTTTTGAGAGATACAAAGTGGTAGGGTCATACATACGAGGAGGTGCAAAGAGATCACTCCATATGTGCAAGTAAGAATATCCTATTGTATTTTACTACTACGGATAACCCATCTTTCAATGTTGTATGCAATTTGAAGGTTGTGCTACATTCCATATTATGAACAATTGAGGATTTTTTTAAGTGATAGGTGGCTACTTAGCACATTCATAGACGAGGGTGATTGCATCATTGATATGTTTGCTGGATGTGGGGAGTAGGATGCCAAAACAAAGAAATACATCACCATTACATTGGGATTGAAAAAGATATCTATCTTGCTGAGGTCCTCTCTAATATTCCAATAATAGAGTGACATGTTAAACATGCTTTATCTTGCTGAGGTCCTCTCTAATATTCCAATAATAGAGTGACATGTTAAACATGCTTTATGTTCTCATTAGGACTAACAAAATACTTTGGTCTACCATGTGATTCTGAATGCTTGTTTTACTCCTAGTATAATGTCATTTCATGGTATTATGGTGGTATTATGAGGTTTCACTTGGTTGTTTAAAATGGTTTTATTAACTTGACATTTACTCATGCACGTGGTTGTCTTGTGGATTTACTGTGGATTTACTATGTGAATGTTGGGTGTGTTGTAAATAGTTATCATGTTGTTTGTGGTATGGTCTGTGCATGCATATATGCCATGAGTGAAGGATGGTGAGGTTCCACTTGGTTGTTTAAAATGGTCTCATCACCTTGACACAGACTCATGCATGTGGTTAGCCATCTTTTTTTTTTGTATGGTTGTTGGGTGTGTTGTAAATTGTTGGCATGTTGTTTGTTGTATGGATTATGCATGGATATATGCCATGAGTGAGTGATGATGAGGTTCCACTTGGTTGTTTAAAATGGTCTTATCACCTCATAAGACCATATTAGGGACTTTGGAAAAATCCCCATACTTTGGGAATTCTAAATGGTAGCACTTTTGAATCTACTTATTAGAGTATTTTGAGCGAGTATTTAGGCACTCTGACATGGCCATGATAGAGGGATTGCCAGGGATCACACAAGGACTGAACCCGATGGTGGTTGACATCTTCGAGCCATTGAGATCTATGCCACAAATTCACCTCCCAATACCATTGGCCATGCCTATAACAAGCATGCCATCAGGTTTTACACTCCCCATCACTTCAATCCCACCGGGCTTTGGTCCCTTACCTAACATTCCCGCAAATCCTATAAGTACCAACCCTTTCTTGGATGCCCACACCCTGGACATACTGACTAGTCTAGGAAGGGTGGTAGCCCAAGGACTCAGTGAGTCTCTTCCAACAAGAGTTCTCACATACGACCTCAGTGATTCATACAGAAATACCCCCGTACAAATTTCTAAAATTATGGGCAAATACGACGGAACAACAAACCCTGTTCAATTCATTCAAATGTTTGAACAGAGATGTGAAGCCTTTGGAGATCCCAGCTGCCCCACTAAGGTACATGCGTTGAACTTATGCTTAGAGGGAAAAGCTAGTCGATGGTTCATCGCATTGATACCAGCGATCAAGACCAACTTCAAAACCTTGAAATCAGCCTTTATACATGGCTTTTCCAGACAATGTCATTAGTGGAGTGCAGTAACAAAACTCTATTCAATTGAGCATCAACCAAATGAATCCATTAGAGATTTTATCCTTACTTGCACAACAAGAAGGACGATGATGGTGCTTGGGTGGGAGAGGCATTTCGTAGTAAGAGCGCTTGGATTTATCTACCTGCTGCTGCAATCGGGCCTCACCGAGTTCGACGGTGGCGAAATGTACTGGAGCACCATTGGAAAGGTCGTTTACAAGGCTTCAAGAAGGCAAGCAATGAAAAACTAGTGGCCACGGTACAACACGTTTACACAGCATGAGATATCCATCTTCACCAACAAACTCGATTTCCATACAATTGTAAGTATCGCAGGTAGAAAGGGGCATATGAGATTTTCTGATAGAGATGTTTCAATCTAAGTCAACTTATTTTTTGTTTGTAGATATTTTTCCTTCAAACATGGTAGAGGAGCAGCCATTGGAAAGCCTTACAGTAACATTTCAAGCATTGCATGTGTAGACATTGGTCAGGCAATGTTTTCTTATAAAACAAGTGCAGAACTTCTTAAGGAAAAGGTCTTGTTTTACCGGCACTCCTATTTGGTGCCAAAAAAGGACAGTGGGTTTGGTAAGCTATAGATAATCACATCTCGACCCCTATCTTCTATAGAATGGCCAATTCCAGATGCTTGGACTCTAATGGTCATGAAATCAAAGATGCTTTGTGATATACAAGGGTCTTTGAAGTTTGCAAAGCCCTCTCGATATGTGAGTCTTAGTTGGGTATGCCCAATACATCTTTTTGCCAAGATGTTCAATCAATTTTGTTTCTCACAAACACCTATCATGTTTATGTGCAAGAAGGTATTAGGTGATGACATGGTAGCCTTGCTTGGAGACCAGTGGAGGACTGTAGAAGGGGTACATAAGGATGAGACATTCAAGTGCAATATAGTAGAATCTAGTGTCTCATTTTGGTATCTCAAAGCTCGTGCCACACTACACATACGCTTCTATTATGAGCGGTGGATGAAAAAGAATAGTTGTTGGGTCCCAATGCAGGCAGATGAACAAGTTGTTCTGCCTCTCGACATATGCGTTCGGTTGCCCAGTGGTGCAGTGGAAGTCGTAGGTGTAAGTAGACATTGGAGCCTCCTAAATATTAGAGAGCACCTCAATATCGTAGGAGGTGAGGATATTAGCAGAGCACAATTCAAGGTGAGCAATAGGAAGATTCAAAAATGACTAGAGCCAAAGACCTTGGTAGATCCCGATTTGGATGTTGATGGTATATCGCTCAATTAATGGGGATTTTGAATTTTGTTAATTTTGAAGCTACTTCAAGTATGTTAATTTTGTAAAGTCCTTGCCATCAAAAAAGTGTACCGAGCAATGAATTTTTGTCTTGTAACAGTTATGAATTTAGATTTTTATATTAATTTTATAACTCAACAAATTTACTCTAAAGCTGTCTTGTATGTGCACAATAATGGTCAGCTCAGTGTAGGTACTAGGGTTCCTATTCCAAAATGGTTTGGTGGCACACAGATTTACAGCACATGCTTTTTTTATGTCGATGGTTTCGGAGTCCATCCAAAACAGTATATAAAGACCAATCCATAAGGGAATTGAGAACATAATATCTTACAACTTATAAGCTCGATACAAAAGCCGCCCATGGATGTAAATTTTCTTCTAATGAGAGGACTATTCCTAGCAAGGTTGCTAGGCCAGCTATTTTAGCTGTTTCTTCTTCTGATGATGACTCCTATTCCTCTGTTGGGGATACAAATGATCAACCTATCCAGAAATCTGAAAGCTTCAAAAAAGACCTTGAAGATATAGACAAAATGATAGATGAAGCCAAAGAGGTGCATCAAAGAATTCTTTAGATGAACAACCCAGAGAAGAAGACGGAGGAAAAATCTGTTGTGCAGAATTAGAAAGGTCTTGTATCGAGGGACTTAGGCCCAATAGAAGTCATTATGAGACTTGTACTGAAATGTTGTATCTTAGCAATGTGATGAAAATTTTCTACATGGACATGTGTCTACTCTACAAAGTACACATAACGATTTTGAAGCAAACGTCTTTAAAATTCAGTTTTAACCAAAGATAAGTTATGAGAATAAAAATTCTCAACAATCTATTTTATTATGGCAAAGCACAATACTCACAAAATACAACAATGAGAAGGGCTCAATAAAAATATAGAATGTTTATACAAATATGAGCCGAGCTCAATAAAAATACAGAATCTTTACAACGTTGTCTCTAGACATACAAAATGCCTCTAAGCGGTTTCGGGCTATGTAGCCTCAGCCTTGGCCTCCTCCTTTAACTCAGCCTTGGCCTCCTCCTTTGACTCTGCCTTGGCCTTCTCCTTTGACTCAGCCTTCAGCACTGTGAGATTCCTCTGTCCCCTCCACGCACCGGACTCCTGGTAGTAGCTGATAGTGGAAGCAGCCCCCTCATGCACGAGGCAGGGTTTCTCACTCGGGGCCTCGCCCACGAATGTCCGGGCACGAGACTAGGCTGATGGTCACTCCGAAAACCGAAACCGGGAAAATTTCCCATGCCCGGAAAGACGGGATGATTCCACCGTTTTGAATTTTCTTAACAAATTTTTCTAACGAGATCAATTCTAAACTATCCTTCACCTGAATAAACCAGATAGAAGGAAACTATCACTGATATAATTTGATCATCTGAGTAATTTCAACGCTTTTTTCCTAATCAAGATCAGGCATAGCCGTTGATCCACTCAATTCAGAAATTTATCAGGGAATTAACTAGCTACTTGAATCCTAGCGTAATCCTAAGATTTTCAGTTTGATTATTAAGACTCCACTGATTCTAGCCTAACCCCATCCGGCCCATGGGTTAGCCACCACCCTACCACTGGAATCGATGGAACCAAACAAATACTCATCCACCCATAATTGAAATGCCTTTCTTAACTTTAGCTTTAGAAAACAGATACGCACACACTCCTCTTTAATATAAAAATAATCCATTGACAAAACAGATATGATCACAGAATTCCTAATTCAAAATTTCCATTCAATCCCTTGTTTCACAAAAACAATACCACTCTGGACTCTCCGTTGGGACTAGCTGGTCAGCAACAACAACGAGATCCAGTAATAACAGATAACAATAATCACTTCGTCAACATACATATATATATCTTTCTCGACATACGTATGGGTGTCCTAAGCACCGCGAGCCCGTGCATCACCTGGTCAGAACCCTCCAGGATCCTCCTTAGGTGTCCTGGTACTTCACTCAGGGACCGCTTCGTCGGCCCTCGCCCATTGTACTGGAAGCACACCATCTTTCACCATACCCAGGCTGGTCAAGACTTGGGCAGGTTTTTGCCGCGTGAGCTGTCCCTCGAACACTCCCCGCCAGCAACCGAACTTCCCTTAGATAAACATATATGCCAAATGCTCCCTCCAGCATTCTGGCGTAAGAAAACAGGGTTTCTATGCAAGTTTACAGTTTTGATTTTGTTTGAATACCATGAATAAATCTTAAATCCGTATCCCAATACTTCTAGATCTAGGTCTGAATTCCAAACAGAATTCCTCGAATTTTTTGATAACTTGATCCTCAGATCAAAATCAAAAGTCTTAACTTAGTTTCAGATTCGGTGGGAGATTTAAGTACATTTTTCTAGAATTGGGCACATTGTCATTGACTGAAATTGACGAAGGAATTAGGTCTTGGTCAATAGTCTGAATCAGAGTTTGGGTCTGGAAAGGTTCTTCCTAAACTATCTTTCTCGAAAAGGTACTATTTCAATTTCTCTTTTTCTAAATTTTCTTTGACGAATATTTGCTTACAGGACATGAATTTCTTAGGAGGAAGAAAATAATCATTTATCTCAATCTCTGACTTTGATAGTTTAATTGAATTTTCTCATTACCATCTTAGTGAATATGAAACGGTAGCATTTCTTCTCACAGATTATCTACTTATTCATTTTTCTAATTTTTATGGAAATTAAACAGAGGATTAAGGAGAACCCTTATTTAATTATAAAGATTCTATATGCATCTAATATCATCATAAAAATCATTTATGTTAAAAATCACTCTTTTATCATGAAAGAATTTCATTTATGCATATGTTTATGCATAAAAATCATTTATGATAAAAATCACACTTCTAATATAAAAAAATATCTTTTATGCATAGGTTTATGCATAAAAATCATTTATGATGAAAATCACACTTTTAATATAAAAAAATATCTTTTATGCATAAAAATCATTTATGATAAAAATCACACTTTTAATAAAAAAATATCTTTTATGCATAGGTTTATGTATAAAAATCATTTATGATGAAAATCACACTTTTAATATTAAAAAATATCTTTTATGCATAGGTTTATGTATAAAAATCATTTATGATGAAAATCACACTTTTTATATAAAAAAATATCTTTTATGCATATGTTTATGCATAAAAATAATTTATGATGAAAATCACACTTTTAATATAAAAAAATATCTTTTATGCATACTTTTATGCATAAAATCAATAATGATAAAAGTAACACTTTTATAATTAAAAAAATATTCTTTTATGCATACTTTTATGCATAGAAATCAATAATGATAAAAGTAACACTTTTATAATAAAAAAATATTCTTTTATGCATAGAAATCAATAATGATAAAAGTAACACTTTTATAATTAAAAAAAATTCTTTTATGCATACTTTTATGCATAAAAATCAATATGATGAAAGTAACTCTTTTGCAATAAAAAAATATACTTTTATGCATTATTTTAAGCATAAAAATCCATAATGAAGAAAGTAACACTTTCATAATAAAAAATTTATCAATAAGTATCTTTCATAGAATTTAATTCTATTGAAAATCATTCTTTTATAAAAATTAATCAATATGCATCTTTTTATGCATGAATGAAAATGACACTTTTAGAATACTCTAACGATGGGGGTTACTCTTTTTTATTAATAAAAGATGAAATTTATTTCACAATTTTTCAGAAAATTTTGCCATAACCTCCTTTGTATGGCTAACCATTTTTTAATTTTTAACTTACTAAAATTAATTAGAAGTTTACCAAGAGTATTTAAATCATTCTAATGTAAACAATCAAAGAGACACATTATGAAAAACTTGATTTTATTCATTAATCATTCATCTAGGATAAGAATGGTTGGATTTACTAAAGAGAGAGGAATGTCTTTTTTCAATGAGGGATAACATCATTTGCAATTTAGAGAAGACAAAAATCATAAAAAAAACCTTAAAAAACCAAAAAATGAATGGAAAAGAGAAGAATCTCCAACTTACTAAGGAATTTGAGAGCTTTTTTTTGGCTTGATGGTTTGAGGGTTCTACTCTTGTTTGGAAACAAGAGTGGCCACCAATCTTTTGGAAGAGGGAAGGTCAAAAACTAATGAATTATGAGTAAAATTCACTGTTTTTGGCACTTGGGAGAGGCAGGGTAACAGTGCAAAACACTATTGAGTTTCAAAAAAGGGGAGGGATTCTATTTATAGGAAAAAAGGGAGGGATTCTATTTATAGGAAAAAGGGAAGGGGTTCTATTTATAGGAAAAAGTGAGCTTCTAACCAAGCCAACTGATTCTAGAATTTTCCAGATCAATTTGGTCAATTTTTGACCATTTTTGGGTCAGTTTTGCTCACTTTTTGGATCTAGTTGAAACAGGAGAGAGGAGAGATAAAAATATCTCATTATTTGGGAGTTTAAAACTCATTCAAGCATGTGAAATAGGCGCCTCCTTCATGAGGGAAATTTCCCCATACTGAGGTGTCAAAAATGCATCATTTCACCTAAATATCTCTCTTTTTTAACTATTAACCTTGTCCTTAGTCAACTCTTCATCTTATGTGAGTATTTACTCATTTTTGGGAGATTTTTCTTTTATTCTTCTATTTATCTCCTCCCTACATTAGGATGAATCTTATTGGTCCATAGGAACCTTAATTTAAAATTTCGAAAAAATCTTCACCCTTAGGATAATGCCTCTTGAACAGATTATACTTAATTTTTAATGCACCTTCTGAAAATCTTTTTGAACTTCTGCTTCAGGGGAACTTATTTTAATAAGATGAGGTATTTTTCTATCCAAAAATATTTAAAAATTGAATTACCACTCTCTAAAAGATTTTCTCTCTCTAGGCCAAAACTAGTAGAAACAAGATCTTTTATATTTCTGAAGAGGGATTTGATTACAGGGGAAGATGCTGGACATCTTGAGAGGTTGGGGAGGAATCTTACATTCTCTCCCACTTGAAAAAGCGAGATGTCCTCATCTCGCAAATTGGGGTAATCCCGCAACAAATCGACTTCATTCTCCCAGGTGGTATCTTCAAAAGGATAGAACTTCCATTTTACCAATAATTCTCTGAGAATTCTGTTCCTGAGAATCTTTTCTCGAACATCAAGAATTTCTTTAGGTTGGAGTTCCATCTGCCCTTGGGTTGAAGAGGTTAGGATTTCATCATCAAGTACATGATTTGGGCTTGGCACATATTTCTTTAGAAGGCTTACATGAAATACATTATGAACTTTGAGATAAGGAGGCAGAAGAAGCTTGTAGGCTAAGTCACCTACTTTTTTTGTAATCAGATATGGCCCACAATATCTGGGGGATAACTTCTTATATTTCCCAAGAGATAGAGAACTTCTTTTGGGCCGTACTCTAATGAAGACCATATCTGCTTCTTCAAACTTTCTGTCTGTCCTCTTCTTATTAGCATACGGCTTCTGTCGATCCTGGGCAGCTTTAATATCTTTACGAATTGACTGCATCTGTTGCTCCATGTCGTCAAGCATCTGTCTGGACATCTCGACTCTAATCAATGGGTCGGACCAAGTTAATGGAGTTAAGCAATCTTGTCCATACAGAGCTTTAAAAGGGCTCATCCCGATACTTCGGTGATAAGAAGCATTGTAGGCAAACTCGACTAGGTGCAGATAGCTTAGCCACTTCTTGGGTTCCCTGCTGCCACAGCATGACCGAAGTATGACTTCGATTACTTGGTTTACCCTTTCAGTTTGACCATCGGTCTCAGGGTGATAAGATGTGCTGAGATCCAAGAAAGTTCCCACTGCTTCGAAAAATGCAGTTCAGAACCTTGAAGTAAACTTGGGATCTCGATCATTTACTATTCTCCTGGGTAGGCCATGCAATCTGAAGGTTTCTTTGAGGAACACTTTGGCCACATCCACTGCAGTGTAGGTTTCTTTTACTGGGATCAGATGGGCAACTTTGGTTAGTCTGTCAACTACCACGAAAATGGAGTTGTAACCTGATTGCACTGAAGGTAATCCAATAATAAAATCCATACTGATACATTCCCACTTCATCTGGGGGATGTCCAATGGATGTAACTTTCCATGCATTTTTACTCTTTCAGCTTTGACTTTCTGGCATGTCAGACATTGACGTACATGATTTAGTACATCCTTTTTCAGACCAGGACAAAAGAAGCTTTTCTTTACAGACATGTAGGTTTTGATGAAACCTGGATGTCCTGCTATAAGGCTGTCATGGGCTTCATTCAGAATTTGGTCCTTGGTTCCCTCGGAGTTTTGCTTTCCTGCATAAGTAGGGTAGCAATAGGGCCAAAGAATCTATCCTGCATGATCTTCTCACTCGCTTCAATAATCAAAGGATTTGATATTACAGTAATTGCAAGCAAGGAGGCTTTTCTGCTGAGGGCATCTGCTACCACATTTTCTTTTCCTGGGCGGTACTTGATTTCAAAATCAAATTCCTGCAGGGTCTGCATCCACCTTCTTTGGCGCATGTTGAGGTCCTTCTAAGTGAATATCCACTTTAAACACTGATGGTCTGTCATCAAAGTGAATCTTTTTCCTAGTAGGTAATGTCTCCATAACTTTAAGGCATAGACTACTGAAAGTAATTATAGGTTGTGAACAACATAATTCCTCTCATGTGTTCTGAGCTTTCAGGATTCATAGGCCACTGCATGACCTTCCTGCATGAGTGCACCTCCCAGGGCAAAACCACTTACATCAGTTACTACCTCAAAGGGTAGAGAGAAATCTGGCAGCTTCAGAACAGGACTGGTTACCAAGGCGGTCTTCAGCTTATCAAAAGTGCTCTAGCACCTGGCAAACCATTGAAATGGGGTATTCTTTTTGAGAAGGTTAGTCAGGGGGAAGCTATGAGAGCATACTTTGGTATAAAAATTCTATACCAACCAGTCAATCCCAAGAATCCTCTGACTTCTTTCACTATCTTTGGTTCAGGCCAATCTATGACTGCTTGGACTTTTGCGGAATCTAGAGAAATTCCATCTTTGGATACCAGAAAGCCCAAGTATTCAACGTGGTCGGCAGAGAAAATGCATTTGCTCTTTTTGGCAAAGAGTTGGTGCTTCCTTAGAATCTCAAGAACTTTTCGGACATGAGTCTCATGGTCAGCTGCATTCTTTGAGTAAATCAGAATGTCATCAAAGAAAACTAGAACAAAATAATCCAAGTATTCTTTGAGAATGTGCTGCTTTAAATGATTGAATGTAGCTGGGGCATTTGTCAATGCAAACGGCATGACAGTAAATTCATAATGCCCGTAGCGAGTATTGATGGCTGTTTTTGGTATATCTTGATCATTGATCCTGATGTGGTAATACCCAGATTTGAGATCTATCTTTGTGAAGATCTGGGCTCAATTTAGTCTGTCCAAAAGCTCATCAATTCTTGGGATAGGATACTTATTCTTAACTGTCAGCTGATTTAGTCCTCTGTAGTCCACACAGAGTCTAAGCGTTCCATCTTTCTTTTTCTGAAAGAGAACTGGCGCACCCCAAGGTGAAACACTGGGTCTTACAAACCCTTGTTCTAACAGCTGTCTAAGCTATTCGTTGAGTACGATGGCTTCAGAAACTGGCATTTTGTACGTGCGTAGGGGTACTGGTTGAGCTCCGGGGATCAATTCAATCACATTATCTACTTCCCGAATTGGAGGCATTTCAGCTAGTTCTGCTGGGAATAGATAATCAAATTCACTTAGCCATTTTGGTTCTTTAGCCTTAAGCTTTGAGTCTACTGGGTTCATTTTGACAACATAAATTTGCTGCTTCTTCCTAAGTCCTTTCATCAACCTGGAAGCTTTTACTAACTGAAGGTCTGGGGATCCGGAAACTCCAGTTCCTTGAACTTTGTTCCCATGAAGGTCATGGAAGGAAATGCTTCCATTGTGACAATGTATGTCAACTTGATTTTTGTGGAGCCAATCCATTCCAAGGATCCCATCAAAAACTCCCAAAGGTAAGACTTTGAACTGACAGTCGGTTACATTACCATATCTAGATTGAACTGGATAAGATCTGTCTCATGGTGAGTGAAAAGAGTCTTCCCACTGGCCAATTCAACTTGCATAGGTTTCCCTGATTTCTGTTCTAAGACTAGCTTACGCAAGCATCCAGGGGAAATGAATGAATGAGAACTGCCCTATCAAAAGCTTAAAAGGCTTACCCTGATACTCTGCTGGAGTATGGATGACTGAGAACTGATGGTTGGGCCCTTGGTTTTCAATTGCAGCATAGATCTGCCCTCTTTTCTCTTCCTTAAACAAGACAATGATCTTATTGGAGATCTATGACATATGTCCGATAATAGATTTTTGTTTATCAGATCGTTCGTAAACAATCACTTATATAACAGGGATTTTTTTCTCTAGAAAACATTTCTATATTTATATAAAAGTTGCAATATGTACATAGAGTAGCTTGGCTCCAGAATTCAGAATCTCCTTAGAAGTCGCATAAGACGACGATACTGGGCCATAGCCATGCCCTGATACAAACGTTCACTTACTGACAAGGGAGCTATTATTTTCTCCTTAGGAATAAGAAAACTAAGGAGTCTGTAGACTTGGCATGAAAGTCTGAAATTTCGAGGCGTCGAATGATATAGAATGATGCCACACACCATTTTCAGTTTTAACAGAATCATAGCCAATGAGAGGTTCTGCCACAACATTGCACGACGATCGCAAGAGGCGTGGACATACTGCCCTGCAAACCACTTATGCTGTAGTTTCTCCACTGGGTTAGGAAAATATAACTCCTCGAAATGGCATGCGAGTCTAGCTCGGCTTGTTCGAGTTGAAGCGGAAGAAATGAGATGCTCGAAGGCAAACGCAGTCATATCTTGAGACTGGGTGAGGTCGGGAATACCAGATAAATAGGAAACTTCCATCTATAAAAACAATTTCTTTGATTAAAAATTCTTCATTAAAGAAGCTTATGGAATGAAAATACATTATGAAAAATGCTTTTTCCTGAGTTTTTATTATCAATTTGTTTATCCTTATTAGCTTTCAACCTGGCTCTGATACCAACTGTGAGATCCCTCTGTCCCCTCCACGTACCGGACTCTCGGTATAGCTGACGGAAGCAGCCCCCTCATGCGCGGGCAGGGTTTCTCACTCGGGGCCTCACCCACGAATGCCCGGGCACGAGACTAGGCTGGTGGTCACTCCGAAAACCGAAATCGGGAGAATTTCCCATGCCCGGAAAGCAGGGACGATTCCACATTGTCCTCTTTCGCTCTCTGGCTCCCATGGGTGTGCTCTTCATACACGAGATTGTATCCTGTAACTTGAGGGTGTGGTTCTTTTTTGTAGCTATAAAATATTATTCTATGCAATTTCGAGAGCTTGTTTTGCACACTTCTCAAAGTGACTTGCAAGCTATGAATTTGGGAGTTTAGAAATTGAACCTTCCATGCATCACATATACATAAGTGTTTGCAATATCCAAGGAGGCCATTCTCACCCTCTCCAACAAAATGAATGAATGAGGATAGGTCTGTGAAAGGTGGAGAGAAATTTGAAGAAGGATCATTAGGATATAAATATCCATCAACCCAAAGATCCACATTACAATGACCCTGCTGTCTTCTTTCTTGCTTCTCCTGTGCGCTTAGACGTTCTTTTCTGATAGGTGCAGATTCATTCAAGATGCGAATATGCAAGTCTACCTTCCTCACTCGTGATGAATTTGAGGTGTTTGTTATTTCTGTGAGTGCCATAGTAGACACAATGGAAGATGGTAGATAGCTTGGATCCCAAAGAGAAGCTTGAAAGAGAGACCTACTGCAATGAGAGAAGGGCTTGGGAGAGAGAGACCTACTGCAATGAGAGAAGGGCTTGGGAGAGAGAGAGAGAGAGAGAGAGAGAGAGAGAGAGAGAGAGAGAGAGAGAGAGAGAGAGAATCTTTTAGTTGTTGAGTCGGACAAAGAGGAGATGTGATAGTAATCAATGAAGAAAATGGTTTTTAGGTGGGTTTGCTAATATAAATTTTAAATTGCTAGCCTATCCGAAAATTTAAATTTAATTTAAACTTTTTATTTTTTTATGCATTTAAAAGTGAAAATAGAAAAAAACGTAAGTTTTCCTTGTCTTTTAATGACTTGATTTAGAATTTGTGGGAACTTCAAAAACGCAATGAAAGTGTATTAAACGAGATTGTTTTTTAATGACTGCTGATATGAAATTTAGAGGGAACTTCAGAAACGCAATAAAAGTGCATTAAATGTGATTGAAAGTTATTTTGAGACAATTATTTTGAATTGTAATAAAAAATATTTTTGGGGCCCCTATATGGACGAGATTGATGATGTTTCGAGAGTTTTAGTGGCTAGAAAGAGAATCCTAGAGTGAAAATCCTAATGGTTCACCATACCCCCATTTTTTTAATCTTGTAAAATGGGGATTGGGATTTTTCCAAACTCCCTAATATGGTCTTCTCTCTCTCTCTCTCTCTCTCTCTCTCTCTCTCTCTCTCTCTCTCTCTCTCTCTCTCTCTCTCTCTCTCTCAAATGTTGTTTCTTATTTTTGTTGTTGAAAAAAGTGGACCAATTTTTATAGATAACTCTTCTTTTGTTTCACTTGCTTAATAGTACTGAACATGTATGCCTACTTGTGTTTAAACATTTTTAAATCTTCTTGTGTTTAAACATTTATGAATGTGCATGCTATTTATGAATGTGCATGCTATTTATAAAATCACTTTGAACTATGGATATAAAGTATACACTTTGCTATTAATAAAGTCAAAAGGTTAGTTCCAAGGTTTTGGGAATTCCAAATTCAAAATGCATGAAGCCACTTTCATAAACACATCTTGTTTGTTCACTTCAAAGTTCAAGATGAGCTTGCCTTGTGTATGTTTTGTATGCGGCAAATAAGACCTTGTACCAAAGTTTTAATCGATGGTGGCAATTAAAGGTTTGAAAATACTATTACTTTTAAAATAGGGACTTGTTGGGATGTAGGAGGTTGTCCAGGGAATCCATAGAACTCCTTTTATACATAGTGACACATGTTGGGAGCACTATTTTGTTCAAGGCCTTTGAATAATGTAATGTAGGGTCCCCATTTAACATATTTTCAATAATAAGTGACCACATCATGGGATGCAAGGAATTCAACAATAAGTGACCGCATGGGATGCAAAGAATAATTTAGACTGTATGTGATCTATGCAATGTGACACATGCACACATGCTCATGTGTGTACATGTGTGTGCATGCAAACACACACACAATCATGGATGCATATGCACATGCGTACATTTTTTATAGGCATAGTTGCACCTATCCCATACTCGTATTCTCTCTCACACATACACATGGACGCATGTGCGCATGCACATATACACATCTTTTATAGGCATACTTGTACCTATCCGATACTCGTATTCTCTCTCTCTCTCTCTCTCTCTCTCTCTCACACACACACACACACACACACACACACACACACACATGCGTGCGCATGCGCATGTGCACATACACATTGTTTGTAGGTATACTTGTACCTATCTCGTACTTGTACTCAATTAGAGTACAAGAGTACAAGTACGAGATAGGTACAAGTATACCTACAAACAATGTGTATGTGCACATGCGCATGCGCACGCATGTGTGTGTGTGTGTGTGTGTGTGTGTGTGTGTGTGAGAGAGAGAGAGAGAGAGAGAGAGAGAGAGCTTTGACAAGGAGTAATAGGATTAATACTCTAGGGTTGGAAGTCACCGGCTTGTTGGTAGGGAATAGGACCCTGGGAAGGTGCCCGATGGTGGTACATGTAGCACCAAGTGGTGGTATTTCTTTTGCATCGATTGACTAATGAGACCATAGCACACAACATGGCATCCACACTAAATACATCAAAGGAACATAAGGAAATCAAGAACCAAGCATCCAGTGGCAATAACAAGAATTTAACGTCCACTTAAGAGAAGCTGTCAAAGAGCCAAGAGTCAAGCCAAAGAACAAAGACCAAGAGCCAAGAAGCAGTCAAAAAAATGAATAAGGAAACATCATCAAGAAAAACAAGAAGTTAATTTAGGGTCATAACAGCCAAGAGGCTACCACAATATCGACATGAACATGAGCAATGAGGACGCTGCCCCACCACTACCCTATGTTAACAATCTAAAAATGGGATTGATCATGGTGAAGGACATAGATTAAGCAACATAATTAAGGTGGATTAAACCACACT
This sequence comes from Cibotium barometz, assembly GCF_041138505.1. Classification (NCBI taxonomy): domain Eukaryota; kingdom Viridiplantae; phylum Streptophyta; class Polypodiopsida; order Cyatheales; family Cibotiaceae; genus Cibotium; species Cibotium barometz. Next base: position 6,705,055 of record NC_141109.1, read on the forward strand.
AAAAACTCCATGAGAGAGAGAGAGAGAATGCACACTCAACACTTGATCTCTTCTATTGCATATCACAATGAACCATACAAGGATATAGGCTTTCTAGCCTTATCCCACTTTACATGTCATCATCTATGCGGCACTCCCTTTTTCACTTCTTTTGGTCAACACTCACACACCATTCAATATTACATGTGGCATTCCTATCTTGCCACAATATCTTGCACCTTTAGAGTGCTTTCCCACTTACACACAATACCGCGATTACATCTCTCAACACCCCCTCTTAATCGAGGTGTTCCACAACTCACCCATCATCCATCACCCATATCAATGTAGCATTGCACAAAGGCAATTGCTACCTCTCAACACTCCCCCTCAATGATACATTGGAGTGTCCATCAACCAAACATGTGTGTGCGTGTCTACCATCTTAGACACCAAGTCCATTTTGAGCCGACTCACTCATAGGCGGAACCACTGAGTCCAATTTGAACATGGAAGTTCGGGTGGGAACCAACCCATGCGCATGCACCTCACACGTGCATTGCTCTTGCACACATCACGCAACAGCCATTTCGAGCTTCTAGGTGAGCTCGGGCAGGGCGACCCTCATACCATGGATGATTACAAATTTTTTCGTTTTGAGCACGCATGCTCGTGGGGGCGATTTGCCCATCATCATATTTGGGTGAAAAATAAAATTACAAACCCCTTGGTCACAACCGGGCAAAGAACCCTCGATGTGTGTGTGAACATCTTCAAAAAACTTTGGAAATTATTTGTGTGTGAATGTGTTCTCATATAATGCCTTTTAAAAGCATGTGAACAAGGCTTATGCTTTTTTAAATGATATGGTGTTGTGTGAATGTACCCTTATTGCCAATAAGGGTTAAATTAATTTAAAAAAAAATCTCTGAAATTCTTTGCACACGCGGGTTGAATGCGCCGAGCGTGCTCAAACTGCAGAGTCTTCTTCTTCCTTGCAGCCTCTTCCTCTGCATATGAGTCTACGAAGCCTCTTCCTCTGCGTTGTTGCAGCCGTTGCTCCTCTTGCCAGATCCAGACGCTATTCTGCTACTTGCTAACCGTTCCCTTCTCTTCATGGGTTAAGCACACAGACTCCTTGTCCAATAAACACTTGCAAGCTTTTCTCTCTAGCTAGATATTCAAGGCGTGCTCATCTATCTGTTTGTTGTTGGCGACTGGCCATTTCCTTGTTTTCATCCTCTGTACTCCTTGCACCAATGGAAACCTCCTATTGATGCTCTGTTGCAGGTTCAATGGCGACCATCTTCTATGAATACTCCAACTCTCTTGTCCGCCTACATTTGGTCTTCGCAGTGCTTCTTGTGTTTGCAAGCTGCACCCTGTATCTTCATCCACCTATTCTTCAAGGCCCTGCTTTGGCTTGCATGGAAATCTCCCCGTTCAACCTTTCTTGCATAGAGGCAAACTCACCTTGCACGTCTGACAGGCTCTTTTCCAACACAATCAACAGTTTGGCTGTTTTTTTTTAATAACTTGCTGACGACTCCAATGCCTTCTGTGCGTGTTTGAGCTACTGCTCAAAAAATTGCACTTGCGTAATGCAGATTCTACTTGCTACAAAACTTTGCCTCAAACTCTTCCATGAGGTCCATAGTGACCGCCATTATGGCCATGATGAGCTCACAATTGAGCGCCAATGTGTAAGCTTTCTCTCTTTGCCTCTTTGAGACCTCCATCATTGAGGTTTCCATGAGACCTCCATCGTTGAGGTTTCCATGTGACCGATATTGTGGCCACCATAAGCTCACATATGAGCTTCCAATGTGAGATTGGCAGCAGTAGAGCTTCATCTCCATCTCTATGCCCAAATATCCACCATACAAGGGTGCTTCCATGATTTCTCACAAGAAACCATTGAGGTGCCAAATATATGTGAAAGCTCTCATGGCTTCTACCCAAACATGCCCATCTTCCATGAGCATTTCACCGCGCATCTTCTTCTCAATGCACACACATGAACTCCCCCTTGAGTTCACATTTTGCTTGCCACCATTTGACAAGCACGCACCTCCACACAAGATTCATGGGATACACAAATCCCATACATAGCAACCCTTCATAGAGCATTCTTCCATGCTCAAACACAAAACTTTGAGGCAAAACTTCACAAAACCAACCTTCTTGAGGCATAATCAGTAGCATATCTTCTCTTGGCAGTTTCTCCTTGACGATGATGAAGACTCCATAGCCTTCATAATGCAAAAATCTCCATTTTTAGCTTCCATGATGATGAGCAGGTTTTCCATATTGCAAAAAATCCCATTTGCAACTCTCTTGGGCAGCTTCTATGCAACCTCCTTGTTGTAAATCTCCTCTCAAATCCTCACAAATGCAAATCCAAATGATAATATGAGTGTGCATAATTTTTTTTCATAATAAACTGAAAATAATGCTTAATCATATGAACACATAACCAAGAACTATACATAAGTATTCACCATGACCAAGAGCCCACCCAAGCTCTGATACCATGTTAACAATCTAAAAATGGGATTGATCATGGTGAAGGACATAGATTAAGCAACATAATTAAGGTGGATTAAACCACACTAAAAACTCCATGAGAGAGAGAGAGAGAGAGAGAGAGAGAGAGAGAGAGAGAGAGAGAGAGAGAGAGAGAGAGAGAGAGAGAATGTACACTCAACACTTGATCTCTTCTATTGCATATCACAATGAACCATACAATGATATAGGCTTTCTAGCCTTATCCCACTTTACATGTCATCATCCATGTGGCACTCCCTTTTCCACTTCTTTTGGTCAACACTCACACACCATTCAATATTATATGTGGCATTCCTATCTTGCACCTTTAGGGTGCTTTTCCACATACACACAATACCGCGATTATATCTCTCAACACCCTAGTTATCTATTGTAAAAGAGAGGCACCATATGAGTAGACACCCATCTTATCATTTTATCTTGTTTGTTATGTGTATCTACCTGACCACCTAAGAGTAGCCAGGTTGAGAACCTAGGAGGGGTAATGATTGTTATAACTCATACTCGGCCATCTCTAAAAGTAACCTCTGAGCTAGAGAGTAACCAAGCCAAAGAGCTTCTGAGTTACCCAATCAAGTTAAAAATGAGGGGGGATGATGACATGTTGTAGAAACCAACATTCAACCCACCTTGAGTAGCCCAAACCTTTTGCACCAAGGGGGGTTGTTGAGAAAGGTGCCAAAAAGCACAAGGAAGAGGTAGGGAGTGATAATGAGTAGCCAAGAAGGTGAAAAGCATAGCATGTAGCATGAGCAAAGGGGATTTTCCCACATTGATGTACAAGCCCAAGGGTATACCTCCTCATATAAAAGGAGGCTATTTAAAGCAATGAAATTATATCACTTGCACACATGTCAAGCCTCTTTATGAGTACAAGTCTTAACCTTGTAACCTAATTGTGCTTGAGTCTATTTGCACATACTCATCATCATAAGTAAACTTAGATTACATCCACCTTAGATTAATCATATTAGTCATGTTTAATTAGTATAAGATTAGGATTGATTAGGTAGATGTTTTGCTAGTAGGAGAGCTTGATCCATAGTTTCAACATGCCATGCATGAAGGGGATGGTGAGGTTCCACTTAGTTGTTTAAAATGGTCTCATCACCTTGACACAAACTCATGCATGTGGTTAACCATCTTGTGGATTTCTTGTATGGATGTTGGGTGTGTTGTAAATAGTTATCTTGTTGTTTGTTGTATGGATTATACATGGATATATGCCATGAGTGAGTGATGATAAAATTCCACTTGGTTATTTAAAATTGTCTTATCACCTCATAAGAGCATATTAGGGACTTTAAAATCCCCATACTTTGGGAATTCTAAATGGTGGCACTTTTGAATCTACTTATTAGAGTATTTTGATCACATCAACTCTAAATTTGTTAGTTAGAGTCTACACTTCCAATGATATGTCACATGAGGGGATTTTGACAAAAGATTGATAGGGTTCACTGTGCTCCCCTTTCTAATTTGTAAAGTGAGAACTAAGAATTTTCCAAACTCCCTAATATTTTCTTTCATCATGCATGTGGTTGTCTTGTGGATTTATTATTGGGTGTGTAAAATAGTTTTCATGTTGTTTGTTGTATGGTTTGTGCATGCATATATGCCATGAGTGAGTGATGTTGTTTGTTGTATGGTTTGTGCATGCATATATGCCATGAGTGAGTGATGTTGAGGTTCCACTTAGTTGTTTAAAATGGTCTTATTTTCTTGTCACAATATCACGTACGTGATTATCTTGTGGATATGATTGTATGGATGCTAGAGGCTCGGGGGGTGTTATAAATAGTTCTTATGTTGTTTGTTGTATGGATTGTGCATGGATATATGCCATGTGTGAGTGATGGTAAAACTTTAAGTGGATACTTCAAATTTATTTCGTTACTAAATACAAAAAATATCTTAAAAAATCTCGAAGTATAAATCTCATAAAAAAAGTGCACCTCCTCTTTGGCAACCATAAGATTTTCGCATCTATTATATGCAATTATATGCATGAGAATGTTCATGGCTTTATTGGGGGGCATGTTGGTGTGATTTGTACTAGCCCTCCAAGTTATGATCTCCACTTACATCAATGAGATTTCTCGTAGAGCTATGCTTAAGGTGATACACTTACTAAAGCCAAAGCTTTGCATGGTTGATTGTTCCAACACAAAGTTATTTGTCGCAATTTCTACATGCCCCCATTTTTTCTGTTAACTCCATGAAAACCCCCACACTTTGAACCCCTCACGATTATTCCCTAAGAAATTTTCCTCTTTAAAGGAAATGTAAGGTCTTCTTCTTGCTCTTCAAGTGGCTATTAGATTGTGACAAAAAGACATGTGTGCACATTTTTAAATATAAATGACCCCTATGGCTACAATGAGAGTTTGAGTGCCAAGGCTCCATGTCGTTACGATAATTTTATGATTTTTGCAACTTAAATTTTGGCAATTTGATGAAATGGTTTTGCCATTTGGACCTTTTCAAGATTGCATGAGGGTAGGTTGTCATACCCCCGGGCCCCAACAGAAGAGCTATGAGGTTTAGGGCCAACACTCACCCTTGTCAAATCTTGGATTGCCTCCAACTCAATTTAGCGAGCCTCTAACAAAAGATGAGGCCATATTTATAATTATAGCAAGCTTGTAGGATGGAGAAACCCATTTGAAAGCCACACAAGTAGAGCTTACAACTATTTCAGTGCTCGAATTTTTTTTTTCAACCCTTAAAATTAAAGGCATAATGTTTAATTTGAACCAAGATTTTTGAATTGGCTGGAATTAAAAAGTACAATACAACATAAACACCCATGCCTGCCCCATCACTTGCACAGTGATGGCTTGAACCTATGACCTTGGGACTCTCAAGCAACACCTCTATCCACTGCACCAACTCGCAGTCTTATCTCTATTTCATCGCTTGCATCATACGTTTGACCTCATCCCTCACATCATTCAATCTTATCGCTTATAGTCACAATCTATCTCACTCACGCAATCACTCATACATAGTTCATAGAAACCACACACACACACACACACACTTGCACTCACACAATGTTCACACACTCAAAAATATACAGCTCCACATAATCTCTCTTTACAATCTAATGGTTGAACTCTCATGCCAACCTCCTATAATAATGAACCGCGTCATATGAACCTCGATTGTGGTCAAAATGTAATTAATAATTGGCATGAACTGTCTCTCCATGCCATCGATTCTTCAACGTTGCGCACATAGTAGAGAACAACGGAATCCATGGGGCTTCGTGGGTGTAGGATGCCATGTATTTGAGAAATTTATGTAAGTAAATTATTAAAATAAATTTATTTTAAAAAATCAAATACTCCAATTTTTAGATTCCTTACTGCCTTCTAAGGGAGAATGTAAAAGACTATCTTCTAGGGGATGGCATGTGAATGCCACAACTTAGCTAACTATGCTCACGTCTAAGTTAATTAAGCCATGGGAATGGGCTCTAAGCTAGATGAGCTTGTTGAAATCCATCCTTGTCGTTATGGACCAAGAGATATGATTCAATATGACAAGTAGTGTTTTTAGATTTAAAAGGTTGTTAAATTTATTTATTTTTTAATTCCTATAGGCACACGTTCTAGTGTGAATTCCTCAATTCAGATGAACTTAGGATTCTTTTCTCACTCATGATAAAACATTCTCTCTCTCTCTCTCTCTCTCTCTCTCTCTCTCTCTCTCTCTCTCTCTCTCTCTCTCTCTCTCTCTCTCTCTCTCTCTCTCAGACCATATTAGGGACTATGGCAAAAAGACCATTACGTTGTTTCTTATTTTTGTTGTTGAAAGAGTGGGCAAATTTTTATAGATAACTCTTCTTTTGTTTCACTTGCTTAAATAATACTGAACATGTGTGGCTACTTGTGTTTAAACATTTTTAAATGTGCATGCTATTTATAAAATCGCTTTGAATTATGAATATAAAGTATACACTTTGCTATTAATAAACTCAAAAGGTTAGTTCCAAGGTTGTGGGAATTCCAAATTCAAAATACATGAAGCCACTTTCATAAACACATCTTGTTTGTTCACTTCAAGGTTCTAAATGAGCTTGCATTGTGTATGTTTTGTATGTGGAAAATAAGAACTTTTACCAAATTTTTAGTCAATGGTGGCAATTCAAGATTTGAAAATACCATTACTTTTGAAATAAGGACTTGTTGGGATGTAGGAGGTTGTCGAGGGAATCCTTCCTCTTTTTAAGAACTCCTTTTATGCATAGTAACACATGTTGGCAGCACTCTTTTGTTCAAGGCCTTTGAATAATGTAATGTAGGGTCCCCAAAATTAACATGTTTTCAACAATAATTGACCGCATCATGGGATGCAAAGAATTCAACAATAAGTGACCGCATCATGGGATGCAAAGAATTCAACAATAAGTGACCTCATGGGATGCAAAGAATAGTTTAGATTGTATGTGATCTATGCAATGTGACACATGCACACATGCTCATGAACGCGTGCACGTGCGTGTGCGTGGAGACACATGCATGCATATGCACATGCACACACATACATCTTTTATAGGTATAGTTGCACCTATCCATTACTGGTATTCTCTCTCACACACACACATACACATGCATGCACACACACATATCTTTTACAGGCATAGTTTCACCTATCCCATGCTCGTATTCTGTCACACACACACACACACACATGCATGCATGTGGACATGCACACATACACATCTTTTATAGGCATACTTGCACCTATCCCATACTCGTATTCTCTCTCTCACACACACACACATGCGTGCACATGCACATGCGCACATATACATTGTTTATAGGCAAACTTGCACCTATATGGTATTCGTACTCGATTAGAGAGAGAGAGACGGCTTTGGCAAGGAGTAATAGGATTATTACTCTAGGGTTGGAAGTCGCCGGCTGTTGGTAGGGAATAGGGCCTTGGGAAGGTGCCAGATGGCGGTAGCTTGTGTGGTCTTTACTAGGAGCGCCCAGTGGTGGTATTTCTTTTGCATCGATTAACTAACGAAAGGGGCCTAAGCTTCTTCACCACTTTTGCAGTCCAAAACCACAGCAGCAGCGCAATGGGCAACCAGGCCTCCTCTTGCCACCCGGGCTCCTCATGCTCCTCCCTTCCCAATGCTGCTACCAGAGACTCTCTGCAGCCCTGTGCCGTGGCCAAGGTTCTCTTGCTGGACGGCCAAGTGCTCCACTTCACCAAGAGTGTGAAGGCCATTCACGTCCTTCTGCAGCACCCCAACCATTGCCTTTGCCCTGCGCAATCCCTTCACCTCATGGCGCACTCCCCTTCCCCCACCCCTTGTAGCCTCCTCCCAGATGATGAGCTGCAGCTGGGCCACATCTACCTCCTCTTGCCCTTCCATACCTTCCACCTCTTCGCCTCTGCAGCTGCCTCTTATCACCTGCACAATATCAACAGTACCGCCTCTGCAACCCTTCGCAAGATCTCACCTGCCTCCAAGCACCTTTCCTTTATCAGAAGAGTCCGGCCCTCGGTATCTCCAAATCAAGAGGAACCCACTAATCGCACACACGTAAACTCTAAACCCAACAATCCAGAGCTAACTGATGCAAACGATGTGCAGGACGGCCTACTTAGCTCACCGTCAACGACAGTCTTGGTAGCTGCGCCCCGTAGGCGCTCTTTTGAACTGCAGAGGCCTTATAAGGGAGTCAACATTCGGAGGTGCAGATCTTGGAGACCCAGGTTGCAGGCCATCGCTGAGGTGAACAGATGGTGATGCTGCGACATAAAATGTTATCACTGTTGGTTGAATTCACCATGAATTTTGAAACTAGATCTGCAGCTCCGTGGGCTCAAGGATCTGGCCGAATACACAGAAGGATTAGGCCAGTGTGCCCATCATCTACTTGTAATTCCAAGTGCTAGCCTGTGGCACTTCAACAACACCATCTTTCATCCCTGCATATACCAACTAAGGTTTTCTGGAATTAATTTGCATGGAAAACAAGTTCTGGACCGACGGCTCAATGCAATGCCATCACCTTGGTGCTGCATACAAAAGACATGAAAAGACGTGTAGCATCTTCAGTATAATCTAGTAAAATATGAGTTTAGGATGTTTGTATCACATAACTACCATATTTCTGGGTTAATTTATTTGGGGGTTTTGCTTGTGTGGACTACTCTGATGATGTGACACTTGACGTGTCCATGCCAACATGTGTTGAGTTCATATCAGTATAAGTGGCATGGCATGGACATACATGTTATCATGTGTACCATGGACAGACATGCATCATGGGCATACATGCTATCATGCGCAGCATGGACATACATGCTATCATGTGCACCATGGACACACATGCATCATCCACATAATGGCCATGCATGTAGATCATGGCCTTGAATGGTCCATATGGCCTTGAATGGTCCATATGATCAGAATGGGCTCTATGTGATCTCTATATTCTTGGTGTGGTTTGTATAGCGTATATGCCTCACACATGGTCAGAATGGACTCTATGTGATCTCTATATATGCGGTGCCATCCTGGTGTTATCTACATGGTGCATATGTGTTGTACATGGTTGGGATAGGTTGCTCGATATCTTTACATGCTGAATATTGTTACGATGGGGCCTATATGGTTATGACAGGATACATGCGTGACATTTACTTGGGGGATATGTTACTTATATGGTTTGTATCGTTTGAATGCTCTAAATGGTCTGTATGTGTGGCCCTATATGTGCTTTGTATGTGGTCACTATGCATGTTGCGAATGAGGATTTCAAGTGATTTGTATGCTATAAATGTGGTCTTTAAATGGTCCCTATTGCACCCTTTTTTTGGTCCTTGAGGTCCATATGGCACATGTATTATTCAAATGGGTTGCATGTGATCCTTATACTCTTATTATTGCACCCGTTTTTGGTCCTTGAGATCCATATGGCATGTGTATTATTTAAATGGGTTGCATGTGATTCTTATATTCATATTGTGAGATCCCTGTCCCCACCGCGCAATGGATTCGGGGTACTAGCAGCGGAAGTAGCACTTCATGCGCGAGGCAGGGTCCCACACTCGGGGCCTCGTCCACGGATATCCGGACAAGAGACTAATCCGTCGGTTTTTCCAAAACCGAACCCGAAAAAACTTCCCTTACCCGGAAAGCACGGGCGATTCCACCAGGATAATTTTTTACTCTAACGTAGTCAAGATCATTACTGATTACGCTGATCCGACTGCACCTATAAAGATACTCGGTCGGATCAAGGAAGAAACTTGCACTTAGATCATTGGGATCAACGCTTTTTTCCCCATCAAGAGGCACATCCGTTGATTCCTATCTATAGAACAATTACTATCCGGGATTTACTTTATCTATCGTAATAACAGAAATTGAGTCTCGATTTACGGATCCATCAGTCCAGCCTAACCCCATCCATTCCCATCGGTTAGCCAACCTCCCAACCACTATAGTGATGGGATCCAATTAGGAATTTGGTTAGGTTTTGTCCCGGGTACGAGGGAAAAGAGTTCCTAGGCCCCCTAGCCGGAAGTTCATGCAAACATAAAACTAGTCACACCACTTACACACCCAGTATGAAATTGCCTTTTTCTCAGCATCAACTAACTTTCAAACAATCTTTTAATGAAACCATTATGTCACTGATGACAATCCTCAAAGTCTCTGGTTGAATCCTTATTTCCCGTCATTCATTCATCGGTGTACTTATGGCATCATTGGCAACCAGAACGCTCACCACCTGTTCACTCAGGGGCCTTTTCCATAGTTCCTAGCTCATAGTAACCGGTAATATATTCATATAACAGAATGGAATCTCCGTGGAAGATCAGCAAGATCAACCCACAGATCCATATAAAAGAGCCATGGACTCATCCGTTGAGGACCAGCAAGGTCAATCAACCAGATCCATGCCCGGTTTCAGAAAACAACTCTTATTCCTTGTTCCAATATCTTCCACGATGCACGTGTGGGTATCTTCGGCGACCCAGAGCCCGAGCACCGTATGGTCAGCACTCTCTAGGATCCTTCGCAGGTGACCTAGCGCTTCACTCATAGGCCGCTTCCTTGGTCCCTCATCCACCGTACTGGAAGCTCACCATTTAAATCGAACCGAGGCTGGTCAAGACCTCGGTCGACCTTGCTACGCGAGACGTCCTCCATTGACTCTCTGTCAGCAATTGCAACTTTATCAGATTGGTCTCCATGACCTTAATCCACAAGACAGTCAAAATGCTTCCCCAGCATTCTTGACATAAAACAGTCATTTACAAACAGGTCACAAAATACAGTTTCTATATCGAACTCTCGTCTTTCCACATTATCCCTCCTCGGTCCACATTACTTATTCCACATTCTATTCATATGTGTACTCATTCTCATCCATTCACTCATTCGACGACACATTATTTCATATACACATTCACATTCATTATTCTACATACACATCCATGTTCGTACATCCACATCATACATCCAATCCCATATCCGCATTCATACATACACATCCATACATCCACATCCACATCCACATTCACATCCATACATCCACATCTACATGCATACATCCATTTTCACATCCTCATTCATACATCCACATCCGTATCTACATCCATACATCCACATTCACATTCATACATACACATCTACATGCATACATCCATTTTCACATCCTCATTTCCACATCCACATACATAAATCCACATCCGTATCTACATCCATATCCACATTCATTCATACATCCATATCCACATTCAAATTCATACATCCATTTCCACATTCCCATTCATATAACCACATACGCCTTCACATCTATTCTTTTACATCACATCCATTCTCGCCCTATCACAACCCATATACATCTTATCCCATCACATACACTTCTTACCTCATCCCATACACAGCTTATCACATCTTAACTCATCTTATCACATCCTAACTCCTCTCATACACTCTTATCATATCCTATCACTTCTCATACACATCTTATCACATCCTATCACATCTCATACACCTCTTATCACATCCTATCACTTCCCATACGCATCTTATCACATCTTATCACATCTCATACACCTCTTATCACATCTTATCACTTTCCATACGCATTCTTATCACATCTTATCGCATCTCATACACCTCTTATCACATCCTATCACATCTCATATCTATTTATAAAATACAAGAGAATTCTTATATTTGATATAAGATTTCTCTACACATTTATTTATGCATAAATTCCATTTAAGAAGACTAACACTTTCGAAATAAAAATCAATCTTTTATGCACCTTCCTATGCATAAATTCATTTTTTTTTAATGACACTTTTGAATTAAAATTCAATATTTTATGCATCTTCCTATGCATAAACTCAATTTAGATGAGAATTGACACTTTTGAATTAAAAATCCATCTTTTATGCATCTTCCTATGCATAAATTCAATTTGGATTAGAATAACACTTTTGAATTAAAAATCCTTTCTTTTATGCATCTTCCTATGCATAAATTCAATTTGGTAGGAATTACACTTTTAGACTAAAAGAATTTCTCTTATGCATCTAAGTTATGCATAAAATCCATTTATGATGAAAATCACACTTTTAGTATAAAAAGAATATCTTTTATGCATACCTCTATGCATGAAATTCAATATGATAAAAGTAACACTTTTACAATAAAATAATCAACTTTTATGCATACCTCTATGCATGAAATTCAAATATGATAAAAGTAACACTTTTATAATAAAATAATCAACTTTTATGCATACCTCTATGCATGAAATCCAAATATGATAAAAGTAACACTTTTATAATAAAATAATCAACTTTTATGCATACCTCTATGCATGAAATCTAAATATGATAAAAGTAACACTTTTATAATAAAATAATCATCTTTTATGCATACCTATATGCATGAAATTCAATTATGATAAAAGAAACACTTTTATATTAAAATAATAATCTTTTATGCATACCTCTATGCATGAAATCTAAATATGATAAAAGAACACTTTTATATTAAAATAATAATCTTTTATGCATACCTCTATGCATGAAATCTAAATATGATAAAAGAACACTTTTATATTAAAATAATAATCTTTTATGCATACCTCTATGCATGAAATCCAAATATGATAAAAGTAACACTTTTATATTAAAATAATAATCTTTTATGCATACCTCTATGCATGAAATCCAAGTATGATAAAAGTAACACTTTTATAATAAAATAATCATCAATTATGCATAACATAAAAATCAATTTCTCCATGATTACAATAAAATTCTTTCAAATAATCTAGATGATAATTCTTAGAATATAGTAGGAAGTTCTCTTTTCATGCTTTGAATGAAATTATTTTATGTGTAATTTTTATAAAAATTTTGCCATAGCTCCGCTACTATGACTGATAAATCTCAATTTATTTTGAAGGATAAAGCTTATCATTAAGAGAATGATTAGAATGATCCCTAGTTGGATCATTAACCCAATAATGGATTGAATCATCAATATTCATGAAATACATAAACTAAAAGCATAGAAAAAAGGCATTAATTTGGCCTCAAGCATAGATTAATCTTGGATTAAGGAAAAGCTTTATGAAAAGCTTCATTTGGATTGAGAATGGGTCATGAGTATGACCATTTCTTGAGTGAGAGAGAGAAATTACATAAAAACCATTAGAATTAAGCATAAATAGAAATTTATGTAATTCTTTACTATCATTAATCAATTAACTTCAATAGCATTCATCAAATTATGTAACTCTTCACTACCATTCATCAATTAACGTCAATAGCATTCAAAGACCATTCCAGTTAAGCTTCTCAAGCTTGAGAGGGGTTGAGAAGAGAGAAGCATTGAGAAATTATAGAAAAGATCAAAATTCACCATTTACCTTACAAATTGCTTGATTCTTTGTTCACGGTAGAGGCCCCTAACCAATCAATTGGTTAAGTATGTTGATGGTGGAGCCACCAATGGGGATTGAAGAAAGAGGGAAGCTCAAATTTCTTCAATTTGGAGAGAATTTTAGAGAATAGTAGAAATTAGCATTATTTCAGCATAACTTTAGTATAGTAAAATTCTTCTATTTTTTTTTCAAAGGACTCATGTTCTATTTATAAGAGAGGGAAGCTCTAACCAAAGCTAACTGAATTCTAGAATTTTCCAGATTCAGTTTGGTTGAATTTGGACTAGATTTGGATCTAGTTTGGTTCCTTTTTTATTCGGTTTGGTTTCATTTTGATTTGGTTTGATTCAAGAGAGAGGAGAGATAAAAATATCACATTATTTTTGAGTTTAAAACTCATTCAAGCATGTGAAGTATGCACCTCCTTTAAGAGACTCCCCTTCCTTACATATGTGTCAAAAAAATAAAATCATTATACCCAAAATATCTCATATTTTTAATATTGCTCATAGTTTTTTACTAATAAACCTTGTACATTTTCAACTCTTCATCTTATGTGAGCATTTACTCATTTTTGGATACCCAAAATATCTCATATTTTTGATATTACTCATAGTTTCTTACTAATAAACCTTCTACATAGTCAACTCTTCATCTTATGTGAGCATTTACTCATTTTTGGGTATCTTCTTTTACAAATTGGATTTATCTCCTCCCTACACATGGATTGATGCTATTGGACCATAGGAACCTTAATTGGACCATAATCCAAAAATTTCTGAAAATCTAGACCCTTAGGATAAGGTCCTTTATACCCATTTCCAATAAATTCCAATTGCACATTGGAAAGTTCTTTTTGAATTTCTGTTTCAGGGGAATTCATTTTAATAAGATAAAATAAGATGAGATATTTTTCTATCCAAAATAATTCAAAATCTGAACATTCTCTCTCTAGAATATTTTCTCTCTCTATGCCAAAACAGGCAGAGACAAGATCTTTTATATTTCTGAAGAGGAGATTGATTACAGGAGAAGATGTTGGACATCTTGAGAGGCTGGGGAGGAATCTTACATTCTCTCCCACGTGAAAAACGCGAGATGTCCTCATCTCGCAAACTAGGGGTAATTTCGCAAGATGCACGAATATGAGACTTAGAGAAAAATTTAATTAAGATTAACCACCAAGAAAAGTCTCAAAGAAAGCAAGATTCAAGACAAGAACAAGATTTCAACTTTATTCATTCTTGGAACATATACAGTAAAGATAGAAGAACTCTTTACACTTCCATAAGCCCCTCCATCATATGGTCACAAAAGCAGCACCTGCCCACGTATAAGGTAACTCATCTATGGGAATAATTCGGCTGGTTATTGCCGCACCTACCTCAGTGGTATGAGGTGATCTAACAAAAGGACCTCTGAGAGGCAAGCCAAAAACGGGGTAAAGGCATATCTTCTAATGAGGAAGAAAACACGCCAGTAAGAAGACCCGCTCAGAAAACCCAACATGCCTTGATCTCATCACGCAATAATATCGGGGACCCAAACCCAAAGCTTCAATAACCATAGCCAAGCGGACATTGTTACGAAAGTGATGCTGACCCCATGGTGTTACCTTAGTTATGTCTTGATAGGTCCGCCATTTGGTCTGAGCTACAGAAGTTCCCAAGTGAGGGAAAAGTGAGCGCTCATACAGTTCTATAAAATCCTTCTTCACAGACTCGCTTGCGTCTTGAAGGTGAGAAATCATCATGGATAAAACCAGTTCTTGCTGCCAAGCCATGAAGGAGATTAAGAAAGAAAGGAGATCGATGGAAGTAAGATTATGCGAGCGACAAGTAAGAGTTATGACTTATATAAAAGAAGGAACTAGCGTAACCTCGAAGCCAACGGGGTATCTTGTCATTGAAGTTTTTCCGTCTCTCCATGATTTGGGTTCGGCACATATTTCTATAGAAGGCTTACATGAAATTAATTAAGAACTTTGAGATGAGGAGGTAAAGAAGCTTGTAGGCTAAGTCACCTACTTTCATTGAATTCAGATATGGCCCACAATATCTGGGGGATAACTACTTATACTCCCCAAGAGATAAAGAACTTCTTTTGGGTCGTACTTGAATGAAGACCATATCTGCTTCTTTGAATTTTCTGACTGTCCTCTTCTTATCTGTGTTTCTGTCGATCTTGGGCAGCTTTTATATCTTTATGAATTGCGTGCATCTGTTGCTCCATGTCATCAAGCATTTGACTGGTTATCTCGACCCTAATCAATGGGTCGGACCTAGTTAATGGAGTTAAGCAATCTTGTCCGAGACGGACCCTGATTAGATTGGTATGAAGGAATTGGTCTCTGAATTTGGGTTCTTGACTTCCCTGTGCCCTTGTCATGGTAGGAGTCGGGCAGTCTTTTAACTGATGACCAAAACCTTGGCATCCAAAACACCGATTCTCACTTCTGAACTCATTGTTCTGAATCCTTAAAACAGGTGGGCTCCTGAGAAGGTATTCTGGGGAAAGTGTCTTCCCTTTTTAAACAGAATCTTTCTTTTATTTTAGAGAAGAAATAATTATAAGATCAGAAAGGGAGATTCTTACTCTTGCATACCTCTAAGGCTGGGGGAGGAATCTTACATTCTTCCCCACTTAAAAAGTGCGAGATGTCCTCATCTCGCAAAGTAGAGGACAACTCTTTTTCTTAAAGATCCAATTTATTCTAGGGTTCCTTATATTCTGGTCAACCCAACAGAATACGGGGATAATTATCCCTTAAATAGAACTCATCATTAAATAATAATTTATTCAAATCATATCATTCATATCTTTAACATGATAATGGTCCATTAGACCGAAAAATTTCTTTATGAACATTTCTCCACGAAAATTTCAGACAAGTAAGTTCTCAATTTGTCATCCCTTAAATTGATCTACCGTGTCAAGTGTTAACAGTAGCAATTTGACAGCACAATCCACTAATCTCATAGTAATTTGCTGAAATCATTATCATCATTCCAATTATGAATATCATCACAAGGACTCGTCCCATTCATCCTCATTGAGGTTTCGCTCAGCTTATTACATTTCAACCAAATTTCAGGGATCATCATTTTTCAATCAGAATCCAAATCAATTCATCAGTTCTCAAACAGAATTAAAAATCATATCAACCACATTCGAAATCATCATCTGGATAGCATTAATGCTTATAATTTCAAGTCTTAGATTTACTCGTATATATACTGCCGGTAAAGAGCTGCAGTTATACCCTCGGTATATATGGGTAGTCATGCTACTTTGAACTATAAGGTAAATACTATCATGCCTAGGCCTCAAGCAAGTCACGGTTCCATATAATTGTGGTACTTCCATTTGAAGACCCAATTACTAATTTACGAATTTTTAGTTTGAATATCAAATTGTATGAATTATATCACACAATTACAACCTTTTTGTGCTTCTTGATAAATTTTGTTAGGGTTGCAACAATGCACACACACAAGATAGAGAAGCTTGAGAGCACACAAACTC
This sequence comes from Cibotium barometz, assembly GCF_041138505.1. NCBI lineage: Eukaryota > Viridiplantae > Streptophyta > Polypodiopsida > Cyatheales > Cibotiaceae > Cibotium > Cibotium barometz. Next base: position 6,722,076 of record NC_141109.1, read on the forward strand.
ACTAGAGGGTGGTTGCAAGATCAGGGTGCCCAGTTTTGTCCACTCAGGCACCCTGTAAAACAGTAAAAAAACAGGCATTTGTTTACCTTTAGTGGCTAATCTCTCCTAGTAAATGAAGGAATTTCGTTTCAAGTTCTTTTGTTGGAACATCATATTCAAAGTTGGAAATATAGTTGCATAATTTGATTAAGCATTAGATGGTCAAAAGTCCTCATTTTCTTAGGTACAAGGTCAATGTATACACCCTGTCCCAAATTTGAACTGATTCCATAAAATGCTAATATCTTTTACACATAAACTCATATGAGATTCCCACTTTGTACCTTAGATCTTCACATAATATGGAGCTTAACTTGATTTTTCACGAAAATTTTAAGATATTTGTCTATTTTCTTTAAATATTTCAAGGTCTCTAAAGTGTTATAATATACGCCTGTTTTTGTACCCACAATAGCTACCACTTAAAATCCTCAATCTTGTAGATCAAAAGAGTGGGTAGATACTAAGACATTAGTAGAATGTGGTGGTTAGTAAAAATTGCAAATCCAATGGTTGGATTTTTAATGATCTCTTTTTCAAAATTCTTCCAGACTATCAGAAGGCCTGCAAATATTAATAATCTAATTAGTAAAATTACATTTTTGATGTGAATCATCTAAAACCTATAGGGAGTAGTGTACTTGTAATGGTGCATCTATGGAAAAATAAATTGGATCACTCTAAGTATGGAAAGATTATTTGTTTATTATTTCATCATATTTTTGATTAATTTTGATTAATTAGACTAATTTATATTAATTTAAGTTATATTAGGTTAATTTAAGGGCAAGTGTATTTTTTATTATTTGCTTGATCTAATTTTAAGTACCTTGCCCCCCAAAATTTGCTCTCCAAGCTATGTCCCAGTTCTGCATAAACTGGACAAAACTGGATACCCTGATCTTGCAACAACCCTAGATTAGAATGAACAAATGTGTGGCAAATACAAAAGATAAGTACACACCCCAAAATGAGTAGATAAGAGGGTGTACATACGCATGGGGAAAAAAACCTCCTAGTGAGGGAAAAAGTGCCTCGGCGGTCCTAAGTGTGTTCACACACATCACTACCATATAATGCTACAAATCCCCCCTGGGGAGTGATTATGTGAACATGTACAGGGTATGGCCAATCAATCCAAAAAAAGTAGTAAGTCCAAAGCTTTACGAAAAGCTTCAAACTTTTCACAAGGAAGAGCCTTCGTGAATAAATCTGCCATGTTGTCATGTGTAGGTACATAGACCAAGCTGATCTCTGCTACTATAGAGAGTTTTTCCCTGACAAAGTGGTAATGCACCTCAATTTTCTTAGTGTGAGCATGAAACACTGGGCTCCTCGCAACAACTGCTAATGCGCTCTGGCTGTCAGTGAAAATCGTAGTACTAGACGACTGTCCAACACCCAAATCAGCCATAAGACATCTGAGCCACACACACTCAACTGTAGCTATAAAAGCTGCCCTGTACTCAGCTTCACAGCAGCTGGAAGTGGCCATTGTAGGCTACTTCTTGCTAAGCCATGATATACATGAATCACCAAGGCGAAAGCAAAACCCACTAGTGGACACTCGTGTGTCATAACATCCAGCCCAATCTGAATCACTAAAAGCATGCAGTTGTGACTCACCCCCTTTTGGATAAAACAATCCAAAATACTAAGTGCCCTGCAAATAGCGGAAAACTCTCTTGACAGCCTACCAATGCTTTGTACCTGGGCTATGCATAAATCTGCTTAACTCTATGAGCCCGCATACTGTATATCTGGCCTCGTGTTGCGCATACATAAAGAAGGAATCCAATAGCCTGATGATATACACTAGCATCAAAAGAGTCTCCTGCATCTTGAAGACTAAGTCGAGTACCTGTCTCCATAGGTGTAGCCACAGGTTTATAGTCTTTAAGATTAAACCTCTTCAATAGCTTCTGTATATATTTAGGCTGCAGCATAAAAATTCCATCATTGCGCTGCATAAATTGAATCCCCAAATAATAATGCAAGGGCCCCAAATCTGACAGGCTGAAATCTGATCTATACCGTGTCCCGTGAGCAGCATGTCATCAACGTATAGAACAATGACCAAAAATGTGTCCGTACTCCTCTTCACATAGAGGGTACTCTCTATTGGACTGTTGCAAAAATCATTTGCAACCAAGTATGCATAAATCTTCTCATACCATGCTCTAGGAGCCTACTTAAGGCTATAAAGAGCCTTTTTCAACCTACATACTTTAGACTCTTCTCCTTTCACATCAAAACCAGGAGTGCGATACATACCCCTCCTCATGTAAATCACCATTCAAGAATGCAGTCTTAATGTCCAACAGATGTACATTCCACCCATGATGTGCTGCCAAAGCAATGAGACACCTAATGGTAGTCATACGAGATGTGGGTGCAAAGGTCTCATCATAATCAATGCCACCCATGATGTGCTGCCAAAGCAATGACACCTAGTCATACGAGATGTGGGTGCAAAGGTCTCATCATAATCAATGCCCTTTTGTTGGGCATACCCCTTTGCAACAACAAGTCTGGCCTTGTAGCGATCAATGCTACCATCATCTGCTTTGCGTTTTAACTTATAAATCCACTTAGTACCAATGGCCTTCTTGCCCCCATGAGGTAGATCTGTCAAATACCAAGTGTCATTCTTGAGTATAGAGTTATACTCATCCTGCAATGCATGCATCCAATGATCATCATCTTGTGCTTCCTCAAAGGAAACAGGTTCCTCCTCATTACATAAAGTAGAAATGAGAACATGATCCACATGAGAATAATCTGCATAGATTCTTCTATGGCTACTCTCTCCTCATCCACTACATCCTCAATAATTGCCTCATCAAAAGGCTTATTTGCAAGATGATTTTGCACCTACAAAGGCTGAATTTCAGCACTCGGTTGAGCATTCAATTTATCTACATATGTCTGTCCTCCATTAAACAAAGGTAGGAGCAAATAAAACATGTCCTGTGAGCATACATTCTACTATTTTTTGCATGAAAGCATGGGCTGAACTGAGTTTTTGATAAAAATAACATCTATACTTACCAAAATCCGATTTGAGAGGCCGGATGGTAGTGTTTATCCCTTGCTTTCTAAACTGTATCCCACAAATATGCATTTAATTGCCTTATCATCAAGCTTATTGCATTGTTGCTCAGGCGCACAAGAGCGTTAGCAAGACAACTAAAAACACGCAAATGAGCCACAGAAGGCTTCCTACCATGCCAAGCTTCATGAGGAGTTTTAGACTACAAGGCATTAGTAGGGCATTTGTTCAACACATAGTTTGCGTACATAGTTGCCTCTAACCAAAAACCATGCGGTAAATCTTGGGCTTTCACCATACATCATGCCATCTCCATGAGACGCTTGTTCTTCCTCTTAGCCACACCATTTTGCTGAGGTGTGTATGACATTGTACATTGATGCCTTGTGCCTTTTTCAGCCATATATGCATGAAATTCCTTGGACATATACTCCCCCCTCGATCTGAATGAAGGGTGCCAACTTTACATTCAGATGCGTTTTCAACCATGGATACGAAGTGCCTAAAGCACATAAAAACCTCTGACTTCTACTTTAATGGATACACCCACCTATATCTAGAGTAATCATCAATAAAAGTGACGAAGTAGAGATATCCCCCAATAGATGGTGTCATTATAGGATCACATACATCACTATGTATAAGCTGTAATTTCTTAACAGCTCTCACAGATCCATCCTTTGGAAATGATGCCCGATGCATTTTACCAACACCCCGCATACATGTCTAGTAGGGGGTCTCACAAGAGTTGGCAACTCAAACACCATATCATGCCTTTGAAGGAATAACAAACTGCCATAATTCAGATGACCAAATCGTGCATGCCATAATTCTGCATCACTCATAGCACGAGTTGTAGAGACTGAGCAAGCATCATGCTGCAACTTCTCAAATACATCCATCTTGTATAGGCCATGAAACAAGGTACCTGAGGCAATGATAGAATAACCATCATTTCTATCCTGAATATACATCTGTCATCCACAAATTTCACTGTCAAACCTGAAAAGGCTAAGGCTAAAACTGACAGCAAGTTCTTCTTAATGCATGGCACATATAAAACTTTCGAAAGAGTAAATGCGTCCCCATTTGCAGCAGTGAGCACAACTCTACCAACTCCTTTGACGACAGGATATGAGGAACCATTTGCACATGTGATGGTTCTTGCACTTGGGACAGATTTCATAGATGAGAACAAACCTTTTTGTAAAGTAATGTGATTACTAGCACCACTGTCAAAGTACCAAGCATCTGATTCTGCCCACTGACATGCATACATCATGGACAGAAGGGTCATAACTACAATGTACAGTCTATGCCCAATCATCTTGAGCAAAACTTGTAGATTCCTTCTTCTCTGCACTTGGTGCAGATACATCAGCTGCCACAGCCATGCTCGATTCTTTCTTTTTCTCCTTCTCTAGTCTTTTCTTGCACTCATGTATGTAGTGCCCTGGTTTCCTACAATAGTGACACTTACCCTTCTTTTTAGGCTTATCACCTTCTTTCTCTGCATCCTTACATGAGGATTCTAATTTTGAATTATAGCCACCATGCGAAGAAGCTTTACCTTTGCCTTTCTAATTGGCAACAAAAGCTTGGTCACTAACTCGCATATTAGACATGTTTTTGCCTAGACTGCTCTGCTTGCAACAACAGTACTGAAACCAGCTCATCAAAAATAAGGGAATTTGGATTTCCCTTCATCACATGAGTCTAAGGGTAGAGGCAAAACTTTGATAAGAATCCGGCAGCAATGCATTGAGAACTGTGGGCACTAATGTACTATCAGGATATATCTCAACCACACAAGCAAGCTACTCCTGAAAATCTTTGATCTTGGTCACAAGAAGCTGTCCATTGAGTCTCCCTCATTCATGTGCTCAAACTCCAACTGTCTGCGCAGATATGCAACATGTGCTTCATCGCACACTTGGTATAATGCAACAAGTGCATCACATGCCTGTTTTGAATTCTTACATGATCGAATATGAGGAATAATGCTTCGCTTCACAGCAAAAAGTGCAAGCAATGCATGTGCATGTGCATCTCTCTTCCATCCCATCTTGTTTGAGCAGCAGTGGGGAGGTACTGGTGGTGCATGTGGAGGAGCCACATCTGAATCAGATTCTACTTCAGATGCACTTGTTTTGCAGCACCTGGTTGCACTGGTAGTTGTGAAACAGGACGAGTTTCACTACCACTGACCACATTCCAAAGGCCTTTAGCAACCAATACATGCCTTATCATATAGGACCACAATGGGTAGTTAGTCCCATCAAGTTTGTCTTCAGCAGACAGCAGACAACATGTTGAATACATCACTACTGCCAACCATGACTTTCTACCAAATGCAAAATCTTTCAACACACTTTTCAGTATTCACTAAATCCAACCCTGGATGGTTGCCAACTGAGCTAGCAAGTGATTTCTAGACAATACAATATAAGCATGGAGCATTGATATCCACCACTTTGTTATTAAAGCTACTCTAGCTTCGGTCAATTCTTCATGTGGTTTTTTTACTCCATCATCTCTTTCCACTAAGGCCTTTTGGTGTGGCTATCTCTTTGGCTGCATGAATTTTAGATGGGCTTCATGCTCTCTTCTTTGCTTCTCTAGTTGGTGGCCACCATCTACAACCTTGTGCATGTTCGACACGCGGGTAACCTCTTTCTCTAGTTCTTTATGGCAAGTCAATAACTTTATTATAGATAGTCACCCAAGAGATCACCATTTTTTTTGTAGGAGCTACTTCATGCCTTCGTCCTTCAATGCTTAGTCATGTTTTGTCTCCTTCCTTAGAATTTTTTCTTCTTGATGAGTCTTTGTTTGTTGCTCCACAAGCTTGGTTTCCCACTAATGTTTTGCAAGTGCTACTCTATTAGAGATTCCACATGTAGCAATCATCAGTTATGGTAACCTTGTGGTGCTAAGCATTGCCCTGTCACATTACTCCAACAAGTTGGGACATGGTGAGCATAACTTTTTCAAGAAGAAGAATGATAAGACTAATATAGTAGAGGAGGACACCTTTGAAGACATAGAAGGGGCTTGTAACCTTGCAAGCCTAGATAGTGATGAAGATTTGGCTATTTTAACCTTATAACCTTTGTCCTTTTATTTTCAATCGGTCTTATAAGTCCATGTAAGAGAGTGTGATATCCTAGTCGTCACTCCCTTATCTTCTCATTACGTATCATTGATGACCCAATTGTTGTGTCATGGCCATTGAGGCCTGGTTTACTTTATAGTTTCTACGTGTGTGTGTGTGTGTGTGTGTGTGTGTGTGTGTGTGTGTGTGTGTGTGTGTGTGAGACAGAGAGAGAGAGAGAGAGAGAGAGAGAATATGAGCACCACTAGAAGCTTCCCTGCACCTAATCTCAAGCCAAGAAAGAAGAGTGTGGCTTGCAATTGAATCACCTGAACTTTAAAAGATAGGAGAGAAGACTGTTAGGATTAGAAGGTCAAATTCATCCTTGTATAGACTTAATGATTAGAAATGCTCATCATGGGTTGAATATTAATGTTCTAGGATAGGGTTCTAAGCTAAATATATAAGTTACAGAAATAGGTAGTTTTCTTAAGATAAACACATATGCAAGTGATGTTATGCATGTAGAAAGTGGAGTGCACAAAGAAGAAGAAAAGCGTGGGAAGAGAGATCTTTGATTAGGTCTATATGTATTCATGCACATTGAATTTTAAAAAATGCTCACTCTTGAAACTTGCACTCACATTGAATTAAAAATGCTCATTCATGTACTTTGATTAAGTTATTTTATCTCTACATAATCTCTCCCATAATTCCTTCTAATGTCTTCATTGATCCTAGTTAATTCATGCTCTAATTAATGACCCAAACTTTATTATAAGAGGGAAGGAAGTTTAGAAATAAGTTGCATCCACAAAGAAAGTAGAGTGGAAAAATTGGACGCCCTTTGATCTTTAAAGTCCATTGCCACACACAAACACAATGTGTGCTCAGAATAGTCTTCATGATCAACACCATCTTCTTTGTTAGAGAGGGCTATAGGGTAACTTTGACTGCCTACTAGTAAGACCATCATCTTGAGCATATTCACCTTCTATTCTCCATGCAACCATCTTGAGGAGACTACATGTTGTTGTGAGACTCTATGAAGAAAACTTCATGGACATCCATGCTTTCACTACCAACACTAGAGATTTTCACAAATTTTCATATAGTTGCCGCTCTTTAGAAATCCATGCTATTTTTTTCTTTCAAATTGTCTATTGAGATATCAACCTTGACTAGTGCAAATATAGATGAAACTATAGGGGATGATAGCTCCACACTTATGCCACTAGCATGGTTGGTGAGATTATGGTTGCTATGCTGCCAGTGGATTACAAGCATATGAGCCACTTTGGTTTACTAGAGTTATGGCATAGTATATAACACCATCTCATATATTCGATCTACACGGTGGACCGATCTTATAAGTTTTAGTAGAAGAGTTCATTCCCTTAGAGTAAGTACTCTTATCTTTATGTTATGTTTGAAGAGAAGTAAGAAGATAGAAGAAAATTCAACCATCCATATTTCTCTTATGTGTGCTTTTCTACTCTTGTGTGTGAAGAAGTTTGCTTGCAAGGAACTCAAGCTTACCCTCTCGGTATCAGAGAACTAATTTGTATGAAGAGCTCAAGAAGTAAGCAAAGAAAGAGGTACATGGCGGAAAAGAATAATTTCATCTCCTTCCCTTTCATTCCCAAGCAAATTTCTGTAAGGTAGTTGCTAAGGGATAGCAATAACAGTCACAATAGGAGGGGCCATTGTGTCACATATCTTGTAGAGCCCTCTTCGTCACTAAAGAAATAACAGTCACAACAGAAGGGGGCATTTTCACATATCTTGTAGAGCCCTCTTCATCTCGGTAAAGAAAGAGTGTAGTGTATACTACGCATAGGACTCCACTAATATTGGAAAATTTTGATTTGTAGTCATTTCATACCCCATTTTGAGCCTATAAGGTATTCAATAGGCACTCTAAGAAAGTGTCGATAGTGATTTTTTCAGCATGTACAGTGTTTATGTGCTTGTTTATGCATAAACAAGAACATACTTTATTGCAAGTGTTCTTTGGATGTAGTGGAATATCATTTCTGTTACACGTGAAAGTTATTACAGGTAACTACGACAACCTATCCAACAAGAGTGAGATGTTGGATGATGACATTTTTTCATTGAAAAAGGATATTGTGAGTTCATATAATCTTGTTTCAGTGTCATTGGAGTAGAATATCAAGCTTTCCACACTTACAGAGCAGGTGAGATTTTGGAGGATATGTACAGGCACATAGTGGGTAGCTTGATCTACAACACCATTACAAGGCCAAACTTGAGCTATGTTGTTGGACCTCTAAGTCAGTTTATGCACGCCCCTAGGAAGCCACACTTGGATGTGGCTAGACAGATTCTCAGGTACATAAAGTCCACAATTAATTATGGACTTTTCTATGAGGTTGGTATAGAGATATATCTACATGGGTACACAGATGCTAATTAGGCTAGTAGTGTCGTAGACAGGAGGTCTACCAGCAGCTTTATGTTTTCATTTAGGAGTGCTGCTGTGAGTTGAAGTAGTAAGAAACAACCAATAGTTACTTTGTCGAGTACAAAGGTAGAGTACACGGGTGCTGCTATAGCAACTTGTGAGGTAGCTTTGTTTCAAAAGCTACTTGGTGATATGGGTGAGCCTGTAGATAGAGAAGTTGTCATTTATTATGACAACATGAGTAGAATACAGTTGGCCATTAACCCAGTATACCATGCTAGAATGAAGCACATTAAGGTGCCTTATTACTTTGTAAGGAAGAAGGTTCTAGTAGGTGATGTAGATCTAGTATATGTCAGCATAGAGGATCGGGTGGCTGACATCTTCATGAAGGCATTGGGCATAAAGAAGCTCCACAGGTTTAGGATCTTACTTGGAGTGCATTGTGTGGAGTTGAGCTCGAGGGGGAGTGTTGAGATATCGAGGTCAACTAGTGCTACAGACATTGATGACCCACCTGGGTGATAGGGTATGAAATTATGCCACTGGGTTGGTGACATTATGTGTGATATACTGCCAATGGATGAATGACAGGCTATGTTACAGGCACTTTGGAGTACTTGTATGTGATTGTAGGAGAGTACTTTCCCCTATAGTATGTACACTTATCTTTTTAGTTATATGGTTGTAGAGAAGAGAATAAGATAGAAGAAAATTCAGTCATCCATCTCTCTCTTATGTCTTGCTCTCTCTCTTGTGTGTGTGTGTGTGTGTGTGTGTGTGTGTGTGTGTGTTTTCTTTGCAAGGACCTCAAGATCTCCCTCTCACCCGCATTCTCTTTATTACTTTCACTGCTGCCACCCTCGTCTTGGCTTGGAGCCTTGTGATGGCATTAAGGAGGGCTGTGTGAACAAGACCTCCCTGTGATGGCATTGAGGGGCATTGTGTACGCTTAAGAAGTTAAGACTCATCCAAGTTCCCATGACCCTGTCCTCCTCACTGGAGCCTGCCCTCCCCTCCTCTCTCTTCACCTCTCCAGAGGCAATCGGTGAGTTTCGTTCACCGCTTTATTCACTGTTACTCATAGTCAGTTGAGATGACCATCGATGCTTCCTCGGTGAGGGCTCTCCCGCCAGAGTCACCAGAAGGGCCTCTCAGGATCTTAGGGTAGCCGGTGGAATATAGTTTCTTTCGTTGTCTTCTGGCGTGGAGGGATAGATATGTTCGAGGAGACAATAGCACCTCTTTGAGTATGTGTGGTTTTCCACCACTTCATACCCTCTGCGCTAGAGAATGGTATGATGATCTTTTCCTTCCCTCTGAGTGCAGTCCCAAGAACAGAGTGGGACTCAAGTCGGTGATTTCCGCCATTCAAGGTCAGGCAGTTGAGCTATCTCATCATCTCCATGATCTTCACATCAGCAACGTACTCACCCATCTATGGCCATTGGCTAGGATGGTACTTAGAGGCTCAGCCCATAGAGATCAGGACGGGAGGTGGTGGCCTCCAACCTGGAGGTGCTACTATTAGTGTTCAAGCATACTTTTGCTTGAACACTAATAGTGGCACCTCTTCCCCCCTCTTACAGGTACCTCCATTGCAATTGATTGAGTCTGGAGTACATGGAGAAGATAGTGTTGGTTTCCTCAATGTTTATGCCCCATGATGCTGAAAAGGTAAAGCCCTCTTTTAGAGCACATTTTAGCAGGACCTTCCTCAGGCTGACTTCCAGTGCATGGGTGATGACTTCAACATGATAGAGGCAATAGAGGACAGACTTGGAGGAGGTACGGTGTGCGCTTTTGCCGCACAGGTCATAGCTGGTCGGACACCGTATGCGAGCCACGAATGGCTGCAAGCATACAACCAGGAAGGCAAGCTCAAAACAGAATGCAAAAGGGTGTGTCACTCACCGCTCAACCGCCGCCTTGAAGGATTCCCGTGTCGCAGCCGTGAAGGAGGAGCCGCCGTCGTGCCGCTCTACCGCCTCGCCACCGCCGCCGTGTCGCTACACAGTGCGCTCGATCGCTCTCTCACTCTCTCTCTCTCACACACACACACGCAGGAGAAGGAAACCAAGGAGATAAGGCAAGAGCACTCTTGTATTCACAACACATGAGAATGAGGATTTTAGGGTTACATTTGACTCTTATAGGTGACTTGGCCGTTCACACTTGGGCGCCCATACATGGCCGGCCGACCCTAACCCTTATCCTACTGATATTCAAGGTGCGTCTCTCATCGGCGATCACCCAATCCCTTCATCCTTAACATATGGTGCCGACAAGCCCGGCCCATGACTCAGAATATTTAAATTAATGACGTAAAACATAGTACGTCTCAATGTCCGTCAATCATAGGTTAACATGCCCCCCTTCCTGATGTAGATTCCATCCTCGGAAGCTATGGTATGGTAAGCTCGAGAGGGTTATTGTGGTAGACCGTCTGCAAAACAGGGAAGTAGAGTGAAGGTATGCTGGAATTCAAAAGATATAAAGTGTATAAATTCAAGCATGTTAGACCACAATGGATGTTGCTATGAGAACTTAGTTTAAGAGTCACATGAATGAGCTAGTGTAGCAAATTAACAGGAGTTTAAAATTATTAAAAGTAAATCAAGAGTAAGCAAGGTGTCAAAGGTTAATCAAGGTTTATAACTGGCCTAAGTCAAGGAAAATAACCAAGCTTAATAAATAAACACATGACCACACTGTGTCTACTCTAAGAACAAGTTAATACCACAAGCCTAGGGAAACAAGAAACATCAGAGTTACAGGAGCTTTTTGCCTCTCTTTTTTTGCACGTGACAATTTTTACACACAATGGCGACCTTCCTAAGGCAAAACTCACATCGATCCTGGTACCATGTTTAACACAAGGCATTATCCAGGAATCTATTAGCTCACTTTAGGCAAGGCTACCCCCTACCAACCAAGGCATCGGTCTGGAGTAGAATACTCCTCACCTACCAAGTATCAATAAGGCGATAGGCCAACATTAAAGCACATCATAGACTTGTATTGCCATTTATTATAGGCTTTTTTTTTTAATCTATTTCTTTTGATCTTCGCTCCTGAACCATAATTTGTCTTGCATCCTTTCGACAAAGGGGTAATAGCTATGTCCTAGAGGTCAACACACACATGGCCAGGTGTCAAACATTAAGATGGTTTGACCCTAGACCTAAGACAATCGTATTCCAAGGTTAACTAAAGACGTCATGCTGCCTAGGAATATTTCCAATAAAGCTAAGCTCATTAATGATTTACACTAGCATGCAAGCAACTTCAAAAACTAAGTAGTACATTGACAATTTCCATGTGGTCATGCATTATAGTTTATGCAATTAATTTAACAGTAAAAACGAAAGAGAGTGGGTATGGAAGAATTACACCTGTAATTGGAGATCTCCTTGATTTGACGAGACAGCTTGCAATTTGATGTAGATATATTTTGATGAACGTTGCGGCAGTCTCAGGACTTGAAAGCGAACCCACCTCAAACTTTTCGACCTGTACAATCAACTAACAAGCACTATACCTCGAGAGGCACATCAGTGTGAAAATTTCTAGACTTGTTTAAGGAATCTAAACTAGAAAAAACTTGAAAACACTAACCTACCTACCAGTCACCACACTACTACTGAGGATACGGTAAGAGGATGTTGTAGAGTCCTGGCTCTAGCCCTAAGGTTAAGCCTCTATCCGCATCATCCAAACAAATAAAGTCAACCTCAGTAGTGCCATGAGTTTCATCCGTCCATTCATCATTGTCAGATATTTCCTTTTCATTTTCCCATCCACATAAACTCATCAAAAATGTAACCATGCGAGGATAGTCATCTTGTGGAAAAGGAAAGCATTGGGCTATCGAGGATATGTCCTCTACGGAGTAGGGGTCAGTTGGTCAATAGGCGAATTAGCCATTCTAATTCCTCAACATTTTCCTCTCTGGCTAGTACATCTATATGATCCCATTCAGTTTCAATTACAGGATAGCACATGTGGAATATCTGAGAAAGGTACAGATGATACCTCTCACCAAAGGTAGGAGTGGATGAAGTGTATGATGATCGGGCATCTGCCATATCTGCAAACACAGATATAGCATCAGTAGGTTTGTGACAGGTCAATCTAGTTCTTGATTGCATACGGATATTTATCCTCTTTTTGTGCTCTTGCTCTTTTTACTATTTTTTTTATTTTATTTTCTTTGTTTTGTTTTTTGTTTTTTTTTAAATGTATGAAGCTATATATATACATCCCCTTGAATTTGGCAATTACATGGTCAGGGGAGAAGGTTAAGGAGGAAGCATTAGAATGTCGAGCGTGAGTACATGCTCCCCCTTTCCTTGGGTAGATCATATTATTTGCAATGATGTTGCAGCCTCTTGGAACCAATTTGTCCAGCGGGTTATAGGTTGTGATGTGGGCAGATAGCTTTTTATGACCCTTGTGGCCACATCCAATTGCAGAGATGGTAGTGTACGCTCCCATTGACGAATGGAGGAAATGGTTTCCGACGATACTATTACAAGGGGAGACGTAGACTCATCGGTTTTTTGTTGGGTGTTGACAAGAGTAGGTGTAGAGCATGTAGAAACTTCTATATGAGTGTGTGCCTGGCATGAGGAGCTAGAAGCTTCATGTGGCTCCCCCCTTCCTGAGCTAGGTGGTAATGATCTATATCGTTTGGGAATCCAAACTAACTCTGGAAGAAGTGGTGCGGAGCACTCTGTTACCTTTCCCTTACCACGGTCTTGAATTGTCATTGGGGTGGCAACAATTGGTTTGCAAGGTTTTACAGGTGATGTAGAGGGATTCAGCTTATGTTTAGGGACCCAAATCTGGTCATTCCCCTCGTAGTACCCTTGGGCTACTAATAATTTTTTAGGGATCCATCGCGATGTTACATTGCCCTTTCTCGGGTGGGTAGCTGCTTTCCTTTTACGAGGCTTCTTGGTGGCTGAACGAGATTGAGCAGGGGGAGTAGCTATTAACGAAGCTTTTGGGACCCATTTGTATGTGTTTTTTGGCAGAGTAAGCGGAGCTTTAGAGACCACCCTGCATGTTTCCACTCTTGGCGTTGAAGCGTTAGAGGGGTGGCAAACAATCAAAGATGGTTTTGCCACTGGACTTTGTGAATTTTCATTATCTAATATTTGAGTGGATGACTTAGGTGCGGGATTTTGAGCGATCAGACCTAGTGTTGGTTCTTGCGTTATGACTCGTCTAGTTGCCCAATCGATATTGCACTTGGTGGCCATCATCCATTTGCGCCCTAAGTTTACAATCCCTTCCATGGTACCCGCAGGCATAACCAAAAAGCTTTGAATTACGGTCCCCTTGTCATAAGCAACTGGAGTGTGTAGAATTCCTGAGACAGGGGTTTTCTTCTTGTTAATACCTTGAACTTGGATAGCACTCTTGGATAAAGGTGGTTTTCCAAGTTGACACCACACGCCATATGATAGCAAATTGTGTTGAGCTCCTGTATCCAATAATGCATTATATAGCACCTCCCCGTAAGGACTTTGTAACTCAATTGGGTATCTTAGAGGTGGGTCAGATTCCAGTGAATCCTCGTCTGCCTCCTCAAAAAATGCTTGTGTAATCCCCAAGTTGGCCTCTCGTTGGCGCCTAGCACGCTGTTGACGTTCTTTGGCTTCAACTCTCGCTTGTATTTTCCTAAGCTCAGCTTGTTCTTTAGCTGCCTTTTTTTGATGGATTGCATATAACTCCTCTTGGCTTAGGGGGTCATAGTATCTTTTGAATTTACTCCCATTAAGGAATCCAATGGTTTCAACTCCGTCGAGAGTCTCCACTCTAATGGTACCTTGCGGGGTAATTTCACATACTCTATACGGTCCCTTACCAGCATATTTGAGCTTCTTCTTTTCGTTACGCACTCCATACATCAGGACTTTATCCCCAACCTTGATGTCCTTGTCCTTTAGGTGACGATCAAACCATTTTTTCCTTCTATCCTTCTCCACAAGGGCATTGTACACAGCCAATTGTCTTTCTTCGTTTAGCCGCTCAAGGATATACAGACGCTCTGCTAAGGGATTACCATCCCAACCCTCTTGAGTAGCAACACGAAGACTAGGAATGACAAATTCCCATGGCATGACTGCTTCTTGGCCATATACCATTTTGAATGGTGTGCAATTAATAGCCACTTTGTACGCAGTACGATAGGCCCATAAAGCTGTCGTAAGCTTTAGATCCCAATCCGTGCGATGAGCTTCAACTGTCTTTGTCAAAACAGAGATTAATGTCTTGTTTGTACTCTCGGCTTGGCCATTCGCTTGCGGATAGTAAGGAGTAGATTTATGATGGGATATCATGAAATTTGTTGTGAGCTCCTTAATCACTTCATTTATAAAATGCGTACCATTGTCGCTCACAAGTTCAAAAGGACAACCAAATCGTGTGATTATATTTTCAAAGAGGAACTTGGCTGTTGTCCTTGCATCTGCCTTACGTGTCGCTTTCGCTTCAGCCCATTTGGTCATATAGTCAGTGGCCACAATAATATAGCGAGATTGTGTGTTTCGGGCCGCTGGACTAATTGGACCTACAAAGTCTAAACCCCACTTTTCAAATGGTTGGTTTACTTTGATCGGATGTAGGGGCATCTAATCTTTCCTCTGGGGTTTCTTATATCGTTGGCATTCATTGCAACCCTTCACAAAGAGTGATGTATCTTGGACCATAGTGGGCCACCAATACCCTGATTGTAAGATCTTTCGCGCAGTTAAGTCTCCTGAGAAGTGACCACCGGCTACGCCCATATGTGCCTCTTGCAAAATGTATAGATACTCATCCTCTCGGGCACAACGCCTAAGAACGTCATCCTTTCCTCTTTTATAAAGAGTCCCGGCTATCAGGCAATAGGGTTCGTATTCTTTGATTAGCTTTCGAGCTAGATCTTTACAAAGCTCCTTGGGTGGAAAGCCATTAACCAAAAAGTTAACAATCTTCTCACTCCATTCAGGCATTGTCTCCACCATGAACAGGGAAGTGTCAGGTAAGTCATCATCAACCCCCGTAGGAGCCTCACCATTAGGTATGCGAGATAAATGATCAGCCATAACATGTTTTTTGCCAGGTCTCACAACAACAGTGAAATCAAACTCAAGAAGAATCAATAGCCATCGTGTGATTCTTCCTGTGGAGCACGGTTTGTTTACGAGATACAACAATGCTTGATGATCCACATAGAAAACAAACTTGGTGGCAAGGAGGTAATAACAAAATTTCCTTACTGCATATATCATTGCCAACCCTTCTCGCTCCGTAGTGGTGTAGTTCATCTCAGCATCGTTCAACTGGCGGGCTGGCAAAGCTAATGGGGTAGTCTAGCTTGTGTTCTCCAGGTTGAGTTAACACACACCCAATAGCAAAGTTTGATGCATCAATATGCACATGGAAGAGTAAATCCCAGTTAGGCATTCTCAAGATTGGAGCACTCGCCAAGGCCTTCTTTAATAGCTCATAGGCACGGTCACATTCTTCGGTCCAAATAAACTCGATGAGAAGCTTATACAATGGTCGAGCTATCTCGGCGAAGAAGAGAATAAATCTTCGATAATAACCAACGTGGCCCATAAAGCGTTGGACTCCCTTATAGTTGGTGGGTGGGGGTATTTCTAGAATGACCTTGATTTTACTCTCGTCAGTGGAAATCCCATTTTTGGACACTATATGCCCTAAGATAACTCCGTGTTTAACCTAGAATTGGCATTTGAAAGGATTCAAGGAGATGCGATATAATCTACACCTTTCAAATATTTTTCGTAAACACATCAAGTGCTCATCCCAAGAGGAATGAACACAAAGATCGTCTAAGAAAGCTTCACAACAGTCCCTTAGATATTCCTTAAAGGCCGTGTTTATCAATCGTTGTTGGAATGTTGCAGGTGCATTGGTCAAGCCAAAGGCCATGACGCGAAAGGCAAACACTCCAAACTCCGTGATAAATGTTGTTTTAGCTTGGTCCTCGACTGCAATTGTGATCTGATTGTAACCCGAGTACCCATCTAAAAAGCTATATGCCTCTTTGCCTCTGCCACTCTTTCAAGCACATGTTCAGAATATGGCAAGGGTAATGATCCCTTCTGGTGGCTGCATTAACCTTTTTGAGATCAACGCACACTCTGAGTTTCCCATTCTTTTTTGGTACGATGACTATCGGAGAAACCCATTCTGAGTGCTCAATAGGGTATATGAATCCACATTTTACCAGCTTTTCAATTTCCTCTTGTACAATCTTTGCATACTTAGGATTCATTGGGTAGGGACATTGCTGGACTGGTTTAGCAGTGCTAATCATTGGAATCGTGTGTTGCACCACCGAGGGTGGAACACCCTTCATATCATGATATGTCTAAGCAAATATGTCCTTGAATTCTTTAAGAAGCTTCGTAAGTGCAGCTTCTTCCGCCTTGGTGAGGTCTTGAGCAATAAAAACTGGTTTAGACTCCTCACCCGGATCTGCTAAGTCTATCTCTTAACTACCGCAGGGCCATCGTAGACACCGCTACTCCCATTGGTAGGCGTTCGTTGGGCTTTTGTGTAGACTACTTTACGTTCCCCTGTGGTGAATGATTTGAAATGCTCAGGTGCGGGGTGTAAGTCTACTGGTTCTTGTTGTGCCAGGCTTTTTTCTTTCAATTCCGCTTCCTTTTGCTGGCTGAGCCAACTCTTGGTTTTGTCGCCTCCTGCAGTACGACTTAGTTTTGGCTTCTCATCAATTTCTAATTGGGCGACGTCATGAGGTTGCGGAATACACCACATGACACTTTGGAGATATTGTCCCCAATCATCTGCTATCTTCCGATGAGCAATGGCTCCTACATAACTAAGCCATTCTGCAGTGGATCTTTCCTTGTTTATTGCAGTGCGTACATTAGCTCGATAGCGTTGACGCTTATGTCTCGTTTTCTTCTTACCAAGTTTTTGATTTTTGTTTTTATCAGATTCGGACTCACTTGGTCGATCTTCACTTTCGGATGAACTGCAGGAGGTCACTGTCCTAGGCCTTGAGCACCTTGCTTCCACCTTTGGGTGAATATTTGATTCATTTTCCCCATCAGGCTCAGGGTCAGTTTCTTCGCTACTTTCAGTGTCGGTGGAGTTTGCAGGGGTCAAGTGCATAACACCTATCATGTTTATTGGCACTAACGGTGGCATATCTTGCCCCAACTTGTGCCTCTATTTCCCCATGTGTCTATGGTTGCCGCTAGGTGTACCCAATCCACGTTATCCGACTCAGTCATACCCTGTAGGACATCCATATAAGGAGAATCCTTCCCATCATCAGTCTCTTTTTTGCATGTATAGCAATACTTTAATGGGGCGAAAAGAACAGTGGTATCCGATCGATTATCGATGATAACCTTGCTTCCTAAAGGATGTGCACGACCATTCTCAAGATCAACTCGAATAATGACAGAGTCCTGGAATTGTAGATAGACATGGTTTTTCGACCAGTCATGCACCATTTGTGCTTCCCTCATGAAAGGACGTCCTAAGATCATTTGATATGACATAGGATGCTTGGAGAAATCCATTACAATGAAGGTATGTTTTACCTTGTATCCCAAGACCTTGATCTTAAGGTCCCTTAACATTCCAATAGGTTTAACAATAGTTCCATTTGCCATTTTAACCACTATGTTTGTGACTTCGAGGTGAGGTCTCCCCATAGATTCCCAACAGTTTTTAGTCACAATGCTCACGCCAGCACCACCATCAAGGATTCCCTTTAGAGTTAATCCCTCGGTAGTAATGGGGAGGGTTGCATTAGATTCGTCACCTTCAAAGTACTGTCCCAACTTGTTCACAGGTATTTCAACGACTGAGTTTTCATCTAGGTTGGGTTGTAGATCCCAATGTTCCCCTTCATCTTGAAGCGTGTCGGGTCTATCCATATTTGCAAATTGTGGTAGCCCCGCCTTTAGTTCTCCATTGAGAAATGCCCGAAGAGCTAAGAATAGCTCAGGATCTCCATATAACTTGGATATGATCGTGGTTCTGATCTCAGAGGACATGAAATCCATTAGCTTGGACACATTCAACGGTACTTTTCGAGATATCGCTCCTTGACTAGGAACTGGTGAAGATGGAATCACTTCCTCTTCAATGGGGTTAGGCATTCCCTCACTAAACATTCTTTCAAGCAAAAAGGGTGTTTGCCCACTTCCTGATGTCCTATCCTCACTTTCTTCCTGAATGATACTAGGTATAGCTAACGGTTTATGGTTCCTGTGAGGATGAACTTGCGTAGGAAACACTGTGTCTGGAATTTTGATTTTTCTCGGGTTTGGCTCCAGTTCTCTTTGTGTTTCTTCCACCAAACCCCTTAAGTGTTGCACTTGTTCAATCTCCTCAACTGGGTTTGGGTAAGTACCAATCTTTTTCTTGAGGGTTTTTGGCCCACGTGGCTTGTCTTGGGGAGTCTCAGTCAGTTTGGGTGGTCGAGAGGGCATTAACTGACTTGGTTGTGGGGTCGAGGAAGTTTCCTTCTGTTTCCCCTTATTTATGTACTCGCTTGATTCTCCTTCGTTGAGCTCCCGAGTGGGTTCCTCCCTTAAGGTAGTGGCTTTGGTCCCCATGGTTTCTATTGAATCAGAATCATCTTCAGGATTATTCATATACACGGGGTCGTCTCCTGTCCCTATGTTAGTCTTTGAACTGGGCTTGGAGCTCGTGGCATTAAGCGATCTCTTCCGCCGTGTTTTCTTTTTCTTTGCCTGAGCGATTGATGCAGTATCCCTCTCTTCAAGAATGTAGTTTTGATTTTGAAGCATTGACCGTGTAACTACATTCGCGGGTACAACGGGTGTGGTTCCTCGTGCTTGGTTGGTGACCTCAACCAAATTCAATGGCGTAATCTTGGGTGCATTAGGATTATGTGGACATTGAGCGATCAAATGATCTATGCCACAATGATTACATGTAAGTACCGGCATTCCCGATGCGCTCCCTTGATTTGGTTGCATCTAAGTAGCGATCTTCTGTAGCCTATTAGGACACTCCGCTACACGATGCGGTCCACCACACTCGTAGCATTGAAGAGGTGGTCTCCTCGCCAAGGTATTAAGGTTTTGCCCTCTTGTGGCGAGAGCAGCCGCTTGATATACAGGCTTGACTTGCCCGAAATAATCCTCCATGTAGTACTGGGGAATCATTTCAAACGTATCAATCCCATATGGAGCAGTGGAGTCTATCTCCTCTTCATAATCCCCACACGCACTATGTGACTCACAACCCATCTGGTTCATAGGGGTAATCCTTGGATGTGGAGGTTGTGGTCCTAGCACTGGCGGTGGTAATGGCACAGACTGGACTACATTCGGATTCCTTGGAACTATGTGCTGTGACGGTTGCTCGACGGGTTGTGCAGGCATTAGCGCGGGTACCTGAGGTGTGTTTGACCAGGCTAGTGGTGCCTGATTTGCCAACATTCGCTTAAGTACTAGGCAATCTTTAGATTGATGGCCATACTTACCACATGCATTGCAATTCCCATTGAATTTGACTCTGAATGTGGGACATTCACTCGTGCTATGTGGTCCTAAGCACACCGAACACCATTGTTGCTCTCTCCTTAGGTACATATGGCTATTCTGAGGAGCTCGATTACCCCTAAAGTATTCTTGGAGAGCCTTAGTAAGGTCGGTCATCACAGACATTTCAGATATCTTGGGCTCCTTGGCAATAGGTTTTACCGTCATTGGCTCGTGCCCAGATACTTACGAACTAACGGATTTTGTTTCTGAAGACACCTTTTTACCTGCAATCATCAAGTTGTCTTCTAACTGGATTGCATTGGCAGTGACTTCTTCCCACGTTGTAAGACCTCTAATGACTAGGCCATTGTAAATGTCCTCGTGGCGCAATCCTCGGATGAATCTATCGAGGAGTTGGTTGTTATTGAAGCGTTCATCGGGAGTGCAGCGAGAATTTAGATGCTTCAATCGACTTATAAAGTCTCTCACTGACTCCCCTTCCTCGCGTTCAGCTTTTTGGAGTTGAGATGCTATCCCCCCCACCAAAGCACACCCTCACGTATGTATTCTTTCAAGAACAATCTCTTGAGAGTGGGGTAGTGAGTGTGCTCTTCAACCCTTAAGGTTCGATACCAATCTCCGGCCTTCCCACTCAAGGTTAAGCCTAGGGCTTTACACTTATGCAACTCATTGTGCTCTTCCAAGGAATCACACACGTGTTCAAAGACTTCAATGTGCTTCCTAACATCCTCGTTACCACTGAAGTTTTGAGTGAGCTTAGCCACTTGTACTGCCTTGCTTCTAGGTTCTCTCTCAGGCATGCCCCGCATGTTTTCCGCAATGGATCGTCCGATCGTCTGAGCAAACGCTACGAGATCACCTAAGTGAGCAGGCATAGTTGGTGGAGGCACTTCTGGGATAGCCTGGCTGATAGGAGTTGGCATTGGTCTGAGTATGTTGGCAAATGATGTAGGATATGATATGTGACTAGGCCTAGCTCCTCTTGGATAAGGGTTGTGATAAGGCGGTCGTGGAGCATACGCCATTGGCATACTAAGAGGCGTAGGAGCTACATGAGCATGAGTAGCGATCGGTACATATGGTTGATAGGTACTGGCACGCACTGTTGTAGGTACTGTTCCACTAGGTAGCGGTGTCGTACTAACTACAGTGGTAACAGGTGCGCTTTCTGTCATGCTTATCATTGGGATAGGCATTGTGGGTTCCTTAATGGAAAGTTGAGCCAAGGTTGGAAAACTAAAGTTACTGCTCGTGGGCTCAACCTGCATTGAGACTCCAGGCGAAACAACATACGAAGGGTCTATGGGACTCACCGAGGGAGTCTCCAATTGTGATAGGGTTGGTTGTTTGGCCTTGCCCGTATCCAAAAATCTCATAGGGCCAGTGGAAACTAGGTTTACTCCCCTATTTTGCCTCTCAAATTGGATAATTCTATGAATGACCTCACATATCATTTGTTGTTGCTCTTTTAGATTAGTGGCGCTAGATGTAGATCATAGGACTTCTAACCAACCCACATGGTATGTGTAACCCGTGTATAGGTCAGTTAGAGTCTCTGTGTGTAGATCATATTCCCAATTTTCATTGAGAAATATCCCATCTAGACTTGGTGTGCCAAACGGTTCTCTTGAAGTAGACGCAATGTCACTTCTTATGGGTTGGCTTCTAGGGACCTCTACTTTAGGAAGAGCATCGGAATGTGGTAGCTCAGTAGGGCCCTCATTAAACGAAGTGGGTAGAATATCCACATGGACACTCTTTGGGAGGGTAGGGTCTACATAAGATGTGAATGGCGAATCTACTACCCCTCCTTCCTCATTTACTTCGCTTGTCGCATGCTCAGAGCGTGTAGCTCTACTAAAGGTCTCTATTAGACGACTAAACATGCTAGATCCAGGTTGTGGGGCCCACACTGGCATGTTTTGGCTTGTCTCCTCAGGGTTCTTGGTAGGGTGTCCTTCCATGGCTTCTGAGTCAGAAGACGGGTCACTATCTACTATTCGTGGATCTTGGGTTGCACTCCCTTGGGTTCCAGCTGAAGGCCAAGATGCCAACGTGGAGGGATGGTGTGAGCCTGCGTAAACTGAAACACTTTCTAGTGGCTCAGACTCTAGCACCCGACCAGAGCGTAGATGCATGTGACGTGGGTACCCTACGTGCGTTGGTAACTATCCTTGAAACTCACACAAGTGGTTTCTTAGGTGTTTCGCACCCCGTTTTTACTTGTTTTTAGATTGTTTTTAGATTGTTTTTAGATTGTTTTTAACTCGTTTTTGACCCCCTTACTCACGGTCGAACTTGGACTAGGGCGTGTGATAGCTCGAAACGAGCGTATCGTTCAAAGGGTCCTAGTGTGCTTTACAGCACCGTGTTCGCCTATCTAGAGCTCTCGAGGTCCTCAAAACAGTCCGTTTCCCTATGGGGGAAGGGGCAAAAGCCTATTTGCTTGTGGAGGAAAGGGTGAGGGCTTTATCCCACATGCTCACTTTACTCCTTGGGGAGTGGGCTACATATAGGGCACGACTTCCAATAAGCTCTCACTTGAAAGAAAGCTATGGAGGCTCACTCTCCTATATATATATATATATCAAAAGACCGAGACCGAGACCGAGACCGAGGTCGTGGGTCAATTGGGGTTCTTTCTTTTCAAAAAAATTTTCTCCAAATAGAAAATCTTTCCTCTCCACACGTTTGGTTCTTTCTTTAAAAATAAAATTTAATTTTTTTATTTTTTATTTTTTATATTTTTTTATTTTTTATTTTTTATTTTTTTAAAGATAAGTTTTCTAGGGTTTCTTTAGGGTTCAGCCTTGGCCGCGGCGCAGTTCGCACACAGCACAGGTCTAGGGATTCAGAAATCCCCCCTCACTGCACGCGCACGCCCACACGCGGAGCGGAAAAATAACAAAAGAAACAGAAATGCAGAAGATAAATTGCAGAAACAGAGATTTAAAACCACAGAAACACCTCAACAACAACACAGACGCCTTGCCTTTCCTACAGTGTAAATTAAGCTTCACGCAGCAGCCCGAGCTGCAAACTGGAGCTTGGTGCAGGGCAACTCCCCGGCAGACAGCGGCGCCAAAAATGTGCGCTTTTGCCGCACAGGTCGTAGTAGCTGGGGACTTGCCGGACACCGTATGCGAGCCACGAATGGCTGCAAGCATACAACCAGGAAGGCAAGCTCAAAACAGAATGCAAAAGGGTGTGTCACTCACCGCTCAACCGCCGCCTTGAAGGATTCCCGCGTCGCAGCCGTGAAGGAGGAGCCGCCGTCGCGCCGCTCTACCGCCTCGCCGCCGCCGCCGCCGTGTCGCTACACAGTGCGCTCGATCGCTCTCTCACTCTCACTCTCTCTCTCTCTCTCACACGCAGGAGAAGGAAACCAAGGAGATAAGGCAAGAGCACTCTTGTATTCACAACACATGAGAATGAGGATTTTAGGGTTACATTTGACTCTTATAGGTGACTTGGCCGTTCACACTTGGGCGCCCATACATGGCCGGCCGACCCTAACCCTTATCCTACTGATATTCAAGGTGCGCCTCTCATCGGCGATCACCCAATCCCTTCATCCTTAACATATGGTGCCGACAAGCCCGGCCCATGACTCAGAATATTTAAATTAATGACGTAAAACATAGTACGTGATCTCAATGTCCGTCTCATAGGTTAACATACGGCCACAGTCTTACGAGTAGAGTACGCTGCCTGCTGGGAGGAGCTGATACTGGTACTTAGAGGACATGACCCTTGAAATCTTCCAGAGTTTGGGCGCAGCCCTGGGAGCCTCAGCTTCTTGAGATCAGATCCCAACCTCTCGAGACTTGACAGGTTTTACATTGATGAGTAGGCTTGCAGCTGTCACGGCATGATTAGTATCTTGACAGGCACTTCCTTTTCAAATCACGCTTTGACTATTTTGTCCCTAGAGGATCCTTGGAGGCACGATATGCATGTGAGCTTTAGGATTTTGAAAAGACTCATTCAGGACTTTGAGATCTGTAGAGCAGGATAGAACATATTTGGGTGGGATTGGATTATACTTTAGGCTCTGTTTCATACACATTGGTTGGCCTAGGGGAGATCAACGATATCTTGTAGGAGGTAGCATAGAACAGATTGGAGGTATCATAGAACAGATTGGAGGGATTTCAAGAGTAGGAGCGGAGTCTGAGGAGGGGCCTGACCTCTTTACACGCGGCTTCAAGAGCATTCCCCAGATAGCCCATGGATTGAAAGTCAGCTTATAGCTGCCCAAATGGAGACTAGATCTTTTGAGGAGAGGAGGGTGGAGTACAAATACCATGCCAGAGCTTCGTTCTGGACCCAAGCTAGGGACAAAGTCACAGGAGATTTCTTTGAGATAGTTGGAACCCACAAAAGGTGAGATGGTATTCACAAACTGTGTGCCCAGGATGGAGCTATTGTTTTTTGACCTTCCCATGTGAGAGCCATTGCCACTGATTTCTTTTGCTTGCTTCACATTGCTTCACAGGTGCCCCATTATCCCCACATGTGATGGATGCACGTGAGTAGCTCTGGCAACACATGAGAGAGGTGGTTCCACTCTCTATTAGGTCCTTCTTATTGACTCCATTCAATGATAGAGTTGGCGGAGGCGATGATGGCACTACCCAGGGGCAAATGCCCCGAGATGGACGGGCTTCCTATCTCTTTCTTTCTTCGTCGTCATTGGGACCTCATGGAAGGCGTCCTTTGAGCTGCCTTCAATAAGATTATGATCACAGGTTCCATGCTAGAGAGGCTCTTTGAGGGTCTGATACACTTGATTCCTAATAATGAGGGTGGTGACAAACTGGAGATCCGACAGTGGAGACCCATTACTCTTCTTGGGACGGCCTACAAGATCTTGGCCAAGGCCATCAGCAACAAGAGACTTCAACCCTTTCTGCTTGACTTGATTCATGACACTCAAACTGGATTTATTTAGGATCATAACATCCTGGACAACATTTTCACCTTGTGGGAGGTGACCGCTTCGGCTAGGTTACGGCAACAGGACCTCATTGTGCTACTCCTAGAATTTGAGAAAGCTTATGATAGGGTGGATTGGAGCTTTCTTGAGGGCACGATGAGCCGGATGGGATTCCCCATGAAGTGGATCACAGCCAGGTTCTCATACAAGGAGCCCTTTCCTGCTCGGTTTGGTAGGGTTGTTGTTTGTCACCTTACCTCTTCCTATTTGTTGCTAAGGCCATGAGTAGTTTTCTCTCAGCCCAAGAGATTAGGCTTTAGGGATTGTGTCTTCCCCTCCACACACAGGAGGAACTGTTTGACTCGAAGTTTGCATACGACATAACAACTTTCCTTTCTGGAGATGTGGGGAATCTCCAGAGATTCGTGGAGGCGATTGAGATTTTCTACCATGCTTTGCATCAGCAGCACAGATTAATTGGTACAAGTCCTGTGGTTTTTGTGGGTAGGATCAGCACCCACCCCGACTTGGCACCCAGTTGAGGCTTTCTAGTGGATCCTAAGAGGCGCTCAGTTCGTTATCTTGGCTGCCAGGTGACGTTGATATCTCTCAAGCAGCAGCAGCAGCTCTTCGCCCCCGCTTCTTCTAGGTATTTGGAAGAAGCTTTTTTACTGGAGTTCTGTGAGGCTCTCCCTACTAGCAGGTAGAGTGGTGGTGAACTAGATACTTCTTTCCACCATGTGGTATATCACTTCATGTTGGGCCTTCTCTCGAGCATGTATTGGCTAGGTACAATGATTGATTTGGAACTTCTTTGATTGGCTAGGTACAATGATTGATTTGGAACTTCTTTCAGGCCGATAGTGAGAGGGGAGGCTAGATAGGGCCAAGGTGGCATGGAGAGTGATCATTCAGCCACATTGTACAATGGGGGGGGCTAGGCCTCATTGATCCTACTATTCAGAGTTGTGATCTACTGGGCAAGTTTGTTAGAGGACTCTTTCCTAGTGTTGGTGAGCCTTGGAAGGATTTCAACCCGCACCTTGAGTCTTGGGGGTCCTTGGCCGCAGAGTACTAGATGGATTTTCACAGAGATTTGGGCTCGTGGTTTTAGTCCACCTTTTGAGGACAGATTTGCAGCCCACTTCAAGATTGGGATCATCTCAGGCCGGCGCTTAGATAGATAGCTCCAGCAGCCTCAGAGGAGTAGCTCCAGCAGCCTTTGGTATGGAACCCTTTGATGTAACTACCCAGTGGCCACATGTTGGGGGCCCAATTGCATGTATCATGGGGCGCCTTGAGCACAAGATCTGCTAGGTCTCTTGGAGATTAGATCGCACAACACAGGCAGTTATCCCCGGAGATACAAGAGAGGGGCCTGATAGGTGTTTGGGGTAGAGATAGGTTCAGTATTGACATCAACTCAGCTATCCCTCAGGAGTGGTTGACTTCTATCCCAGATTGAGTTTATGGAAGAATGCTTTGATGTAACTGGCTACAATGAGAGAAGCAAGATAGCTCTCGCCAGGTTAAAGATTGTGTAAACAGCCAGGGTCACCAAGGGAGGAATCACTACAAGACTAACCGTCTCAACCGGAATACCCAGAGACCTGGACCGATCTTAACGCTTACCTCAGAAAGTGGTTTTGTCCTCCGGGCTTCCTTGAAACTAAAATGAATGAGTTCTTGGAAGTAAAGCAGGATAGCCAGACAATTGAAGAGTACCATCAAGCTTTTGCCCTTAAATGGATGAAGAGCAGCTGATGGTTAGGTTCATTCGAGGAATGAACGAGCCATTGGACACCTTAGTAAAGAATGCCAAACCTGTCTCAATAGCTGAAGCAGTAAGAATGGCAGAGGACTTTGCCAAAGCCTTTGTTGTTAAGGTCCCGCCAAAGCCTGCACCCTCTAACTTTAAAAGATTCGAAATCCCGGGAAGTACTTCAAACTTTCCTCCCCCAAAGAGGCAGCAAGGCCCAATTCAGAATCAGGATACTAAGAGATTCAGAAGTGAAGGAAGACCCTTCCCCCAGAACACTTTCTTAGGAGCCCCACCTCTTTCAAAGATTCAGAGGGATGAGCTCAGAAGTGAGAACCGGTGTTTTGGATGCCAGGGTTTTGGTCATCAGCTAAAAGACTGCCCGACTCCTGCCATGTCAAGGGGGCAGGGAAGTCAAGGACCGAGAGTGCAAAGACCAGCCCCTTCCTATCAGTCAAATCAGGGTCCACCATCTCGTCAAAATCAGGGAAATCCCAGGAGAACTCTCTGTCACAATAGCAGAAGTAGTGGAAGAGGAAAGAGGACAGATTTATGCAGCAATTGAAAACCAAGGGCCAAATCGCCAATTCTCCGTCATCCATACTCCAGGTGAGTATCAGGATAAGCCTTTTAAGCTTTTGATTGATTCAGGCAGTACTAATTCTTTTATTTTCCCAGTCTTAGAACAGAAATTAGGGAAACCTATACAAGTTGAATTGGCTAGTGGGAAGATTCTTTTCACTCACCTTGAGACAGATCGTATTCAGTTCAATCTAGATGGGAATTTAACTGACTGCAATTCATGAGGTGAATCAGACTTTACGGATTTTATCAAATTTGATTTCTTTTTTTTTTTGGCCCGATGGACACCCTTTCACATCGTGAAATACAAGGGTGTAGTTCATGGCATGAAGCGAACTTCACAAATTTTATCAAATTTGATTTTTGTTCTCGCCCATAGACCCCCTTTCACACATCGTAAACTCACGGTGCAATTCAAAGCGTGAAGCGGACTTTACAAGTATTATCGAATTTTGATTTTTTTTTCGCTCGACCTCCTTTTACATCGTGAACTAGTAGGGTGCAATTCAGGATGTGAAGTGGACGTGTCAGCCCACCACCTTGGCCTCAACCATGATCTCTACCTCTGTCTTTACCTGAATTGGAGTAGAAGTCATGTTCTGATGTGTTCTTACTTTGTGAAGAAGAGTCCTCACCCAGAGACTTTTCAACATAGACACTAATTCTCGAAAGTTGGGAACATTCTCTTTGACTACAATGGAGGTCTTAATGGCTTGTACTCTTTGCCAAGCCCATTCAAATGCTCACTAAATTATTATCTTCCACCGATACATTACTAGACCCAAGGGATTCAATAATGCCCTTGATCTTTAAATCATACTCATTGATAGACATGCTTTTCTTTTCCAAAGTATGCATCTCTTGTTTTAGTTGTAGTTCCTTGCCGTTATGTTGGTTTGAAACATCTACACCATGTTCCGCCATGCGATTGCTGAAGTGTTGGCATCCTGTATGTGTTATATCATTGTGTATGTGACACTGATTGAAAGCCAATACATGACTTTCCTTGGACCTTGGTTCCAGCCTTTATATATGCTAGAATGGTATTCTCTTTAGATAACTCTAGAGGCACCTCATTATCTCCTTCGCCAAAATCTTTTACCTATTAGGAAATTGGTCATTCTGAACTTTCCAAGCATGGAAGTTGTTCTTTTCCAGCTTCTCAATTGACAATCTGATTGAGTCCGTCAGACATGTTTGCCTACAACAACCAGAAACCTACAAATACATAATTTTTGTATGTAATATTTAACACATCCGTATCTTATATAACTTCTGCACACTGATACTTTAGCACAACCTGTATGTCACCAAATGTACCAAAGTACATGTACATATACCCAAGACTAGCGATGCATGTGTGCAAACATTACCTACACTCCCAAAATGCACTGTTGCATTGCAATATCCATATTTCAACCAGATAGTTCTCAACTAGAACTTCCCAAAATTGTCGAAACAGTTCTCACCTTACAGGCACCTCCACGCCTACGAAAATAGCTCCTCAATCGCAAATGTGTAGCTCCCGGAGCTACCCAAGGGATGTCGTACCTAAACAAGAAGAGAAAGAGATGATAAATCTCTTACCCGTGTACCACTTCCTTGATTGCTTTGGTCTTGCCTCTTGCCTGCCTTCTTAGCTCTCACACTAACCAAAGCTCTGATACTATAAAAAGAATGCGAGGGAGAGCAAACACACACATGAAAGAGAGCAAGAAGAGAGAGATGGATGGCTGAATTTTCTTCTATCTTCTTCTCTTCTCTATAACTATATAAAGAGTACATATAATAAGGAAAAGATAAGAGTACATATTATAAGGAAAAGTACTCTTTTACAATAACATACAATGGTCGGTCGATAGTGTGAACTTGACTATATGAGGTAGCGCTATAACATACAATGGTCGATAGTGTGAACTTGACTATATGAGGTAGCGCTATAACTATGCCATAACTCTAGTACTCCAAAGTGACTGTCACACAGCCTATCATCCACTGGGGCGGCATATCACCCATATTCTCACCAACCATGGTCGATATACTCTTTTACAATAACATACAATGGTCGATAGTGTGAACTTGACTATATGAGGTAGCGCTATAACTATGCCATAACTCTAGTACTCCAAAGTGGATGTCACACAGCCTATCATCCACTGGGGCAGCATATCACCCATATTCTCACCAACCATGCTAGTGGCATAAGTGCGGAAGCTATCACCCAAGCAAATCATCAATGTCTGCAGCACTAGTTGAGCTCGATATCGTAACAAGGAACATCCAAGGCTGCCCAATAAGTAGAAAACCCAGTCTTTAACGTCAAAGCAAGTAGCCAAAGAGTTAGAGGTGCAAGCCCTAAATGTTATAGTAGCCCGAGAGTAGCCCCAAAGAAGGCCAATGAATAAGAACTAGAGGTCCAAATGAAGAAGACTTCGGAGCACACATAAACGTAACACATGATCAGTTATCAAGGGCAACGACATCCTAGCCATTGAAAGTGGTTCGGACAAGAGCTCTAAAGCCACCTCTCTTACACAGACAACTAGCAATCTCTCTCACGCAAACCATAGACTACAAAAAACTTCCAAAGAAATTCAAGGAGTACCCCAACCTCGTGTTGGTGAATGCCCCATCCAATTGTACATTTGGATTTGCAACTTTTCCATTTCCAATTCTCATAAAATATAATTGATAAAAACTAGCATGAATGCATTTTAAATGCATTTGGATTTGCAATTTTTCCATTTCTAATTCACATATAACACAATTAATACAAACTAGCATGAATGCATTTTAAATGCTCCCACTTTTAAAATTATTACAAACTAGCATGAAGGCATTTTAAATGCTCCCACTTTTAAAAATTTACAATGAACATATTTGTTTATTATCTTCTTATTTGTATATATGTTTGATTTTGAAATTTAAGCCCCCTTTTGTAAATTCACATATAAATTATTTACATTACATTGCTACATGTTTAATCCCCTCTCGCACACATGTATAAGACATGTATTTTTAAAACAAGCCCTCTCCTTATTCGAATGTGGTATGCTTCATATACATAAGGTGACTACACTAGTGAGAACATACACACCCACCCACCATATACATATACATAAGGTGACTATACTATGGAGAATCCACCCACGATATACATATACATAAGGTGACTACACTATGGAGAACCCACCAACCCACCCACCCACGATATACATATACAAAACTTTTAACTAAAGTTTTAAGAGATTTGTTCTTTGGATCTAATGTATTTTGGGATGTCCAATTTTTAGGCATAATCTAACGTATTATGGGATCCTTAATATATGGTGTGATGATTTATGTCGTTTATTTAGAAAAAGTACAATGTTATGGGCATCATGCACTATTAAAGGAGTCTTTATTAGTATTAAAGTAGCCTAATAAAGTAGCTTGAGCTATGAAAGATAGCAAGAAAATGGAGAAGCAAAGCTTGTTGAAACTAAAAGAAGAGTGGGTCCTTAGGAAAAATTGACTAAGGTTAGTTTTCACAAAAGACTTTCACAAAAGACCTACAAACTATGTACAAAAGGATGTGCAATAATTTCATTTTAATTTGGAAACTATGTGCAAATGTCCTTTAGTACCAAGTCTCGCATCAATAAAATAAAATAAAATAATTTCATTTTAATATGAAAAATCTGTAAATTTTAAGGCATTTAAGTTAACATTTAGCTCTAAAATATGCAAATTTTGGAAAAAAAAGCCTACAAAATTTTTGTACGATTTGTTGAGAAAGATGTTTTAAGTGCACACTTTAAGGTGCACCCTTAGGAATTTATTGTGTGGCCTCACTAGTTAATAGAAGAATTTATTGTGTGGCCTCACCAGTTTGGTAAGAGAAGAATCTATTACAAGATAAAGGAAGAGTCCTCACCCCTTTACGTGGAGAAAGGAGAGGGAGAATTTTTGAAAAGGAGAAAGGAGAAGAGAAGTCAAGTGTTTGGGAGTTTCTTTCCCACACGCCTAGATGCATTGGGGCTCACAATTAGTTGTCACCATCAAACCATTTACTTATTGAGTTTCTTATATATATATATATATAATACATTAGAAAGCAAATTGCCCACCCCTCCCCCCTCCTCCACACACAAACACATACATATCTTCTAATATTATATTATTGCATGTGTAAGAGAGAGAATATACATACACACACACACGTATATATATTATGTATATATGTGTATCTATAGGTATGTAAGCATGTATATATAAATAGATTTATATGTATGTTCGACGCACACACATGTATGTTCATGCACACATAGACACAAGCACATGATACATGCACACACGCATACAAACACACATACACTCGCACGCATGGACACACGTGCAACATAGAGATATGCACACTTGCACACATACTCAAGCTTGCATATACACACATGTGTATACATACACACAAAGCACATAAATACACTCACATGCACAAGTACATGTGCACACACATGGACATGCACACACTCACACACACATATGCACGTGCACGTGCACACACATAGATGTACACAAGAGTATATTCACATGCTCACACACACATACATGCAGACACTCGCTATGGATACACATAAATAAAAACATACACACCATGTACACACACACAACAAATACACACTAACACATACACACAATCAAGACACTTGCATGACACATGCACGCATGAAGACAGTACACAATCACCATGTGCCACACAAGAAGTGCACTCCTTTGGAAGAATCCTTTGATTTGTCTTTGTCGCCTTTGGTTGAAGAATCTTTAGCATTGGAATTAGAGCCTTTGCGTTGATCATTCCCCTTGTCTTTGCCTTTGCCTTTGCCTTTGCCTTGGCTTACAAAACCCGAGTCCTTTTTGTTTTGCTTACGAGTAAGGCACTTATCATGAAGAAGACCCATAGTCTCTTCAAAGGAAGGGAAAGGAACTCGAAGAAAGATGTTATCTTTGAACGATTCAAAAGAAGAAGGCAATTTACCAAGTAGCTTGTGGACCGGATTGCTTACCAATGTACCAAACTCTTCAAGTTGCCCCGCTTGATTCAATTGAATTCTCCAAGCTTCTCCACTATGTTGTCGGATTCGGAGATAGAAAGCTTATCCAAATCTTCTTCCAACTTAGCCATCTTAACCGTTGAAAGTCTTCCATATTGAATTTGTATAGCGTGCCATAATTGTTGAGCCGTACTCCTTATAGAAAGAAATTTAGACACAACCGATGTAGACATGCCATGCACAAGTAAAGCTTTGGCCCGTGCATCCATATAGGTTTGATATTGAGAAGGCACCATATGAGGACAAGTGATTATAGACCACACCATATGAGGAGAAGTGATTATAGACCACACTCCGATGCTTTCCACAAAAGAAGTCGCATAAACAAGGACCAAGTGTGGTAGTTGTTTGGGGTAAGCTTTTGTGAATCGGAAAGACTTGGAAGGCTCAAAGATTGAGTGAATGGGTTAAAGGGCTGATATGATTGAGTGGGGAGAGGAGTAGTAGTGGAAGTAGTAGAAGGAGGAATCATAGTAGATGAAGTTGCCATAAAAGGCATAGATGATGTAGGGGGATATACCATAGAGGGCATAGAAGTATGTGGATAGGAAGGCATAAAGGACAAAGAAGAACGAGAGAAAGGATCCGTAGAAGGTAATAGATATGACGGAAAAGAGAAAGTAGAAGCACCTACCGAAGAAGGAATTGCACCAGCTTCCGTTGTAGTAGTTGCCGGTCCAACCATCATAGGAGATGTAGGATCCATAGTATCTTCAAGTTTGCCTTTGTCTTTTGGAGTAGAGGACTTCCGAGATCCCATAGGGAGAGGAGGGTGGGAAAACACAAGGGAAGAAGTGTCGTACCTCCAAAAACGCAGCCAATAGATGGGCTGTCCACCAAGGAAGTATCTTCAAAATATGCACAAAGATAGTGCGAAAATGCAGCCACAAAAACCAGCCGATATATGAACCAATAGACTCCGTAGAAACCACCAAAAGAGGGCTGAGAATGTAGCCTTAGGTAGAAGGAGTATGGAGGAGTTGATTGTCCACAAAAACGCAAACACAAAGTGTGTAGCAAAGTGGAATTTTCAGCCGATAGAAAGGTGTAGAAAAAAGGATGAATATGTACCTCAAAACACCATGAAGAGGGCTGAGGTTGATGATGAAAACGCAGCCAAGAAATGGCTACAAATCTCTCCACAAGAAGCCTCAAAAAAAAAAAAACGCTACCGCATGTAGAGAAAACTAGTTTGGCAATGTTTTCACCGCAAGTAGAGTTGTAGGACTCGGATTGAAGTGCTTTAAAAACACACTTGTAGAGGATGGTAAGGGGCTGGTTTGAAGCCTTTTGCATCATTAAATGAGTAAAAGGATGATGAGTAAGGGCTTCTGCAAAAAATGCAAGCAGAAATTCTACATGCAAGCAGTCTGCGAAGAATAACTCAAAAACGGTGAGGAATTTGCGAAAACTTTCTTCTGCTAAGTTGTAGACCACGATGATTCCAGTAGGTCAAAACACATTCGTTTAGCAAAAAATCAAAAAATGAAAAAACGCCATTGAAAGTGGGGTTGTTGAAGAGGACTAGAGGTAGAGAGGAATAAGGATAAGGAGGCTCTATGTGCGCCACCACCTTGCTCTGATACCATGTGAGAGAGATGAGAGAAGAGACAATGTACTCAAGAACTCATCAATGACCCACTAGCCAACTTGATTAGAAATGAACTACAATGCCTCATATATATAGGCACAAGATGAACGGATCTCTAGAAAAGTTCCTCCACTCTTTCCTCCACCCAAAAATGTGTAAATAGGAAAAAATGGAAATGAATGCTATAAATTCCAAAAATGCCTAGAGGCTAAAGAGTGTGCCACTACCGTGACACCATCTGGAGATGACACCTATCCAATAAATCACACACATATGTATGCAAAAGAGAAGACAAAAGACATTGTATATAAGATACACTTATTTAAGAGTGAACACACCTCATCGTGCATCCCCACGTATTAACATTTAATATTAATTTAAAATATATGTATGTGTTTATTTATTTTATAAATGCACATATATATATAGGTATACGCCTCTAAATATAATAAAACATAATATTATAGATAATATATATTGAGATGTGGGGGCGTGAGAGACAGAGAGAGAGAGTGTGTGTGTGTGTGCACGTGTGCATGAGAAAGAAGTATGTTTGTGTGTGCATGAATGTATGTAAGAGAGAGAGAGAGAGTTTCTATATGTGTGGGAGAGTGTGTGAGGAGAGATAGCGTGTGTGTGTGTGTGTGTGGAGAGAGAGAGAGAGAGAGAGAGAGAGAGCGAGAGAGAGAGAGAGAAACACAGAGAGAGACAAAGACATGGAAGTCTATGTGTGAGAGTGTGGGGGGAAAGAGAGTGTGTTTGCATTAGTACATGTGCATGTGTACATGTGTGTGTGTGTGTGTGTGTGTGTGTGTGTGTGTGAGAGAGAGAGAGAGAGAGAGAGAGAGAGAGAGAGAGAGAGAGGGTTTCGACATTTGAGAGTGTGTGCATGTGTACATGTAAGATGCATTTATTTGAGAGTGAGCACACCTCACCACTCAACCCTACCATTAAATTTAATCTAAAATTTAATTAATTAAAATTATATATATGTGTGTAAATCTATTTAAACGTGTGTGTGTGTGTGTGTGAGAGAGAGAGAGAGAGAGAGAGACAAGACGAGACGAGACCGCTTAACGTCGACTTTTTGTTGATCTAGAGAGACCAATCGAGACGGAGAGACTTGAACCCAGGTGGATTCATGTCATCCCAAGGGCAATTACACTAGCCAATCTACCACACGTGGGTGATAGAAAGGTAGTGCGAATTGTCCTCTTTTACACACACACCCACTTGAGAGACGAGACCGCTTAACGTCGACTTTTTGTTGATCTAGAGAGAGAGAGAGAGAGAGAGAGAGAGAGAGAGAGAGAGAGAGAGAGAGAGAGAGTTTCTATGTGAGAGTGTGCGTGAAGGGAGAGGGAGTGTGTGTGCATGAGAGAGAGAGAGAGAGAGAGAGAGAGAGAGGGAGAGAATTTCTATGTAGGAGATAGTTTGTGTGGGAGGAGAGAGAGTGCGTTTGCATTAGTGTATGTGCGGTGTGTATATGTGTGTGTGTGTGTGTGTGAGAGAGAGAGAGAGAGAGAGAGAGAGAGATGTAATGAGGGAGAAGGCGAAAAGAGAGAGAGAGAGAGAGAGAATAAAAAGTGGCTTTTAATAAAATATAAACATAAATATAAATTAAATAAAAACATTTATGTATATATGTGTATACATGTGTGTGTTTTTATTTACATACATGCATACATACATACATATGTATGTATGTATATGTATATACATATATATATGCGTGTGTGTGTGTGTTTCGATGTGTGTATGATATATCTATCTATATATTTAAAAGTGACCATAGCTTATCACCCATCTCCGCACATTAAAATTTAATCAAAATTAATTAAATTATGTTGATGTTTGTATTTATATTTTTAAATATATGTATATATGTATAAGTATATGTGTCTATTTATAGGTATATGTATCTAAAACATAATATTGTTGATACTATATATTTACATGTGTATGTGTGCGTGAGAGAGAGAGAGAGAGAGAGAGAGAGAGAGAGAGCGCTTCTATGTGTGGGAGAGTGTAAGAAGAGAGGGAGTGTGCGCATATGTGTGTGTGTGAGCGAGAGAGAGAGAGAGAGTGTGTGTGTGTGTGTGAGAGAGAGAGAGAGACAGAGAGAGAGCAGGTGTGTATGTGTGTGTGCATATGAGAGAGAGAGAGAGAGAGAGTTTCAACATTTGAGAGTGTGTAATAAGAGAGAGATAGACAATAAAAAGTAGCTTTTAATAAAATATAAACATAAATATAAATTAAATAAAAACATTTATGTATATATGTGTATACATGTGTGTGTTTTTATTTACATACATGCATACATACATATGTATGCATGTATGTATATGTATATATATGTGTGTGTGTGTGTGTGTGTGTTTCGATGTGTGTATGATATATCTATCTATATATTTAAAAGTGACCACAGCTTATCACCCATCTCCGCACATTAAAATTTAATCAAAATTAATTAAATTATGTTGATGTTTGTATTTATATTTTTAAATACATGTATATATGTATAAGTATATGTGTCTATGTATAGGTATATGTATCTAAAACATAATATTGTTGATACTATATATTTACATATGTGTATGTGTGCGTGAGTGAGAGAGAGAGTGTGTGTGTGTGTTTGTGTGTGTGTGTGTGAGAGAGAGAGAGAGAGAGAGCGGTTCTATGTGTGGGAGAGTGTAAGAAGAGAGAGGGAGTGTGCGCATGTGTGTGTGTGAGCGCGAGAGAGAGAGAGTGTGTGTGTGTGTGAGAGAGAGAGAGAGAGAGAGAGAGCGGTTCTATGTGTGGGAGTGTAAGAAGAGAGAGGGAGTGTGCGCATGTGTGTGTGTGAGCGAGAGAGAGAGAGAGAGTGTGTGTGTGTGTGAGAGAGAGAGAGAGAGAGAGAGAGCAAGTGTGTATGTGTGTGCATATGAGAGAGAGAGAGAGAGAGTTTCAACATTTGAGAGTGTGTACGTGACAAGAGGGCCATGTGCATGTGCATGTGTGTGTGTGAAAGAGAGAGAGAGAGAGATGGTTGTAGAGAGTTCTTTTCTGGAACCTTGGCAATGGGCAGGTTCAATACTAGTATAAATTTAATGGGTCAAACTTCTGGAACCGGAGTGGACAGTCGGCCGCCGGCAAGCTTTGACTAGAACGGCCGGTAATTTAACTCATGCGGCACGCCGCCCATGTTTTCCTGAATTCTGTATGCAATTTCCAGCATGCTTTCTCAGCGTTTTTCCTTGTACCTTGGCGGTCGGGTTAGTCCGAATTGAAACTTTTGCACTTGGGTAACTGAGAATTCGGTTCAGAAAGCTTGAATTTCTATGTGGGCACTCTTCATTACCTTCTGTCAGTTAACCCGCCTGCCCTAACCTTAACCCATCTACCGTCCAAACATGCTGGACCATTTGGGCTCTTTTGCCCATGAAAGTCTGCTTCAGCTAAGGAGCCTGCAGGTGACCACAGCTGTGGTCCTAGTGCTGCTCTGTGCTGTGGTGGGAGCGCTTCTTCAATCCAGCAGGAGGAGCATCAGAAAGAGCATCAATAATGAGGACTCTGTGAGATCTGAGGACATTGTGGGCAAACTGGGCAACCTAGATCATGCACCTGCTCGCCGACGAGTGCGCGCAGCTTTCCAGAAGGCTCAGGAGAATCTGGATCACCCTTTCTTCAGGGTAATTAGAAAAAGCTTGCAAATTTTCCCCATCTTGTGTTTGTGATTTTTTAAGTGGTTGAAAAATGAATGCTAGCAAACCCACCATGCCATTCAAACCATAACAAATGGCTGGATTCCCATATGGGAGGTTCCATTATTACAGCCGTCCAGGCGGTGGCCTTATAGAAGACAAATCCCTTATGGCTGCCCAGATATCGACTTTTACAAAAGAAACTCAGGGTTAGTGTGTTTGCAAATTGAATGCTCTTGGGACGGGTTTGGAACCTTAGATCTGTGCCATCAGTGACAAGAGGCTTTCTATCAAATATCATAGAAATATGTGGCCTTGGGTTAGCATGCACACAAGAAGACATGGGCAGCGTTTTCTTGGCAAAAATTAACAATTTTATTGATCATGCCCACATCGCTTTCGCTTTCACTTTATTTACGTGCATTGCCAAGGTCTTGTCCACTCGTTACCTTGTGAGGTTAAACTATGTCAATGACATAGCTATGATGAGAGAGGGTGAGGTCATGGGGAGACTGTTTTCCTGACATCCTGAGTCACCGGGAGGAGAGCTGATGTGTTGAGAGATGTAATCATGGTGTTGTGTATGTGGGAAAGCATCTTAGAGGTGCAAGATATTGTGGTAAGTTAAGAATGCCACATATAATATTGTATGGTGTGTGAGTGTTGACCAAAAGAGTGGAAAAGAGAGTGCCACATGGATGATGATGTGTAAAGTGGGATAAGGCTAGAAGACCTATATCATTGTATGGTTCATTGTGAATGCAATAGAGAACATGTATTGAGTGTGCAATCTCTCTCTCTCTCTCTCTCTAGTCATGGAGTTTCTTGTGTGGTATAATCCACCTTGATTCTTATGCTTAATCTTGTGTCTATCACCATGATCAATCCCATATTTTTTTTGGGAAAAAAGATTCTTCAATTAGTTAAAGAGAAAACAGCTCCAAAGGGCTAAGTACAACCACGAAGGGCTAAATACAAACTCGCCTATAAGGGCGGGAAACAAGTGATCATAAGGGAGAGAGATGCTTCTCCTTTGGCCGGCCGCTCTATGAGAGGAGAAGGCTATCTCATACAGGGGGAGGGAGGGGAAATAACCACACAGGTGGTCTATAGTGCCAAATGGGGTCACCGTCTCTATTTGTGAGGAAAGGGCCAGGCCTCCAAAGTCTCAAGAAGGCTTCCCGCCTCCGCATGCGGTCAGAACCTCCTTGTAGCTTCCCCTACTGATTGCGGAGGGTGTGAATGATGTCGAGCCATATGCTCCTAATGGTCTTAGCTAACGGAGTGTGGATACCCTTGACGGCCTTGCTACATATAGCACGCCAGATGTGCTAGGCTGCTATGCTACTGCAAATCTCCCAGCGTTGGCATGAGCCTGGACGCCAAACACCTGTAGGTGGGGCCGTGATTGGTACTATTGCAATACGATGGTGGGAGACCTGAAGGGCATGGCCTCCCCATCCTCCTCTCATAAGTCCTGACCACTCTAGCCTCGGTGGCCCAAGTAACAGTACCCCAAGTGATAATCCAGATCGATTCCCTGTCCATAGCAAAGATGTGGAGAACTCGCTGCCAAATCTGCTGAGCCTTCGGGTAATTCCAAAGGCAATGTAGCTGAGACTCCTGGTGGTGGCCGCACCTCGAGCAAGCTGCTGACCGCCCTCCGACTGCCAGCCAAGTACCCACTGCGAGACTCCTGTGTGCCGTCCACCAGAGGAAGAGAGTGATCTTCCTCGCACGAAAGCTGTCCCAAAGTCTCTTCTAGAAATCTGAAAAGAAGCGCTTTGATAGGCCCTGAGACTGCCAATGTGCTGCTGTTGCCGGTGTGCCATCTATCTCTGACATCTGGATCTTGCGGCCGAGCCTTGCTGTATATGCAAAGAAAGGGGCATCCAGAGTCTCCACCCGATCTATGGAATCATGCCACGTCCACTCTCTAGGGTCCCATTGCAACCGCGTGAGTGGTTGGCACTCCCAAATCCATAACCGCCAAAATCTCTCCTTGACCACCTTGGCCGGTGCATGGATCTATATGCCATGCATGTGCCCGAAAACCAATCACCCTCACCCTCTGCAAGGTGCAGCCTTTGAAATCCTCCAAGGGGTGCTGTGATTTCTCTAATCTGCCATGTAATCCAATAGAAAAAGCGAGCAGATAACTGTCCTCATTTGCTCCATAGACCGCCACAAGAATATCGTATTTGGTGAACACGCCTAGCCACATCGGGGGGTTCGGGTCTGGAATAGGAGTCAGCCCCTCCAGAGGAATAGCTGAGTCAATGTTGATGCTGAGCCTATCTCTACCCCGGATCCGTGCCAGGCCTCTCTCCTGCTCCTCCTGAGGTAACTGCCTGTGTGCAACCCAATCTCCAAGAGACCTGGCTAGTCCCATGCTCAAGGTGCCCCAGGATATGTGCGGTTGGGCTCCTAGCATGTGGCCACTTGGTAAACGGATAAGGGATTCCAGATCAAAGGTTGCCGAAGCTGCTCCTCTGAGGCCACTGGAACAATCTGTTTGAGGGCTGGCCTGAGATGATCCCAAGCACGAAGTAGACTGGCTGCGAATCTGTCCTCAAAGGCAGTACTAAAACCACAGGCTCGCATCTATGTGAAGATCCATCTAGTACTCTGTGGCCACGGGCCTCCAAGGCTCGGAGGGTGGGCTGAAATCCGGGCCAAGAGGAAAATCCTTCCAAGGCTCACCACCGGGTTGGAGTCCTCTGACAATCAACTTGCCCAACATGGCACGACTTTGTATAGTTGTATCAATGAGACCTAGCCCTCCTCTGCTACGTGGCTGAATGATCACTCTCCATGCCACCTTGGCCCTGGCTAGCCTCCCATCACTTCTGGCCCACAAGAAGTTCTGGATCAAATGCTGTACTTGGTCAATACAATCCCGAGAAAAGGCGCAGTACGAGGTGATGTACCACTTTGTGGCAAGCAATACCTGGTTCGCCACCACCACTCTGCCTGCTAGGGATGGCCTCGCCGAGCTCCAGTAGAGAAGCTTCTTCCGAATACTCAGAAGACGCGGAGCGAGCTGCTGCTTGGGAGAGAGATCAATGCCAACTTGGCAGCCGAGACCATGCCTCCACGGTTGCAAGCCCACTCGTCAACATAAAACCTGTCCAACCGAGAGAGGTTGGGGCCAGTGCTCCACCTATCCGATCAAGAAAAACTAAGACTCCCAGGGCTGCACCCAAACTTTGGAATATGCCAAGGGTCTTGTCCCCTAAGAATCAGTATCATCTCCTCCCATGTAGAGTACTCCACCCCGGAGACAGTGGCTGTGCCACCTCCAAGTCTGCCCTCTGCTGCCTCTATCATGTTGAAGTCATTGCCCATGCACCAAAAATCATCCTGGGGAAGGGCCTGTCGGACAGTGCTCCAAAAGATAGCTCTACCTGCAGCCACATTCAGGGCATAAATGTTGAGGAAGCCAACACTATCCTCTCCAATTAGAATGGTAACCTACTGAGCACGTCCTGGAACCATGACTCCTAATCCTGTCACAGACGGCAGAAGCTGACGAGGTCCTGGTCAACAATGACTGGAAAGGTCTTCCAAATGCTGCCTCATATGGAGTCCTGCCAATAGTTGAAGAAAAAGAATCATTCAAAACAGCTTGAACTAAAGGCAAATATGATTCCCACTTACCTTGTTGATCGTGGACATAACACTTCAGCACATCAAAGGCCAACTGGTTGTATATCTCTGTCTGGCCGTCCGTCTGTGGGTGGAATGTACTGGAAAAATTCAATTTAGTACCAAAGTTATCAAACAATGCCCTCCAAAAATGATTGGTAAACTTGGCATCTCGGTCTGACAGTATGGTCCTAGGAATCCTGCCAATCGTGTACCAATGCCGAATGAACAACTGGGCAACATCCTTGGCTGTCACATTGGCCTTGTAAGGAATAAGCATAACGAATTCGCTAAATCTATCAACAATAGTTAAGCACTGCGTATTACGCTTACTCGGACTGGGAGGCAGATTCGTGACAAAGTCCATTGAAATGTCTTGGAAAGGACTCTCAGGAATTGGCAAGGATAATAACCCTATCTTCTTTCCACGAGGAGCTTTCACCTTTTGACAAATATCACAGCGTTGTACATATGTAAATACATCTCGCCTGATCTTTGGCCAATAATATTACTGTTCCAATTTCTTCAGAGTCGAATTCATGCCCCTATGACCACCTGTAATGGCGTCATGGGCATCATGAAGAAGAGCTGCCCTGAACGATTTCATGACACACAGTCGGCCTTTGTAGAAAAGCCAACCATCGCGTATCAGAAAGTGGCATGGTCCTGTGGCATCCAATGCCTGTTCCCATTGTGTACTAAATTCCTCGAAATTCGCGTACGTGTGCTTCATGTCATCTAGTCCTGTACCAACAAGATCGAGTCTAGTGGTTTGAATCGTAGTCACCTGTCCCTTCCTGCTCAACGCATCGGCCACTGGCTTGGCCTTTCCTGGAAGGTACTCAATCATACCACCGAATTGCTGGAATATTTGACTCCAGCGGTGTTGTCGAT
This sequence comes from Cibotium barometz, assembly GCF_041138505.1. Lineage (NCBI taxonomy): Eukaryota > Viridiplantae > Streptophyta > Polypodiopsida > Cyatheales > Cibotiaceae > Cibotium > Cibotium barometz. Next base: position 6,764,415 of record NC_141109.1, read on the forward strand.
CACTCCACTGTGCACTTGGCATTGTCTGAATCCAGTGTAATGCCTGATGGTCAGTGCGAACCTCAAAGTCACGGCCATACAGAAAATGTTTCCAATGTTTCAAGGCCTGTATAATTGCTAGGAGTTCATGATCATAGACTGAGTAGTTTCTCTCTGCGGGCAGTAACTTACGAGACACCATTCTGTTGCAATACACCTCCAATTGCGATGTTACTTGTCAGAATACGCAGCGGAGATGATGACCAGATCTGGGAACTCAAGAGCAAAACGCAGTGCAGAAAATCACAGCACAAGAGAGAGAGAGATAGAGGCGTGTAACTCTGCTCTATATACACAAGAAGATCCCGAGTATGATACAAAAAATGACAAGGGGCTAGGGGCCTTTTTATATGGCCCCCCATCAGCAGTCGGCCTGCTGTAGGGCAGCTGACTGGACATCCACGACCTGCAACAACAGTCGGCCAGCACTGAGGGTCCACGACCTGTCTAGTTCCGTCGGCCAGCTCCAGAATGGGAACACAAACATGCTGATGCAGTCGGCCAGCTCCAGGGCAACTTCATTCAGGTGTGATTTTTCCATTTTCTTGGGCATAAAAATATCACATAATGTGGAGTATTAGAATATCAGGAACACAAACATGCTGATGCAGTCGGCCAGCAACTGGATCCTCCTGCCAACTCAGGTTGCCCCCCAAGCCACAAAAAATGGGAAAAAATAAGGGAAAAATGGGGGAAAAATACGGAGAGTGGGGAAAAATGAGAAAACACCTCATAAGGGCGGGCACACCCACAACAAAGGCCCTGGTGTATAAAAATAGACAGGAGATGACTTCTAACACCCCCTCTCAGCTCTTGGCTGTGAAACCAACCACAGGGAGCTGGGGTGCCGCCTGAGCAAATCCTGAGATAGCGACTTCGTGAGAAGAGGTCCACCGTACTGTCCTCCGTCGAACAGAACTCTAGCAAGATGTCATCAGCAACGATTTGTTCACGAACAAAGTGCCTCTGGATGACCATGGGTTCCTCCAGTGGAAGTCCACCCAGTGGAAGTCCAAACCTGCAATGCAACCTCTGCATCCTCACCACCTCACAAGCAGCCCGGTACTCTGCCTCTGTCATTGACAAGGCAAAAGATGATTGCCTCTTACTGCTTCGTAAAACTGCTCGTGGGCCTGAAATAGATCTCCTCGTGTCTGGATCTCCTCCCCAAACTGAGTCACGCCAACCGTGGAGTCGGACTCCATCCAACAATCCCCCTCTTGTGTACAAGAGTCCATGATCCTTCGCATGCCGCAGAAACCACAGGAAACGCAACCCTGCCTCCCAAAGAGTCATCCGCAACCATGAACTCAATGCCTCATCAGGAAGCTCCCGTCCAATCTGGTGTCCATCAACCAGATCAATGAACCATTCTGCTTCTGAGTCAAAGAGGCATCACACTGCTCACAAGGATCAACACCTGTTATGGTGCAAAACCAAGTCCTGGAAACCTGTTGAAGACCACGGAAGGCCTTCTGAAACCTGTCAACCACCTCCTCTGAATCTGGAACCACAAAGCTTGGAGTATGCACCTCCTTTTGCAAGTAATCAACTGCCACCTGCCTGGCTTTCCGAAAGGTCCCCGTGGAAAGAACATCCTCATCTATAGGAGGGTCATTGTCCCGAATACTACGAGACATCAGAGCATAAGTTACTTGTTCAGTTAAACCAACATCAGTACTGGAGAGTTCCTGCCAAGTGCTGCCATCTACTGGCAAGCTATCCACCATCTGGTCCTGGAAAGCCTGCACCTGCACCGTATCCACACTTAAGTGGCCATTACCAGACTGCCACTCATCACAAACCTGAGGACCTCGGAGAGAGAGTGCTGAAAGCTTGTAAACTCCATTCTCCACTCCGCCTTCCCAAACCACTTGGCCTGTTGCTTTGTCCCGGAGAGCAACAAAATGCTCATCAAACTACACCCGTACGCCAGTCTTGCAAACCTGATGCACTGACAACAGATGAAAACCAAGTGACGGAACATACAACACCTGGGAGGAATGCTTCCCCCCTCTGCCATCGGGAACTATCTCCATCCTGCCCTCACTGTGAACTGGGATAGTGGATGTATCCCCAGTAAGAATGTGACCAGAAAACCTGCAAAGATCCTGTAAACCGGAACGGGAAGGAGTCATGTGCCTGGAAGCACCACTATCTAGAATCCACTCCCGAGTATCCGTTGCGGAGAGTCCTCCAATCTCCTCCCTGCCTGAAGAAAATGAAACATCAGTGTCCACCACCTCCAGGTGCACAAAAGCCGGAGTCTTCATGATTGCTGCTGAGGAATCTTCACCCTTCTTGGTCTTTCGCTTGGGACACTGCCTCCAATAGTGGCCTTTCTCGCCACAATCATTACAGGTCCTCTCTGCCTTTAGTTTCTCGCGGTCAGTAATGGACTTCTTCTCAGAAGACTTCTCCGACGAAGCCTTCCCTTTGCCCGTGTTACGGCCTTTCGACCGTTGGCTAGTTAAGGCCTCCGAACCTCCACCCTGAGGAGGGTTCGTGAATCGTTCCTCCATGGGCACAAGCTCCTCCCACGTGATGGTGCTGAGCTTGCCACTGGTAATCAAAGACGAGTAAAATGCTGAGTACTGAGAGGGCAAGTGTGACAGCAACGTTATGGCCATGTCCTCTGACGATATCTCCTTCCCAGCCTAGAGAACTTCCTGCTGAAGAGCCTGCAGCTTGTTAATATGCTCCTGCATCGTCGACGACTTTGCAGGGCTCATAACCCGCATCTGTACTTCCAAGGAAATCCTCTTCATGGGCGATACCCTGTTGTACAGAGAGGCCAAATGCTGCCATATAGCGTCATATGCTTTACATGATTGATTACCTGGGGTGTGCAGTTGAGAAAGATAAACGAACGGACCCTAGCGTTGACACGATCCCACATCTGTGTCTGAGCCTCCCGGTCCTTTCGGATCGACGGTAACTCCCCTTCCTCTACTTCCGGCCGTGGAACCCCAACAACGACGAAATCAGCGAGGTCGTAAGACTCCAGAACAGATTCCATCATAACCTTCCATATGCCGTAGTTGTTCCCGTCCAACTGACGGTCCACCGCGAAAGTGGGGAGTGTGGGGATCTTCACATGCCTCTCGGCCATCTCAAACAGATTTGCCATTGCGGGGATGTACTCTGAAAAGGGTGGGTGGGTGGGAACAAAGAAGAACTAACACTTTCAAGTGGCTGTCCAGCAAATCAGCCCGCCGTCCTCTTGCTTCTCCTCTTCCCGAACAGTCCCAAACAGTCCACCAATCAGCAACACAACAGTCCCCCTCTTGCTCACACAAATCCCAAGAACTATCTAGAGCCTAGGCTCTGATACCATGTAAGAATACGCAGCGGAGATGATGACCAGATCTTGGAACACGAGCAAAACGCAGTGCAGAAAATCACAGCAAAAGAGAGAGAGAGATAGAGGCGTGTAACTCTGCTCTATATACACAAGAAGATCCCGAGTATGATACAAAAAATGACAAGGGGCTGGGGGCCTTTTTATATGGCCCCCCATTAGCAGTCGGCCTGCTGTAGGGCAGCCAACTGGACATCCACGACCTGCAACAGCAGTCGGCCAGCACTGAGGGTCCACGAGGGTCCACGACCTGTCCAGTTCAGTCGGCCAGCTCCAGAATGGGAACACAAACATGCTGATGCAGTCGGCTAGCAACTGGATCCTCCTGCCAACTCAGGCTGCTCCCCAAGCCACAAAAAATGGGAAAAGATAAGGGAAAAATGGGGGAAAAATACGGAGAGGGGGGAAAAATGAGAAAACACCTCATAAGGGCGGGCACACCCACAACAAAGGCCCTGGTGTATAAAAATAGATAGGAGATGACTTCTAACATTACTCGCATCGGTGATCACCTGAAATGGTTCGTCCCACGAGGTAAGTGCTAAACAAGGCGCTTCTGATAAAGCCACCTTGAGGTTCTTGAATGCCTCCAACGCTCGTAGAGTCATTCGAATCTTTTGCCTTCTTGCCTTCACTCCCTTTAGCAGATCGGTGAGATCTGCCGAGAGGTTAGAAAACTTGTCGATGTGGGTGGAATATGCCTGGCATATACCCACAAATGATCTGATGTCATAGGCTGTCTGAGGTACTTCCCAATTGACAATCTCGGCCACTTTAGCCGGATCAAGTCGAATGCCTTCAGCACTAATTATGTATCCCAAGTAATGCGCCTGGAACAGATAAAATTCCGACTTCTTTTCATTGAGGTAGAGCTCGTTGCTTTCCAGCAACTTAAGGACTTTCTCCACATCAATGTCATGCTGCTCAACCGTAGCTGAAAATACTAGTATGTCGTCCATAAATATGAACACACACTTTCCAATCAAATCCCGGAAAACACGCATCATCATGCGGTTAAATGTAGCTGGGACGTTCGTCAAGCCAAATGGCATGACCACGAATTCATAGTGGGCCCGTTCGGTACGGAAGGTTGTCTTGGGGATGTCCCCCTCCACAATCCGCACCTGGTGGTACCCACTCTTTAAATCAAGTTTCGAGAACACCTTTGCTCCATTCAGCCTCTTGAGAATATAATCAATTCGAGGCATCGGGAATCTACTCTTGATAGTCAGCTTGTTGAGTGCACGATAATCGACACACAAACGGGAAGACCATCTTTCTTCTTGACAAATAAGATCGGTGCTGCAAATGGCGACACGCTGGGGCGGATGAAGCCAGCTTGCAACAATTCTTGGAGTTGGTGGTCCAACTCCGATTCTATTGCCTTGGAAAGGCGATACGGAAACGTGCTGGAGGGTTCCGAGCCTGGGAGGAGGTCAATCTTGTGGTCCTCCGGTCTGGACGGGGGGAGCTGGGGAGGGAGGTTGTCCCGAAGAAAATCTTCTGGAACTTTTCATGGAGAACCGAGTACTTCTCGGAAGCACTGGCCACCGTCTGGGCTGTCTGGATGTATATCATTGCACACTGTGCGCCTTTCCTGACTGCTCCCTTAGCCTGCAAGTGGCTTATGAGCGGAAAGTTCGGAATTCCTGGCTCACACTTAATGGTCACTGGGGCGTTTCACATATTCCGATTGATCTGGAACGTGTGCTTGTCCCACTTGACATCTGGAAGAAACTTGTGAAACCACTGAATACCCAGAATTATATGTGCTCCTACAAGAGGGGCAAACATAAAATCACGCACAAATTCGATGCCATGAATAACTAACTTAGTGAATGGGAGAAGGAAGAATTAGGGTTAGGTTAATTCATGTGGGAGACATACACAGAGAGAACAAGGGAGAGAGAGAGAGAGTTGTGGGGATAAGTCAACTCATCAAGTGTGAGTGTGTGACTCCCCTATCACACATGTATATTGCTCTAGTACACATAGTGCACTTAGTACATTAAAAGTACTAAGTGTACTATGTACTATAACTTATGGGCTTGTACACACTATAAGGGTGGGCATTATGCCTTTACCCCAACAACCTCCCACTTAAAGGCAAAGTGCCCTTAAGTAAAGGAAAAGAAAAATCAGCATGTACATGATAATATACAAGGCCATATCAAGGCTGAAAATGGCCTCATCCAATGCCCATCAAGTGTCTGCAATGAGCAAACCGCTCCGGAGGCAAACTCTTTGTCAACAGATCAGCCGGGTTGTCATCCGTATGAATCTTAACAAGCTGAATTTGCTTGTTCTCTATCACCTCTCTGATGAAGTGATACTTCACATCCACATGCTTCGTCTTTGCATGAAAGACAGGGTTCTTTGCCAACTGGATGGCACTCTGACTGTCACAATGCAACAATGGAATATTCCCTGTATAACCCAAATCAACCACTAACCGAGTGAGCCATAATGCCTCCTTGCAAGCCTCTGTGGCTGCAATATACTCGGCCTCTGTAGTAGATAAGGCAGTGCACTTCTGCATCCTGGATATCCATGACACAGCACCTCCTTTGAATGTAAATACATAACCGGTAGTAGACTTCCGGTTATCTGGATGACCGGCATAATCCGAATCCGTGTAACCATGCACTAATGCATCCTGTTTGCCAAAACAAATGCACAAATCCTGTGTGCCCTTCAGGTATCTCATGACACCTTTCACTGCTTCCCAATGCTTCTTGCCAGGGTTGGCCATGTATCTAGAAACCACTCCCACTGCAAATGCAATGTCCGGCCTAGTAGCAACCATGGCATACATGAGACTGCCACAAGCTGAAGCATACGGAATCTTGGCCATATCAGCCCTGCCACTATCTGACTGTGGGCTGTCCATAGCACTGAGTTTCACATATGGAGGCAAAGGAGTACTAGTCTTCTTCCCCCCGTCCATATTGAACCTCTGCAAAACTTTGCCAATGTATTCCTTCTGAGACAAATACAACACATGCTGATTTCTGTCCCGAAGTATCCGCATACCCAAAATGTGATTTGCATCACCCAAATCCTTCATATCAAAGGTTTCATGCAGCCTCTTCTTCAAGGCATCCATCTCTTTACGAGATTTCCCGGCAATCAACATATCATCAACATACAAGATGAGGATCAATAGACTGCCATCCAAAGTTTTCTTGGTGTATAAGCAGTGATCTATGTCACTTCTTTTGAATTTCTGGGATTTCATGAATGTATCAAATTTATGATACCATTCTCTTGGTGCCTGTTTGAGCCCATAAAGACTCTTTTTCAGCTTGCATACAAGCTTCTCCTTTCCACTTACTGCATAACTTGCATATATATCTCCTCATGGAGATCACCGTGAAGAAAAGCAATCTTCACATCCATCTGAATCAAGTCCAGATCTCATGCGCAACCAAAGCTAACACAGCTCTAAGTGTGGTCATTTTGACCACTGGAGAGAAGAGCTCCTCAAAGTCCACACCATATTCCTGCTTGAAGACCTTAGCCATTAACCTGGCTTTGTATCTTGGCTTTGCATCTGGTGCAACTTTGAGCCTGTAAACCCACTTGCATGGCAAAACCTTCTTGCCTGCAGGCAAATGCACCAACTTCCAAGTTCCATTTTTATGCAGAGAATCCATCTCTGACTTCATGGCACGCTCCCAAAGAGCCTTGTCTGCCCTCTGTAAAGCCTCCTTATAACATGAGGGCTCCCCACAGTCAGTGAGCATCAAGTAGTCAACCCCTGGAACAAACCTGTCAGGGGCTCTGGAGGGTCTTGTGGACCTCCGTACCCAATGACCATCATTTGCAGGTTGCTGTCCAGCCTGCATATCGCCTATTGGTGGCTCCTGTTCCATGCCATAAGGCTGAAAAATCATGCCCGGTATCTCCTCTAACTGTGGTATATCCATAGGGATATCTTCTGCCATCTCTGGCTGTCCATTTGGACCATTTTCAGCACCATTTAAGGGCTGGTTTTCCTGCTGTAATGGCTGATTTACAGCCCTTGGTTGTTGTCCATGATGTCCATCATCATCAAAGATGACTCTGCCAGGCTCCTGTTGCCTTGCAGGCTCCTTATACATGCATGTTTCATCAAAAATGACATCATTGCTGCGTATAATCTTTCTATTCACGGGATCCCAAAGTCTATACCCCATTTCACCTCTGTCACCATATCCTAGGAATATGCATTTGTGAGACTTAGGATCAAGTTTGGTGCGCATTTTCCTGCGTATGTGCACGTACGCAACGCAACCAAACACTCTCAAGTGCTTGTATGATGGAGGCTTCCCTGTCCATACTTCTTCTGGCACTTTCCCACCAAATCTCGTGTTAGGTGACCTGTTTATAAGGTGAACTGCTGTCATAACAGCTTCAGCCCAAAAACCATGAGGTAACGCAGCATGTGACAACATAGAACGGACCTTCTCCTGAATGGTCCTGTTCATCCTCTCTGCTGTCCCGTTTTGTGGAGGATCATAAGGAGTAGAGAGCTCCCTCTTGATGCCTTTAGCATCACAAAAGTCCTGAAATTGTTTGGACATATACTCTCCACCATTGTCGGAACGCAAAGCCTTCAGTGGTTTGCCAGTTTGATTCTCAACATGAGCAACAAACTTCTGAAACACTGAGAATGTATCACTCTTCAAACGAAGAGGATAAACCCACACCTTGCGTGTGGCATCATCAATAAAAGACACAAAATATTTTGCCCCTCCCAAAGAAAGCTGAGGCATCTCACATACATCTGTATGCACAAGCTCTAACTGAGCATCTTTCTGTCCAAGAGCTTTCTTGTGGAGGCACTGTAGTTGCCTACCATATATACAATGCTCACAAAACTGAAAACTTGAAAACTTTAGAGAAGGCAAGTAACCCAAACGAGACAATTGCTCCATTCCCTTGACACTCGTGTGTCCCAACCGGCTATGCCACATAGAAATTTCCGGCAGCTCGGTTGCATTTACATTAGCATGGTGACAAACACCTGCATGCATGAAGTAAAGAGTGTCCACCTTAGAGCCTCTGGCAACAACCAGTGAGCCCTTACTAATCTTCCACTTTCCACTACCAAATGTGGTAACATAATCAGCATCATCAAGCTGTCCAGTAGAAAGCAGATTCTTCTTGATCTCAGGCACATGCCTGACATCATGGAGCATAAGCTGTGAGCCATCTGAAAACACAAGCCTCACATCACCTCTGCCAAGAATCTTGCATGCATGGTTATCACCCAAATAAACCACTCCTTCATTGCCAGCAGTATACCTGACAAACTAGTCTCTGCAACCTGTGACATGAAAGGAGGCACCTGAATCAATGATCCACGAGTGCATACCATGACCACCTGTAAGAAGTGAATGGGCATCAAGTGAAGACGTAAATAGGACCTCATCCTCACTGCCACCTGCATGTGACACATTGATTTCTTCAATCTTGACTCCACTTTTGCCCTTTGGCTTTACATCTTTGGCTTCATCTTTCTCTTTGTCTTTGCCTTTTCCCTTTTCCTTTTGATCATTTTTCCATTTGTAGCATTTCTTTTTAATGTGTCCCTTCTTGCCACAATAATGGCATTCCAAATCCTTTTTGGAGCGAGACTTGCTCCTTCCCCGTTCTTGGCTTTTTCCCCTTTGTTGGGATCTCCCCCGTGCATTCATTGCATTGGACTTTCCAACAGAGTTGTTTTTCCTGTTCATCTCTTCTTGAAGAAGAGCACCCTCAACATCTGCATATGACAGCATAGCATGCGAATTGCTGGTGGCTGTCCTGAATGTGTCCCAACTCTCTGGCAAAGTGCATAACAGAAAAGTGGCTTTGAACTCATCGTCCATTGCCAACTTTTGATTAATGACCTGGCTGACAATACCATTAAACTCATTTAGATGGACTGTCATAGACGCCCCTTCCTTCATCTGAAGACCTATGAGTTTCTTCAACCAATACACTTTGCTTGAGGCACTTTGTTGGGCATACAAGTCCTGCAATCTCTGCCACATTCCCCAAGCTGTCTTCTCTTCACGAATGCTGAAAAGTAAAGAGTCTGACACAGATAACATGATAGTAGATCTTGCCAGCTCATCCATATCTTTCCACTCTTCAGCAGTAAGAGAAGCGGGCATTACACCCCTTTCTTTGATAGGCTTGTGCTGCTTTTTCTGGAGCAACACATTGTAGCACTGGGTTTGCCAAATATCATAATTATGCGAGCCTTCAAGCTTCTTGATGTGAAGCAATGAAGAGCTCTCACCTGTGGTTGCCATAGCAATATGCAACCTGTCAATGCCTGACTCCCTGCAAAATTGTGCAAACACTGCACCAAAAGCACACAAAGTGCTCACAGTTTTTCTCCCAAGCTTTATCTCCCACTGCGGAAGCAAGAATGCAACTTTTCTCCCACTGTTTGTGATGAAATCACCAAAATCTGGTTGCTGCAGATTTTGGACAGCACCTTAAATGTGCTCTGTTGCCCTTCCAAAGTACTGTACAGCAGTACCAAGTGCTCACCAATGATGTACCAAACCTGTACCGGCAAGTACAGCAGCTGAAATTGAACCTTTTCCTCACTCAAATCAGTGTACAGCCATGCCAAAACTTGCACAAAGCTGTGCCGAATCTGTACTAGCAGGTACAATAGCAATAAATGCTCTCTTGGCTGTCCAAATGAGTGAAAATCAGACTTTCACAGTCCCGTACACTGCATACAACAGTCCCGAATAGAAATTGGGCAAAAGCCCCTTGACTGCAAGCTGATTTCTGAGGATTCAAGGCATAAATGTCTTGCCTGCTGCTTTGCCAAGCTTAACAAGCATACAAACTTGAAAAGCCCCTTGATTTAAGATCAATTTTTGATCATACATGGTACATTGACGCACATGAAGGCATCCAGAGTGTTCACGATGCTTCCCCCTGACCACATATACATCAAAATAATGAAAGCCCCTTGATTTACAGGCACATTGAGTGCTTGTAAGGCATCAGCACATTATCCACAGCATCAAATGCGATCGCCTGCATGCAAATCAATCCAATCGGCACAAAAGCCCCTTGATTTGCACTGCAATTTGCTGCAAATTTTGCCCAAATGTGCGATTTCTCACATCATACAGCATGTATGAGTGCTTAATTGCACAATTACATCAAAAGCCCCAAATTTCGACATCCAATTTCCTGCAAATTGATCCTGATTGTGACCAATGTCACCCAATTTTGCCAATTTTGCTCAAAATTGAGCAATTGGGCACCTGTACCTGCTCAATTGATGATTGTACTTGCTCAATTGCAAATCCCAAAAAAAATTTGAAGCAGAATACCTTGTAATTTCTGATTTTTTTGTTGCAGAAAAAAGGGTTGATGCTGCTGCTGCTGCTGCTTTTGCAGAAATGGGCAATTGAAGGAGCTGCTGTGCAGGTTCTTGGAGGTGATCCTTGCTGCAGATTTGATGGCTGCTCCAATCAAGCTGATGCGTTTGCTGCTGTACGGATGACAGAGGGCTGGGCGACTGTACTTGCAGTTGACGGGTATTGTCGTGCAGAGAACGTGGCTTGGGCTGGTCACAGACGTGGCCCCAATCTAGCTTCGACGAGTTGGCGTCTCAAGCTGTTGACGCTGCCCAGCTACGTATCCGCCTGCTCCGCCTGCTTCGCTTGAATGCGCTGGCCTCCTTCAGGCTTGCCTACCTTCGCCTAGCGCCTAGTAGCCAGCGCTTGTTCGCCAACGCCTTCGCCCAACGCTTCTTCGCTCGCCTGCCTTCGCCTAGCGCCTAGTAGCCAGTTGAACGCCCAACGCTCGCCTTCGCTCACTTCAGTGGCTCGCTACACGATTAGCGACCAACGCTTGCTGCCTTGCACTATATTCGCGCTGTTGACGCCCGCCTGCCTAGGACTCATGTTGCAGCCGACTCCAGATGCGCTTATCCGCCTGCTGTTGTATGGACGTATGCTGCCCAGTGCTGACACCCCTGCATTCGCCTTCTTCTCCACCTGCGCCTGGGAGAGCAGCACTGCTTAAGCCAGCTGATAGCAGTCACAGGGTACCACCAGCAGAATGGCTCTGATACCAGTTGAATGGGAGAAGGAAGAATTAGGGTTAGGTTAATTCATGTGGGAGACATACACAGAGAGAACAAGGGAGAGAGAGAGAGAGAGTTGTGGGGATAAGTCAACTCATCAAGTGTGAGTGTGTGACTCCCCTATCACACATGTATATTACACTAGTACACATAGTGCACTTAGTACATTAAAAGTACTAAGTGTACTATGTACTATAACTTATGGGCTTGTACACACTATAAGGGTGGGCATTATGCCTTTACCCCAACACTTAGCACCTAGAGCTTCATACTTGACGCTCGTTGTCATGCCTGTGCTAAAACCCTCAACCTGTTTGTCCACCGAAGTCAGATTGAAATGGGCACGCCTAGTGGCCTGTTCCGTGACCACATCCTTCGTGCTACTGCTGTCAAACAAGACGACTCTCTGGCCACCTATGTAGCCAAAGGACCTGAGCAATTCGTTGCGCTTATACTCCTGGTCATGGGCGCCCTTCTGCTTATCTTCGAGCTCCCGACTAATAATTGCTCCAACTGAAGCACCGAGGTTTGAAGAACTAGGGGTAGCCGCTGGGGTTTGTGTGGGAGCTGAGCTCACCACGGAAGTTGTGGAGGCGGCGGCGGCGGGCTTTGGAGGCTTCTTCGGACAATCCCAAGAAGTATGTCCTTTTGTATGACAAAAGAAACATCTACCCTCCTTCTTGTACTGAGAAAGCTCCTCAGCACTCAACTTGCCACTTGTCTTACTTGACCCCGCTTTCTGGTCTGGAGTAAGTTTAGACGCATTGTTCGAGTTCTTGGAGCCAGAGGCTCCCGGGCTCTGTCCTGGGGAAGACCCCGTCTGGTTCTGGCTTTTGCCCCCTGAGGCGGTAGCCCTAGGAGAAGCCGGCTGGGAAGTCTTGGGCTTGCCACCATTATGTTTCATTTTTGCACTCTGTGCAAGCGAGAGCGCGTCTTCAAAGGTGGCTGGCCTAAACATACGCACCTCCCATTGGATTTGCATGTCAGGGCCATACAAAAACTGCCCTTTCTTGTCCGTATCAGATAAGCCTAATTGCAGACATAAAGTCAAAATTCTATTGGCAAACTGAAGGATTGGTTGCGCGTTCTGACGCGCTCCCTTGAACTCGTCTTCGAGTTGCTCAAGGTAGTGGGGCGATAGAAACCACTGCTTAAGGTCGCGGACAAACTCGTCCCACACATAAGCTGCCATACCTAATCTGGTGTGGGCATGAGCCCACTGAGTCCACCAAGGAATGGCCTCACCTTCCAAGTACCAACTGGCTAAGATCACTCTGTCAGTATCTATTTTTCTAACTGCGGCAAAGTAAGCTTCAAACTGATGCAACCATGAATAAAGAGTTGTGGGGTCGAGTTTACCATTATACTTACTGAAGTTCATTTTCTCGGGAAAATGATTCGAGGGCGCCGCCGGTGTCAATCTGGCGTCCAAAGCTTTGAGGTAACGCTCATGTTCCATGCGTTGCATGGCTTCGTCTTCTCGTTGTCGGATCTCCAATGCACGCATCTGCAACTCAAGCAAAGAGCTCGGCTGCGGCTGTGACCCCGCGAGAGGGTCCCTGTGTCGAGGATCTGGAATCTGGGATACGGAAGGACAGGGAGGAGGAGATGGAAAACGCGACGCTGGAGAACGGGTACGCTCTTCCAGAGCCAAGATCTGCGCCTTCTGCTCATCCAACTTGGTTGTCTGTTCTGCGATTGCTCGCATCATCTGCTGGAACACTCTAGCCTGGTGCCCTAGCTGGGTTGCCTGGTGCACTCTGGTCCCATGGTTCTTGGTCTCTCTCGTCGTCGAAGCTCGCCATAGCAGGAAAATGCACTTCCTTTCCGGAACGCAATCTGACCATCCACTATCTGTGTGGGAGACGTCCGGAGGCTGAAAACCAACCGTCCTTCGAGGGACAGGAGTCACTCCGAAAGGGGTAGTCCACCTGCGTCTGAAAACCAACCACACGAGCGAGAAAAAATTCTGGTTTCTTTGCTGAATCTTTGCACTTGAAGTAGGCTGTGATACCACTGTAACATGCGGAAGCTTGGGAGAAGAATCGGTAACTTTAATGCTTAGAAATCAGCACTCTTTTCGCGACGGAATTAACGCACAAACTGAATGAAGATGTACAGAAAATAGAGAGAGAGAGAGAGAGAGAGAGAGAGAGAGAGAGAGAGAGAGAGAGAGGACACGGTATTGGGTCCCAAATACCCTCTGTAGGGCCCCCACCACGGATGGTGTATTTGCTTTATTAGAATGATGTAAATCTGAAAGAAAATATAGAAATCCTTGACCTTTCTTGGCTGGGAATTCCCTGCCCTTGACCTGCAGTCCTTCACCCCTTTGCTTAGCACCTTCTTGGCTTGTCTAGCCCCTTTATGCTTGAGCTCTTGGTGAGAAATGAGATGAACAAATGGGATTATGGGCTCTCCTATTTATACTACTCCATCTAGAGCAGTCGGCCAGCTGAAGTCCAGGCAGCCAGCATTAAATGTCGCACTACTGAATAATTCAGCATTTAATGCTGAAAAAAATCACATAAATTCCATAAAATGCTGCGCATCGTTCCATATATGGCTGGCCATCATGCGCCTGATTTTGGATGGGCTGGACAAGGCTTTTGCAAACAATTTGAGGGCTGGGCAGCCTGTATGGGCTGCCCCATACCTGCCCTACAGCCATACAAAGGCTGCATCTCCTGAATGTCTGCCTTTAGCCTGCCCCTAGGGCTGTCCTACAGCCCCTCCATGGCTGGTGGGTTCAGCCAGGGCCTTCCTGGCCCTCATGGGGGTGGTTTCACACCATCCCCATGCCCACACTAAGACTTGGGGTAGCCCTATGGGCTGGCCCCTTGTTCTAAAAGCAAACTCTAACTAACTACACAGTGATCTGGCATCCGGTACCATACCAGATACACAGAATCACTGACATCATTCTAGAGGGAGACTCACAACGCGGACTGGCACTGTTTCATGTGCAGGACAGTGCACACCTGACCTTAGACTCCTGTGCAGGACAATGCACACCTGACCTCGAGCAACTGAGATGGATCCTTGGCTGACTCGTCCCGGACTGGGCTCACATGGGACCAGTTCACCATCCCAGGTCCTGCACCTTCTGTACAGATATGTCTACGTGGCATCCAAGTGCGGGATGCACGTGACAAGTCTCCTCAAACCTGTCTGTCTCTTCTGTCGGAAGACATCGGAAGCAAGGTGAAGACTTTGATGGCTCTTTCACAACCACAGTGGTGGCAAGCCATGGAAGTAGAGATGTCCTCTATTGAGAGGAATCACACTTGGTCTTTGGTGCCATGACCTTTCCATCGTTGTGTGATTGGTGTGAAATGGATTTTCAAAGTCAAGTTTCATGTAGATGGTACTTTGGACAAGTACAAACTTGCCTTGTTGCTTGAGGATATGCTCAGAAGGCAGGTGAAGACTTTGATGAGACATTTGCTCTTACAGCCAGGTATACCACCATCAGGATTGTTTTGGCTCTAGGTGCACACTTCAGATGGCCTGTGTTCCAGATGGATGTAAAATCCACTTTTCTGAATGGAGATTTAGAGGAGGAAGTTTTGTGATTCAAGGACAAGACACATGTGTATCTTTTGAAGAAGGCTCTTTATGGTCTCAAACAAACACCCCGTGCTTGGTATCATAAGATTGATGCCTTCTTGTTATCTCTTGGCTTTGCGAGGTCATATGCAGACAACAATCTCTATGTGCTTCTTTCTGATGGGGATATTTGTGTCATTGTTTTATATGTTGATGACCTCATCCTTTCTGGCTCAGATACTGAGTTGGTCACACAGGTTCAGTCCAAGCTTTCAGAGACATTTGAAATGACTGATCTTGGCCTTTTGGATTATTTTCTTGGGCTGGAGGTTTGGCAAAAAGTCTTCATTTCTCATTAGGAGAAGAAGTTGCTCTCACTTTATGGCTTGCCAAATTGTACACCTCTCTCTTGTCCCATGAATCCCAATGCCAAGTTATCCAGGGAGGGATAATACACCCTTGGTGGATTCCACAGAGTACCGGTAGATTGTTGGCTCATTGCTTTACCTTGCTAACACCCGTTGAGATATCTCCTATGCTATGAGTGTTCTCAGCCAGTTCTCATCAGCCACTCGAAGGTCTCATTGGCAGGCAGCCTTGAGAGTTCTTCATTATCTTCGAGGTACTTCAGATTATGGCATCACCTATTCCAATGGTGCTGACTTGGTTGGTTTCACAGATTCTCATTGGGCAGGTTGCATTGATACTTGGAGATCTACATTTGGATATTGCTTCATGCTTGGTACAATATTAGTTTCTTGGAAGTCTCAGAAGCAAAGGACTGTGACTGTTGCTACTTCTTCCATCGAGGCTGAGTACAAATCCTACCTTCTCTCCTCCACTGAGGCACTTTGGATTCATCAGATTCTAGAGCATTTGTGCTGTGCTGACACTTTCCTGGTTACCATCTTCTTGGATTCTCGGCTGGCCTACTGTTCTACCAAGGACAAAGTGGTTGATCTGTTCACCAAACCACTTCCGAGAGCTACTTTGGAGGTGTTACTCTAGCGTGTTGGTATTGGACCGCCCCTCTGGCATTGAAGAGGTGTTGGAAAATATATCATCTCAAGATGGTCTACATGTACCCTAGCATGCTTGTACTGGTCATTTCTATGAGGCCTTGCATTAGCATAACTGCTGTCAGCCTGCTACAACTGGCCGACTGGCTCATATGGGAGATATATAAGGGTTCACACCCTTCTCATCATTTCCCATCTCATTCTTGCATACTTGTTGGAGGTCATTGGCTGTTGCAACAGTCTCTTATGCTTTTAAGCACCTACGGGCTTCCCTCGTGCTCATTTTCAGCAATAATCAACTGTCTACAGCCTTCTACAGTTTGTGCTTTTGCCTACAACCTGTGTTTTCTCTTTTAGGCTCCTGGCTCCAAAGGTATGGCCTACAGGCTGAAAAAGGCCTTACATGGTTTGAAACAAGCCCCCAGGGCTTGGTATGAGAAGATTGATGCTTTTTTTCAACAGAAGGGTTTGAAGCGGTCTGCGGCTGATCCAAATCTGTACATTTATCCTGAGAAAGGGTTGTATACTATTATCATTCTCTATGTGGATGACTTGATTATTACAGGCAGCCATGGCAACGCACATTGCTCAGACAAAGGCTGCCCTTAGTAAGGAATTTGAGATGAGAGATCTTGGGTTGCTTCACTTCTTTCTTGGATTGGAGATTTTTCAGCGCTTAGATGGGCATATTCATTTCTCGCCAGTGGTAAGTTACAAATCTGCTAGAGGCTTTCAGGATGATAAATTGTAAGTCCATCTATTTCCCCATGGATCTCGGCATCACACTCTCCTCTTCTGGATCCGATCTCCAGCCTCAGATACACTTTTGTATAGGAAATTGGTTGGTTCCTTGATTTGGTTGCTCAACACATGCCCTGATTGTGCATTTGTGGTCGGAACTCTCAGTGCTTTGATGCAGGCACCTTTGGACACTCATTGGCAGGCAGCACTCCGCGTGTTGTGGTACTTGAAAGGTACCAAGGATTTTTGCATTTTCTATGGAGAGGGGGCCACTTTATGTGGCTGCAGCGACTCCGACTGGGCTGGAGATGTGGATTCCTAACGATCTACTACAGGGTATTGCTTTACTCTTGGATTTGGAGCAATTTTACGGACAAGTAAAAAGCAGCCTACGGTGGTGCTTTCATTGATAGAGGTGGAGTATCGAGGGGCTTGTTCGACCGCTTGTGAGGTGATTCGGTTGCGGCGGCTACTTGAGGAGATCGTTTGTCGACAGCAACAGCCTACCCTTATCTCATGCGACAACCAGAGTTGCTTGGCTATTGCTTGGCTATTGCTAAGAATCTGGTATTTCATGCGCGGTAGGAATCCAGTACCACTTTGTGCGGGAGCGGATCTTGGAGGGAGACATTATCCTTGAATATTATCCTACCCAGGACAACGTTGCAGACTTATTCACCAAAGGATTATCTCAGTCAACTATCGGCGTTCATGGTAGCTCCTTGGGTCTTGGGCCACCTCCAGGACCTGAGAGGGGTGGTTAGTTAGCATATATCATCTCCTATTGGTGGCCATTTCCATGCTCTGGCATTCCCCATATTCTTTCCCATTTTTTCCATACTTTTCTCCTATTTTATGGGCCTTTGATGTGGGTTGCCCACCCTTTTATGGATATTTTACCTATTTTTAGGTTGTGTAGGAGCCTAGGAAGCAGTTGGCCTGTCACCAATTGGCCGACCATTTGGTCCATCTCCAGTTTTTGCGTCTCGTTCACTTGAGGCCAGGCCGGTGTCTCGTGTGAAGAGGCCAGTATTTTGCAGACTAGTGCCACCCGTGTGTTAGCAGGATGGTGTCGTATGGACGGGAGCCAGATCAGTGCCACCCGTGTATGACCTGGACTGTGTTCGATCCATGGGACTGTCACGCCATGGAAGAGCCAGTATTCGTGCCGTGTTTTGCCTATGGGACTGTCACACCATAGGGAAACTCGTGCCTGGAACTGTGTCTTACCTATGGGACTGTCACTCCATAGGAAGACCAGGTTTTTATGTTTTTTTATGTCGTGCCAGTTTTGTGCCGACAGATATTTTGTACATGTTCCATGAACGGGAGATATGTCCATGTTACTTTTTGCACATGCACACATATTTTGCATGTTTGAAACTGTTTTCGCATGACATGTATTTGTGTGTTTGCCTGCTTGACGTGTTACTTACTGAGCGGGGACGCCTGCCAGTGAGTCGTGAAGTCTGCTCTGTATTCTGACGAGTTTTAGTGCATGTGAACAGGTGGTAAGTATGTTGCACATGTTGTTTTAATATTTTATTCTAACCCCTTTGTTTTATAAGGTTAGGTGTTCACATTTATTTAAAGGTGGGCAACCCCTTTGGGCACCCACTTAGGGGCCAAGGTGGGGAGCCCCACTTTTAAGTGAGTGTGGGGGTGGGCATGGTCACCTACCCCCACTAATCCCCCACATGCATGCGTGGGTATCACCAAGGTTAACTCCACTTTCATTTTTATTAAAAGAAAGCTCCCTCCTTCAAGCGTGGGCACCCCATCGCTTCCACCTTACGTGAGAACCGGCGGCTGTGTACTTTCTTTGCTCCCAGGCGGCTGAAGTTTGCTGCGCATGCTCCACTGATGGGCTGTGCGTACCATCTGCAGCAAGACTGCTGCGCATGCTGTTTTTCCCACTAAGCATGTTGCTTTTCCCACAGGCGCATGCTTCTACCTTAACCATAAGCGACTGCTTCTAAGGCTGCTGGCTGCCCTATTCTCTGCACTACAGGCTGCAGCCAAAGCACCTCCCCATGATTCTCTACAGGCGACTGGCTACTGTTCTTGCTGTCCTACTGTCTATGTAACTGCTGGCTGCGCATGAGTTTCTACAGGCGGCTGGTTGACAGACAGCAGGCTGCGCTGTCCTCACCTCCACGTTGAAGATATCTGCAGATAACCCATCTTCTATCAGCTGTCACCTCCAATAGGTTGAGCTGCTGTACAGGCCAGAGGCGGCTGCTTTTTCCTATGCAGGCGACCATAACAAGCAAGTTGTGCAACCTCTCCTTCTCCTCCTCTGCACAGTAGCTACTATCAACAGAAGGATACAATTGGCTGCACCTCCACGCCATCTTCCTTCCTCCACGCTGCAGCCAGGCCTCTCCGCCCTTGCAAGTGGATGCTTCTTCTCTCACAGCAGGCGGCTGTACCCTTTGTGGTGGTGCCTGTCTTGAAAGTTCTACACGAGGCAACTCTTTCTTCAACAAGGGTGGCTACATCTTCTACACAAACACCACAAATATTTGGTTTTCTATCAACCATCTGCAAGTAAGTGATTTTCAGATTTGAGTAAAGTATTTTATGTTTAAATCTGATAAGGGATTCATCCCTCTACGGCCACACCCGTTCGGTGCCGGGTTGTCCAAGCTATATTGGCGAACCTCGGTCCAAAGGTGCTGAGATCGGGAGAGCCAGGCGTTAGTACGAGAGCGCCTGTTTGTGCGTGGTCTCGGAACACCAGTGAGGCGCTCTCTGCGGAGTCCAGTGAAAGCACAGGACCGTAGCGATTGGACCACACTAGTGGTCGTTCTGCTTCGAGCTTCTACATCGAAATTCGAGCCTACTTGTTTGGTACTGTTTTCATATGTACATGGACATTATCTGGTTCTCAGAACCCATGGAGCATTGTATTTATTAAATACTCCCAATAAATATATCATATATTGAGGGGGGGGGTCGGCCCGTTCCGGCCCCAGTGCTGGTGTCCATCTTTCCATTTCATTTCATTTAAATTTCAAGTTGTTTAAAGTTGTCCATTTTAAATTTGTGGTTTTAAAGTTGTGCTATTAAGCGTGTGGGTGTCCAACGGAGTCTTTCCCACTTGACGGGATCGGTTTCATGGCCACCTCATATAGGAGTGTATATATATGCTGCCCTCTTCCTCACTTTTCATCATTCTTGATCACTTTGGTGAGCACCTTCAGCCCTCTACCTACGGAGTCCACTCCTCGCCTACGGGCTGGTTGTATCCACTCTTTTCTTGAGGATTAGTGCATCAGCGTTTTGCTGTTTTCTCTCATCTCTCTCTTGGAGCTTCAATGTTTTTGTCATTTGTCTACATCTTTCCGCTGCCCTCTGACATAGTCCAATGTCAATATGCTCATTGTGTCCTGGACGGTGCACAACCTCTGCATATGTGCACAATGCATGGATGCCTTGCAAGGCATCGTGGCATATATCCTGTTGTGCATCTTGCAAGGCCTCATAAGATGGCAACGTGTCTTGTGCATCCATACCAAGTGCATCCTGTCCATCCCAAGCAAGGAGGACTCTAACATAGTCATTTTGGACTCTAACATAGTCATTTTGCCTTATGCAGCATCCTTCTGCGAGGATGACTCTGACCCAAATATCATCACTCTATACATTGTCTTTGGGAGAGGCATCATCCTGTGCCTGAGCATTCTCACATGGAGGGCGGCCATGAGAGACGACCTGCCACTCCTAGCAAAAGCCTCGCCGAGGCAGAGCATTGGGCTGTCGCTTGAGGAGTGTGTTTGCACTACCTCCTACGACCCCTAGCCCTAGGGCAATCCCGCACATCTGGTGATAGACCTGGCATTGGTTAGGTCTACTTGACGTCTCCATACATTGCTTCAAGGGACCATTAGGTCCCGAAAGCAGCACAATATCCTCAAAGGACTCACTGTTATGAGCCAACACCATAACCTTGGGAACAGTATCAGCCGAGGCAGTGACTACCTGGGCAGCAGAAGTGGGAAAAGTAGGGATTGTGGGCACGCCGCACCCGATTGGATGGTTCGCCCGGACTGAGGGGATCGATTAGCCATGATGCTAGAGGCTGATTTGAACCCTGTTTAAGAGTAATTTGTTCTTGAGGCTAAAAGGAAAAAGGGGCACCCAAGGTGAAGCAGAGGGGCAAGGGGAAGAGGAAGGGAGGCAAAGAAGGGGAGGGGCAATGCAAAGGGGGGAAAGGGGTGGAGGAGGCAAAGGGGGGAGGTGGAGGGGAGTATGGCTAAACAGGAAGGCAGAGGAAAGGGCAGCAAAGAGGAGGGAAGCAGAGGAAAAGCCGGAAGGGGAGGAAAGGGAAGCGACAGAGGAGGGAGGGATGGGTGCACGAACAGCAGACAGGGGCAGAAGGGGCAGCGAAGAGGACAGAGGCAGGCAGACGAAGGGGAGGGCAGCAAAGGGCAAGTTCAGAGGAGCAGATGGGAAGTGCTTAGAACGGGGAGCTTGGCGACGCTGTTTTTTCCATCTTATCAACAGTTGCACATGGATTTTGGTTATTCACTTGCAACATTTGTATATGCTATTGTGAATATCTTGGCATGTGACATATTTGGATTTGTGAGTATGTACAATTGGATTCCCGGGTAGGAGATTGATGGCAGGGATTTGTCAGCCTGCCCCACTCATGCTTGCGTGTGTTTATTTGTACATTTGACATTTTAAACATCAGCCCTGAAGTTTTTTTTTTCTTCATGCAGGAATCACTGGATGGAGTGAAGGCTGAAGAGGTATGATGTGCACTTTTCTGTTAGACCTTCATATTTGTCTCCAAAGCATCTTTGAGTTGTGAGGTGTATACATGAGTTTTCAGAATCCATTCCCCAACCCACTCCCCCACTCCCCCCCCCCGGCGACTAGCCTTAGGCCCAAGATCCTCCCGTAGTTACCATTTTTCACCGCCCTTAGGCATTTTTTTATCCGCCCATAGGTGATGCTGCCAAGGAAGCACCATGTAGTTTTGAACCCAAGACCTCTTGGTCCTAGACAAACACCTCTACCACTTGAGCTATCACCTCATTGGCATTTCAGAAGTTTCTTTTTATTTAGGGAGTAGGTTGGAATTCAAGGGCTAGACCGTTATGCTTTAAAAGAGGCTAATTGTGGGGGAGCAGGTACTTTACAGCATAGCACTGCATTGCATAAATGAGGAGGACAGGAATTCAAACAGGAGGGCTACGAATATCACTGAGTGGGTACTGAATCTTTAGCAGGACTAATTGATGCATGGCAGCAAGGTCAGGAAGATGGGACAGAATCTTGACTGTAGAATAGGTTTTCATTCCGGTTTATAATCAAGAAAGATGCATGGGTGTTTGGATGAAAAACTAGCTTATAAAAAAAAAAAGCACTGAGTAGTTTTTCTGAAAGACTTGTTTCGTTATCCTCCATGCATTTTGTGTTATTACTGGGTGTGCAGTTCTATGAGGAAAATTCCCGTGGCATCGAGATATTCACGAGAAGTTGGCTGCCAATTGAAAAGAAAGTCAAGGCAACCGTATTTATTTGCCATGGATATGGTGATACTTGCACATTTTTCTTTGAGGGTAGGCAGCCCCTTTTCAGCAGTATGGCACTCCTATGTTTCATTGGTTCTGAAACCTAATTTCTGCCATTATACCTCGTATTCTCATTTATTTATGACATCCATTCGGTTTTGAAACGTGGTTGCTGCAATTGTAGGAGTTGCTCGAATTCTTGCTAAGGCAGGGTATGCTGTTTTCGGGATGGACTACGAAGGTTGTGGCCTCTCAGCTGGTCTACATGGATTGATCTCTGACTTTAACAAGATTGTGGATGATATCATTGAGAACTACTCAAAGATTAAAGGTTTGCTTCTCCTACATTGTGTTCCGTTTATCTATGCATGCTTGCCTGATCCAAATTGATGCTTACTATGGATGCATTGGAGAATTAAACATTCTCATGTCATATCTCACTTGAAAACTTTTGGTTGCACTCGGATATGCAGCACGGCCAGAGTTCGAGAAACTTCCCTGCTTCCTGTTTGGAGAGTCTATGGGGGGTGCAGTAGCTCTGAAAGTTCACCTGAAGCAACCCACTGCTTGGAATGGTGCAGTACTGGTAGCTCCGATGTGTAAAGTAAAGCTTCCATCCATTTCTATTTGATTCATATCAGTGTGAGTATGCAGTAATGTACATGACGGATGACTAGGGACATCGATTGCGTGAACTTGTAATCCTATGAAATTATTAAATGTTACGGTCAATGTGGGTAATGTTTGGATGATGAGGGTATGGATTACTCTTAACTAGTCGTCCTTCTGACAGATGTCTGCAGAGATGTACCCACCATGGCCACTATTGCAGATCTTGATAATCCTCTCCTACCTAATCCCACGGGCGAAGCTGGTGCCGGATAAAAATTTGGCAGACATGGCGTTTAAGGATGTTAAGAAGAGAAAACAGGTTGTTTTTTTTTTTGGGGGAAAGCTTAGAAACTGTGTCTATGCAGGCCTTGCGCCTTTCTCTGCAATTTCTCAAAGCATTTTTTAGTTTCGTGTTTTTGTTTCCAGACAGCTTACAATGTGGCAGCTTACAAAGACCCCCCACGCTTGAAAACGGCTCTTGAGCTGCTGAGAGCCACTGATGAGGTCTCCAGCCGATTGAATGAGGTGATTCTCAAAACCTACTCACATAATATGCCAAAAGGGGAGGCTCGTGATACATTGAAGAAGGATACTATTCAAAGGCAATGTTGCTGAAAGCTTATGCTGCTTGTGGCAGATGATTGAGATGTGGTTTGTGATGATGAAGGCTTTTTGAATGCATTTTGTGTTCTTACCATCTCTATACCCTTGTGTGTGTCACAGATTTCTCTTCCCTTGTTGATCTTGCATGGGGCTTGCGATGTTGTCACGGATCCTTCTGTTAGCAAAGCTCTGTATGAGCAGTCCATAAGTAGTGATAAGACTCTTCGCTTGTATGAGAATTCGTGGCACAGTATATTGGAAGGAGAGCCAGATGAAGTCATTTTGCAGGTCTTGAGTGACATCAAATCTTGGCTTATTTCACACACTGCACCCGATGATAGTTGAGGCTGGATATGCACAGGAGATTGAATTGCAGTCTCATTCAAAGATTTTCCAGCTGATTGAAGTGCAGGTTTTATGTGCACCATTTCAAGCATTTATGGTGCTGTTATAATCATGCTTGTAGCATTGAAATTCCAAGGACACATATATTCCAGGTGTTTAATGGTCATTCATTTTGATTGAGATTTTTGTGACTAGAATTTGTAATCATGCTTGTAACATTGAAATTCTAAGGACATATTCCAGGTGTTTAATGGTCATTCATTTCGATTGAGATTCTTGTGACTAAAATTTGTAAATAAGTTAACATCGGGCGCTTGTTCTAGTGGTTAAAGGGGGTGGCTTGTAACTTTGAGGTACTAGGTTCGATCCCCGACTAGACGCCTGATTGTTACCTTGCCCTCACTTTGTAGAGGATATGAGGGGTCCTCATGGAGCATGTTGCTCCCTTCTAGTCGTCGTCAAAATTTAATTTAATTTAATTTTTTTCTAAATAAGTGCTTATGAAATGCTACTGCAGCTCATATTTATCGTTTATCTTTATCTTTCTTTGCTTGGGTTGAGACTATACACTTCTGCCTTTCTAGTGGTGGCCATTATATAAGAAATTACAAATCACCACACATTGGTTATGAGTTTATTTGCGAGTGCCAATGTGTATGCTAGAGCCAATGAGGTGGTAGCTCAAGTGGTGAGATGTCCGGGAGGTCCTCAGGTCAAACCCCCACTCGGTGCTCCCTCGGCAGCATCGTCTACGGGCTGAAAAATGTGCTTACAAGCGGTGAAAAAATGGTAACTATGGAAGCATCTTGGGCCTAAGGCCAGAGCTCCCACTAAACCAATAGGGTTACATGTATAAGACCCACTAGACCACAAAGGTCAGTGATTGGTGCAGACATGGCGTCTTGCTGGCTCTAGATATGTGAAATGTTTCTCCAGACTTGAGCTGCATCCGTATTTATGAGCGCTTGCATTAAAATCATACTAGTGCTCGAAAAAAAAAACCATATTTTTCAACCAATCAAAATAAGGACAACTCTTAAAATCTATCCCGTGTTTGTTTTACTATATGCCGGTTTTATAACTCCATCATTCCTTAAAACAAAGACTACTTAAAATCCTAGCCAGTTTTTCTTAATTATGATTAGTACAAATACACGTTAGAATGCCCTTTTTTCCATAGCACTCCCATGGTGCAAAGTTTATTTCTATAAGTTGCGGCACCCTTCTAAGGCTTTCGATAGAATTGAAGAAAAATTTTGAACCCTCAATATAAGGTGAAAGTTAAAAAAAAAGCCCTCAAAGAAAGGCCAAAAACATTGACTTTTCTATCGAAGGGTAGCTTTTTGATAATTTTGTATATTAATAAATATACAATCGTGCTTGTTATTATTAACATTACATTTTTTTTGGGCCTTGCAATCTTCTCTGTCAATCAAGGCTAGTTAAAATTGAAGTTACATGGTACATTTGACTTGCTCTTGCAACTTGCAAGTTTTGTAATCCCATTCGGAAATCATAGAGGTTGTTCACACGATGGTTGTGCAATGCCCTAGTGGGTAGCTCGTGGCCCAAAAATTTGTTTGCATATCTTATTGAAAGCCATGGGTGGTCTCCTACTTATTTACAACTAGTTCTTCACCCCTTAAGCAAGCCACACATCGTTGTCATGGTCCACCTCCTTTGTTGAGGAAAAAGAAAGCTTCCAAGTGTGTTCAACCTATGGTTGTTGTATGCCCTGTGAAAAATGCATGCATGAATGAAGCTTGGATTCCACCTTAACACGGATAGCAACATGCAATGTCTCCGATGGAATCCATGAAATCCATCATTGATAGTGGGAATGATAAAATTAGCTATCCAACTGGTGGGACAAACTCTTGAGAAAGTTGGTTAGTAGTGGGTAGGCAGTTTGTTGGTAGAGTTATCTCATGCCTAAGTGTTTGATTTTCAGATTTGAAGCTCTTTGAGGTAGCAAAAGTCTATAGTCCAAAGGACTATGCATAGGATCACAAATCTTGCTTTGCCATGGGTAAGATATAGACGCATGTTTTGTTGGAAAAGTTTGCAAACTTAGTGAATGTGCAAGCATGTGAGATGCAATATGAAGACTTTATGATCAGATTGAAGTGAGCATGTGCATGAATGCGTATTCATGTAGCATGTCAATTTTGTGGCCACGATGAGGAGTTATGGTGAAATGAAGAAGCTTTGGCATGCATGTGTAGTCATTATTGTGCAAGCACGATGGATTGTGAGAGGGGTTTTTGAAAGATTAACTATATCAAATGTAAAGAGCAGAATCACTTAAGCTTGGAAGTATTGAATATGCTTATGTTCCTTACTCCAAAAACCTGATGCAGGTGGATTGGGATTCCATCTATCTTTTGTGGGGTGAGTTGAAGAGAGTAATCCCGAGGTCATGATTACTTAGAAACTAAATGTGGTTATACTTTTTTTGTACTCTTATCTTCATAAGAGTCTTGAAGATATATTTTAGAGATGAACCTATGTGTGACATAAAGAGCCATTGTAATTTCAACGTCATTGACTACCTAGAAACTAAATGTGGTTATATTTTTCTTCTACTCTTTCTTACCTTCATAAGAATCTTGAAGATATATTTTGCAGATAAAGCTATGTATATCCAAGTGTAGATCATGTAGTCCTTCTCTTTGGCCAATAAGTTTGAAATCATGTTTATTGTTAGATGCTTATTGAAAATTGTTTTTTCTTTATCCATCATAGTATAAGAAATACATATTTTATTTTATTTTTGTCTAATTTTCATGAAATAGATATTGATGGAAAGACTTCCTAAAATTTAAATTTATGTAGGTGAACAGTGTGAACTTTGAAGGTTAGAAAAGAATCTAAAATGCATTTTTAAGAGGCTTTATTTAGAAGGGCATAGGGAAAAAAATTCCCTTCTTTAAAAAATGCATTTCTTATATAGCCATTCTATAAAAAATGGGGGGCAACTTGAAAAAATAAACCCTACCATGGTGAGAGAGTAGAGATAGAGAGCATGTGTAAGTGTAACCACTATTGTTAATAGTGACCTTTTCTCCAGAAACGAGTGAGTTGAGTGACTATGTGCAAGCACTGCAATTATTGATGGTGAGGTTTTTACATCACTGAGTACATAGATTAGTACATGGGCTGATGCTCAATAAAATCATGTGTAGAACTTTAATTTGCAAGGGTGCTTGAGATTTCTATTGACATTTACACGTTATAACCTTAAGCTTTGATAATGCATTTCTTGTTGTTGCCGAGAGAGGCAATTATGTATATGTCCCCCCAAGTCAGTAAGCTGGTAAGCCAATGCGATGCACATAGCTATTGATGTCATTCGAAAGATTAGATTACACACATCTCCTTTAACCTTCAATGAATAATCATTAATACATAGCTTTCCCTTTGTTACATTATACATGTCGCTACAGCTTGTATGTGACCAATCATAGAGTGTAGAGAGCTAGTACATGACCTTTCTAGCTCTCTCATTCCATGCTTTAAAAGCCTATACATGTTACGGAGTGGGATTTTCTTTCCTATCATACCATACTTGGACAACATGTCCAAGCCATACTGCCTATGTAATAACAAAATGCCATGAGGTGATCTCACCACCTCTATGCCCAAGAAATACCATAGCTTACCCAAATCCTTCATCTAAAACTTCTACTTAAAAAGCCTCCTGACATTATGTATATCAGCATCACTACTATCACTAGTGATAATCAAGTCATCCACATAAATGACTAACAGCATGATCCCTCTATCTATCATTTTTGACATAAAGTGAAAAATCTGCATTAGATATTTGAAATCCAATGGTAACAAGGCAAAGGTGACTCCCATGTTGCATTTGCATCCAATGCTGCCATCTCCTCATTCATGGCATCTTCCCATTTTTTATTTCCAAGTGCGTGCTCGAAACAAGTGGGCTTCAACTCTTGTATTTTTTAACTATTTAAGCATAATGATGGGTTGCATATTCATCATATCTCAACCTGTCAATAGGGTACCTAATTGTTGTAGATACACCTGGATCACTACCGGGTGTCCTCAAAACAACCCAGCTCTTCTTACACTGGGAGTAACCACCAATATAATGCCAAGCTCCTCATCAAGGCTCTGCTCAAAGCCACTAGAGTCACCATCCACTTATGTGAGTGACCTGCTCATAGATCAGGCACAAAAAAGTTGATCTACCTTTTCCTTCCCTTTGCGTATTACATGTGTACCTACATCCATCCTCAACCTACCTGACCATGGACTAACACTCGATCCACTACTAGAGAACTCTCTAGATCCACTAAGTACCTATGATTGCTGCTCTACATGTGGTGCAACATCAGTCCTTCTTACATGTACATCTTTTGTTGCCTTCACTGTTGGTGTAGACTAGCTACTCATCTCGTAAAAGATAACATCTCTACTTACATCTCACAAGTGGTAGGGTTATAACATCTATAATCTTTCTTCTCCAAAGCAAAATCAATGAAAATAGATTTATCTGCCTTTGGATCCAACTTTGTTCTCACTTTGTCAAGAACATGTATATATGAAATACACCCAAACACTTTCAAGTGAGACACATGTGATTTTATGTATGTAAACTTCTATTCAGGCGTCATACCAAGAACAACTGCTGTGGTGGGGGCCCTATTCATAATATACACAGCAGTTGCTACTGCTTCTACCCAAAAATAATGTGACATATTCTTTTCAGACTTCAAGGTACATGCCACTTCTGTAATGTGCCTTTTTTTTCTTTCTGACCATTCTATTCTCGGAGTGTACCTACATGTAAACTATCTCTTGATTTCCTGCTTTCTCAAAAAATCACTGAACTCATCAGAGAAATACTCTCCTCCATCATCTGATCTCAAGTTATTTATTTGTATGCCTTTTTCCTTCTCGACCAAGACTTTAAATCTCTAAAAGTTGGCAAACACCTCACTTTTCTGAAATAAACCCACTTTTCTCCTTCATGAAATAAACCCACTTTCTTAATGTGATCATCATCAATAAATACAATATAATACCTGCAACCTATAATTGTTGCAGCCTTGGTGAGTCCCTATACATCTGAATGTATAACATCTAATGGCCTTGCATTGATATACTTTTCATGTGGGAAAGCATGTTTGGCCTGCTTACCAAGATGGCATGCTTCACATACTTTATGCATACTATCAACCTTAAACTTTGGCAAACCTGTAAAATAATGTTTTAAGCCTGCAGACTTTAGTCACTTTATATTCACATGACCAGTGCACAATACGCTTGTGCCATATGTCAATATCTGCATTAACACTTATTCCATGTACAAACATGGTTGCCTTTACCTCAGGCATGTTTACATCCAAAGTCAACATCGTGCCATTTTCGTTACCCTTTGTAACCAAGCGCGACACTGATTGTTGAAGTCTTCCACAAAATGTCCTTGAGGATTAAACCTCACTTACAAACCCTGCTCAACCATTTGTCCAACAAAAACCAGATTCTTTGTAATGTTTGAAACATGAAGTATACCTACCAAAGTACTTCATTTGTCTATCTAGAATAGACAAATGACACTTTACTAACATGCACAATGGAATGCAAAGTATCATCACCTATTTTTACAATATAACCTAGTTTTTCCATTTTCTACATATCTCTAAACCACTCACCATGACTATGGTTAAAGGCTCTAGAATTCACATGCCAATATCTTTAGATCCTGACACTCTTCTATTGTAGAACTGAGCATGTGCTACATCACAAAACAACTGCTCACTTCTGTCATCATCATCTTGTTTACTAGATGATGCATAGTTGCTTTACTACAACTTTCCACTTTTAATGTCATCCTACTTTTAAAGTAATCCTTTGCCATATGCCTTGGTTTGCCACAATAATAGAACTCTATACTATTTGTAATTTGATTTCTTTGCCATCCACCTCGGCCCCTCTGGCTGTTGGAATTAGGGTTGCAAGAAAGCACACAAAGCTTGGAGAAGAAGAAGCAAGAATGCACAGAACACACAGTGTATTAGATTGTGTCAATGTACAAAGATAAGTTAGCCCTAGAATGATGGGCGTATATACAAGCCGAGGGGAAAAAACCTCCTAAGGAGGGAAAAAGTGCCCTGGCGGTCCTAAGTGTGTTCACACACATCACTGCCTATATATATGGCAACAAATCCCCCCTGGGAGAGTGATGGTGTAAACAAGAGCTGGCACTCATGTATAGGGAAGTGCCATGCCTGAAGTAGATAAGTCCACAAAGGGGAGCAAGCCCAAAGCTTTGCGGAAAGCTTCAAACTTCTCACGAGGAAGCGCCTTTGCGGCGAGGGTGTCGTGTGTTGGCACATATGCCAAGCTGATCTCTCCTGCTGAGAGTCTCTCCCTGACATAGTGATAATGCACCTCAATGTGCTTTGTGCGAGCATGAAAAACTAGGTTTCTCGCAACTGCCAATGCGCTCTGACTCTGTCAGTGTGGATAGAGATGGCAGACTCCTGTCCAACACCCAAGTCAGCCACCATAAGCCGTCTGAGCCACACACACTGAACCGTAGCTGTGAAAGCTGCCCTGTACTCAGCTTCACAACTAGAAGTGGCCACAGTAGGTTGCTTCTTGCTCAACCAAGATATGCATGAGCTACTGAGCATGAAACAAAAACCACTTGTGGACACTCTTGTGTCATAGCAACCAACCCAATCTAAGTCCGAAAAAGCATGTAAATCTGGCGGCAACAATCCTCCCTTGGGATAAAACAACCCAAGATGTATGGTGCCACTCAAGTAGCGAAAGATGTGTTTAACTGCCTTCCAATGGTGAGACCCTGGGCTATGCATAAACCTGCTCACCTGTGAGACTGCAAACTGAATGTCCGGCCTCGTAATGCATACATAAATGAGGCAACCAATAGCTGTCTGATAGAGTGTGACATCAAAGTAATCTCCAGCATCATGAAGACTCAACTTCAAACCTGTCTCCATTGGAGTAGTAATAGGCTTGCAGTCTTCAAGGACAATGTCTCAATATAGTCTGACACAAAGCAATACCTCCATCACATTGCTTAAATTTTATCCCCAAATAATGATGCAAATGCCCCAAATCTGACATCTCAAAAGAGGCATTCAAATTAGCCTTAAAATCATCAATATGACACTCATTTGGTCCTGTGAGCAGCATGTCATCGACATAGAGAGCAATGATTAGATGTACATCATCCACACATTTGACATACAAAGTGCTTTCTGTTGGACTATTCTGAAAGCCATGTGCAGTCAAATATGCATGTATCTTTTCATACCAAGCTCGTGGAGCTTGCTTTAAACCATACAAAGCCTTTTTCAACCTGCACACTTTTTCAACCTGCACACTTTGTTTTCCTGCCCTCTTTGAACAAAACCATGAGGCTGCGATACATACACCTCCTCATGCAAATCTCCATTCAAGAATGCAGTCTTTATGTCCAACTGATGTACATTCCAACCATTATGAGCTACCAATGCACAAATGCTACGAATGGTAGTCATACGACAAGTGGGAGCAAAGGTCTCATCAAAATCAATGCCCTTTTCTTGAGCATAACCCTTTGCAACAAGTCTAGCCTTATAGCGATCAACACTGCCATCCGGCTTTCGCTTCAGCTTAAAAACCCACTTACACCCAATGACCTTTTTACCAATAGGCAAATCACACAAAGACCATGTACCATTCTTCATTATAGCATCATATTCACTTTGCATTGCAGCCAACCAATTTTCTGATTTTTGTGCCTTATCAAATGAAAGAGGTTCTTCCTCTTCACACATACTAGACATAGCCAAAGCATAACAATCTGATGCATAAGAGGCATGCTAAAACCTAAACGAGTATGACTAAAAATAGGTGCATCAATTTTACTCACGCAAGGTTTGCACCAGCCATTTAGGCATACCTCTAGCCTGCTCATTTTCAGCCCTATCCTCATAAATTACATCCTGTAAATTTGCATCAGAAATAGGCTGATCTATGATGTCGTTTGAAGTCTGCATAAATAGGCTGAATATTTGCCTCATTAGGACTTACATCCTGTAAATCTGCATCAGAAATAGGCTGATCTATGATGTCGTTTGAAATCTGCATAAATAGGCTGAATATTTACCTCATTAGGACTTACATTTGAATTCCCACCTGTAAACAGAGGCAACAACGTATCAAATACATCCCGTGAGCTCACACCTATCTCTTTGGTACTACATGATAACAAAGGCTGCACAACATCTTTCACAAAAACAACATCTCGACTAATCAATATACGCTTTGACTGCAGATGATACAATCTGTAACCCTTGCTCTCAGCACTGTAACAAAAAAAAAAGCATTTGACAGCCTTATCATCCAATTTTCTACGTTGTTGCATAGGCATTAAAGCATAGGCCAAGCAACCAAAGACACGCAAGTGACCAATAGAAGGCTTCCTGCCATGCCAAGCTTTGTATGGAGTAACAGACTGCAAGGCCGTAGTGGGACACCTGTTGAGTACATATAGAGCACACATGACAGCCTCAAGCCAAAATGCATGTGGCAAAGCTTAGCTTTTGACCATACATCATGCCATCTCCATAAGTGACCTGTTTTTCCTCTCAGCAACACCATTTTGCTGAGGGGTATACGACACTGTACATTGGTGTTTTATCCCACGACTAGCCAGAAATGCATCAAACTCTTTAGACATGTACTCCCCCCCTTGATCAGAACGGAGGGTGCCCACAGTATAATTGGATACATTTTCAACCATAAGCAAAAACTGTTTGAAGCACAAAAACACTTCGGACTTTGCCTTCAGTGGATATACCCATGCATGTCTTGAGTAATCATCAATGAAAGTCATGAAGTACAAGTGTTTACCAAATGATAGAGTTTGCATAGGCCCACATACATCACTATGTACAAGTTGCAATTTGTGAGTGGCCCGCATAGAACCATCCTTTGGAAACGTAGAATGCTACATTTTGCCCAAAATACTGCCTCCATAAACATGTTTTAATGGTGCCTCAAGAGGGGGCAATGAAGCAACCATATCAAATTTCTACAAACACAGCAAACACGCAGCAAACTAGCAAAGTTGACCAAAACGAGCATGCCATAGTTTTGCATCTGAAACTCCTTTTTCATCAGAAATTGCATTTGCTGAATCTTCCACACACTTGCCATAAGAATTGAGCCTATACAACCCACGAAACAACGTGCCAGATGCAATAATCGTATCACCAGAAGTCAAATCATGAACAGTATATCTGTCATCCACAAATTTGACTATAAGTCCAAGTCTAGCAAGCGCAGAGACAGACAATAGATTCTTCTTTATCTCCCTGGCGGCACATACAAAGTATCTGAAAGTATGAAAGCGCTGCCATTTGTAGCAGTAAGCATAATTTTACCAACGCCCTTCACTGGGTGAGAAGCATTATTGACGCATGTGACAATATTCCCTTTAGGGACAGACAAGTGAACATATCACGATGTGAGGTAATGTAGCACCACTGTGTCAAATACCATATATCAGAGTCAACAGAAACTGCCAAACATGCATCATGTATAGATGGGTCATACTGGCAATACACGCTAAACGCCCATTCTGTATCCTGCACAACATTTGCAGAATCTTCATTTATAGAAGCATCCACTATTGTGGCTGCATTTGACTCTTTCTTCTTTGCCTCTTTAGCCTTTAGCTTAGGGCAATTCTTAATGACATGATCAGTTGCCTTACAATAGTTGCACCTGATTTTTTTCTTGCCTTTATCAAGAGCCTTCTCAGACCTATTGTTGTTGCTACGTGTAGAAGGAGAAGAAGTTGTAGACCTACTAATAGGAGAAGAAACAGTGGAAGGGGCTACCTTACCACTTCTTCTCTCTGCTGGGCAGCAACAAATGCCTGATCAACTGCACGCTGCCTAGCCCTGTTGCCTGGACTGCGCTTCTTGCAAGAGTTTGTTGACTAAAGTATAATACTTTGACAACATCAGGTCTGTCCTCAGTAATAAGTCTCCACGTGGAAGCAAAAGTCTGATATGACTCAAGTAAAGCATCAAGAACATTCTGCACAAGAGAATGAACAGGAATAATCTCACCTGCAGAAATCAACTGTTCCTTGAGATCTTTAATCTCAGCAAGAAAAGCATTCATGTCATCATCTTCCTGCATACTTCGATTCTATCTCTTTATGCAGGTAAGAGATTTTTGCCTCATTACGACCTGCATACAAACCAGCTAGAATATCCCAAGCCTGTTTTGCTATTTTAGCTGAACAAATATGTGGAGTGATGTTACGTTTGACAGAAAGTGCAATCAAGGCATGAGCCTACGCATCTTTACCATCCCAACAACGAGCTTGTTCAACAGCAGTGGGTAAAACAGCAGCAACAGTAGAGCTGCTAGAACCTGCAACATCCTCTCAATAGATCCTACATCCACAGAACCTGGACGTACATCCATACCCTGCACAATGTTCCACACTCCTTTTGCAACCAAAACATGCTGCATCATGTGTGCCCAAAGTGGGTAGTTGCTGTCTCCATCCAATTTGTCATCAGCATAGACAACATGCGAAATATATCATTGCTGTTATCAGCCATGGCCACTGACTGAAACTGATGCAAAAGCTACCTGTAATGAAGCAAAGACTGAACAGAAAATAACTCGTGCTATGTAGCACGGTCCACAATCCATTTCCTTCCGTGACCTTCATGGAAATAAAGTTCAAGGAACCAGAATTTCAAGATCCCCAAGTCTGCAGTTAGTAAAGGCTTCTAAGTTACTAAAAGGACTTAGAAAGAAGCAGCTCATTTATGTTGTCAAAATGAATCCAGTAGACACAAAGTTAAAAGCTAAAGAACCTGAATGGTTAAGTGGTTATGATGATTTATTCCCAGTAGAATCAACAGAGATGTCTCCAATTCGAGAAGTAGATCATGTGATAGAATTGACCCCCGGAGCTCAGCCAGTAGCCCTGCGCACGTAGAAAATGCCAGAGGAACAGCTTAGACAACTGTTAGAACAAGGGTTTGTAAGACCCAGTGTTTCACCTTGGGGTGCACCAGTTCTCTTTCAGAAAAAGAAAGATGGAACGCCAAGACTATGTGTGGACTGCAGAGGTCTCAATCAGCTGTGACAGTTAAGAATAAGTATCCTATCCACAAAATTGATGAGCTTCTAGACAGGCTAAGTGGAGCCCAGATCTTCACAAAGATAGATCTCAAATCAGGGTATTATCAGATCAGGATTAATGAGCAAGATATCCCGAAGACAACCATCAATACTTGGTATGGGCATTATGAATTCACTGTCATGCCGTTTGGATTAACAAATGCCCTAGCTACATTCAATCGCTTAATGCAGGACCTTCTCAGAGAATACTTGGATGATTTTGTTCTTGTTTTCTTTGATGATATTCTGATTTACTCAAAGAATGCAGCTGACCATGAAGCTCATGTCAGAAAAGTTCTTGAGATTCTAAGAAAGCACCAACTCTTTGCAAAAAAGAGCAAATGCACTTTCTCTACCGACCATGTTGAATACTTGGGGTTTCTGGTATCCAAAGATGGAATTTCTCCAGATTCCGCTAAAGTCCAAGGAGTCATAGATTGGCCTGAACAACCAAAGACAGTGAAAGAAGTTAGAGGATTCTTGGGATTGACTGGTTGGTATAGAATTTTATACCAAAGTATGCTCTCATAGCTTCCCCCTTGACTAATCTTCTCAAGAAGAATATCCCATTTCAATGGTCTGCCAGGTGCCAGAGTGCTTTTGATAAGCTGAAGACCGCCTTGGTAACCAATCCCGTTTTTGAAGCTGCCAGATTTCTCTCTACCCTTTGAGGTAGTAACTGATGCCAGTGGTTTTGCCTTGGGAGGTGCACTCATGCACAGAAAGGTCATGCAGTGGCCTATGAATCCCGAAAACTCTGAACGCATGAGAGGAATTATGCTGTCCACCACCCACGACCTGGAACTACTTTTAGTAGTATATGCCCTAAAGTTGTGGAGACATTACCTACTGGGTCAAAGATTCACTTTGATGACAGATCATCAGAGCTTAAAGTAGATCTGCACTCAGAAGGATCTCAACATGCGTCAAAGAAGGTGGATGCAGACCCTGCAAGAATTTGATTTTGAAATCAAGTACCACCCAGGCAAAGAAAATGTGGTGGTAGATGCCCTTAGTAGAAAAGCCTCCTTGCTTGCAATTATTATAGTGTCAAATCCTTTGATTATTGAAGCAAGAGAGAAGATCATGCAGGATAGATTCTTTGGCCATATTGCTACCCTAGTTATGCAGGAAAGCAAAACTCCACAGGAGTTGAACCGAGTTCATGGGTACAGCCTCGATGATGGAATTATGTATTATAATCGCAAGCTATGCATTCCCAAAATGATGAGAGAACTAAGGGTCAAATTTTGAATGAAGCCCATGATAGCCTTATTGCAGGACATCGAGGTTTCATCAAAACCTACATGTCTGTGAAGAAAAACTTCTTTTGGCCTGGTCTAAAAAAGGATGTGCTTAATCATGTACGTCAATGTCTGACCTGTCAGAAAGTCAAGGCTGAGAGAGTAAAAATGCATGGGAAGTTACATCCATTAGACATCTCCCAGATGAAGTGGGAATGCATCAGTATGGATTTTATTACTGGATTACCTTCAGTGCAATCAAGTTATAACTCCATCTTCATGGTAGTTGATAGACTAACCAAAAATTCCCATCTGATTCCAGAAAAAGAAACCTACACTACAGTGGATGTGGCTAGAGTGTTCCTCAAGGAAATCTTCAGATTGCATGGCCTACCCAGAAGAATAGTAAGTGATCGAGACCCCAAAATCACGTCAAGATTTTGGACTGCATTTTTCAAAGCAGTAGGAACTTTCTTAGATCTCAGCATAGCTTTACCACCCCGAGATCGACGGTCAAACTGAAAGGGTGAACCAAGTAATCGAAGATATACTTCGGTCATGCTTTGGCAGGGAACCCAAGAAGTGGCTAAGCTGTCTGCACCTAGTCGAGTTCACCTACAATGCTTCTTATCACCGAAGAATTGGGATGAGCCCTTTCAAAGCTCTGTATGGACAAGATTGCTTAACTCCATTAACTTGGTCCAACCCATTGATTAGGGTCGAGATGTCCAGACAGATGCTTGACGACATGAAGCAGCAGATGTAGTCAATTTGCAAAGATATAAAAGCTGCCCAAGATAGACAGAAACAGTATGTAGATAAGAAGAGGACAGACAGAAAATTTGAAGAAGCAGATATGGTCTTCATTCGCGTACGCCCCAAAAGAAGTTCTCTATCTCTTGGGAAGTACAAGAAGTTATCCCCCAAGATATTGTGGGCTATATCTGATTACAAAGAAAGTAGGTGACCTAGCCTACGAGCTTCTTCTGCCTCCTCATCTCAGAGTACATAATGTATTTCATGTCAGCCTTCTTAAAAAGTATGTACCAAGCCCGAATCATGGGCTTGATGATGAAACCTTAACTTCTTCAACCCAAGGACAGATGGAACTCCAACCTGAAGAAATCCTTGATGTTCGAGAAAAGGTTCTCAAGAATAGAATTCTAAGAGAATTATTGGTTAAATGGAAGTTCTATCCTTTTGAAGTTGCCACCTGGGAGAAAGAAGCCGAACTGTTGCAGGATTACCCCCAGTTTGCGAGATGAGGACATCTCGCATTTTTCAAGTGGGAGAGAATGTAAGATTCCTTCCTAGCCCCTCAAGATGTCCAGTATCTTCCCCTGTAATCAAATCCCTCTCTTCAGAAATATAAAAGATCTTGTTTCTATACCTGTTTTGGCCTAGAGAGAGAAAATATTCTAGAGAGAGATTATTCAGATTTTAGATATTTTTGGATAGAAAAATATATCTTAAATAAATTATAATATGTTCAAAAGGCCTTATCCCCTAGATTTTTTGAAAATTTTAAATTAAGGTTCTGAGGGGCCAATCAGATTAATCCAAATGTAGGGAGGAGATAAATTGAAGAAATAAAGGAAATCCCCCCAAAAATGATTAAATACTCACATAAGATGAAGAGTGGACTAAGAACCAAAGGAAATACTAAAAAATAATTTTTTGACACCTGAGAGTGGGGATTCCCCCTCATGAAGGAGGTGCCTATTTCACATGTGTGGTGGAGTTTTAAATTCTCAAATATTGAGATATTTCATCTCTCCTCTCTGCTAATTCAAGTCTAGTTCTAAAAAGTAAGCTAAACTGACCCAAAAATGGTGGAAAATTGAACAAATTGATCTGGAAAATTCTAGAATCAACTTGCTTGGTTAGAAGCTCACTTTTTCCTATAAATAGAAGCCTCTCCCTTTGTAGAAGCTTAATAGTGTTTTATGCACTGTTACTCTACTCCACCCCAGAGCCAAAAACAGTGAATTTATTGATAATTCATTAGTTTTTGACCTTTCCCTCTTCAAAAGAATTGGTGGCCACTCTTGTTGCAAACAAGAGTAGATCCCTCAAACCATCAAGCCAAAGGAAAGCTCACAGAAATTCAAGTAAGCTAGAAATCCTACT
The DNA here is from genome assembly GCF_041138505.1 of Cibotium barometz. NCBI lineage: Eukaryota > Viridiplantae > Streptophyta > Polypodiopsida > Cyatheales > Cibotiaceae > Cibotium > Cibotium barometz. Next base: position 6,802,877 of record NC_141109.1, read on the forward strand.
TTTTCTTTATTCCTTTTAATGGTTTTCTAATTTTTGTTTTCTTTAAAATGAAAAAATGATGTTATGCCTTGTTGGAAAGGCTTCCCCCCTCTCTCATTCTTAAATTCAGCCTTTATTTATCCTAGATAAGTAATCAAATTGTTAGAATTAAACTTTTCATATTGTTTCTCTTTTAAAAGTGGAATTTGATTAGTTTAGAATGCTTTAAACCATTTGGGATAATTTTTAAGTAACTTAAAGATAGAAAAATTTGAAAAATGGTCAGCCATACAAAGGAGGTTATGGCGAAATTTTCTTAAATTTTGTGAAATAAGTTTTATCTTTTATTATTCAAAAAGAGTAATCCCCACCGTTTGTGTATTCTAACAGTGTTATTTTCATTTTAGGCATAGAAAAATGCATAGTAGAAATATTTTTATTATAAAAGTGTTATTTCCATTAAAATTAAATTCTATGCATAGAAAGATGCATATTGGATAATTTCTTTTTATTATAAAAGAGTGATTTTCATTAGATTTAAATTTTATGCATAGAAAGATGCATATTAGAAATAATGTTTTTTATTATAAAAGTGTTACTTTCATCAATATTGATTTTTATGCATAAAATGATGCATAAAATTTTTTTTATTATAAAAGTGTTACTTTCACCAATATTGTTTTTTATGCATAAAATGATGCATAAAAGAATTTTTTTATTGTAAAAGTGTTGCTTTCACCAATATTGATTTTTATGCATAAAATGATGCATAAAAGAATTTTTTTATTATAAAAGTGTTACTTTCACCAATATTGATTTTTATGCATAAAATGATGCATAAAAGAATTTTTTTATTATAAAAGTGTTACTTTCATCAATATTGATTTTTATGCATAAAATGATGCATAAAAGAATTTTTTAATTATAAAAGTGTTACTTTCATCAAAATTGATTTTTATGCATAAAATGATGCAAAAAAGATTTTTTTAATTATAAAAGTGTTACTTTTATCAAAATTGATTTTTTAATACATAAATAGATGCATAAAAGGATTTTATTTTATATAAAAGTGTTATTTCCATAGAAGTTGGATTTTATGCATAAATAGATGCATACAGAATTTTTATATCAGAATAAGAGTCCTCTTTAATCCTATGTTTAAATCCCATGAATATTGGTAAATGAATAAGTAAATACTATGTGAGAGAAAATTCTACCGTTTCATATTCTAGGATGGTAATGAGAAAACTCAGAAAAACTATCGAAGTCAGAATTTTAGATAAATGATTAATTTATTCCTCATAGGAATTCGTGATTAGTTTTTAATTCAGTTAAGCAAAATACTCAATGAATGAAAATCAGTAAAGTACTAATTGAAATATTACCCTTCGAGAAAGATAGTTCAGGGAGAACCTTTCAAGACTCAAACCCTGAATCAGATTATGTCCAAGACATAACTCCTTCGTTAGTTTCAAGAAAAGACGATGTGACCAGTTCAGGAAAATTCAATCAAATCACCCACCGAATCTGAAATCAAGTTAAGACCCTTGATTCTGATATGAGGATCAAAGGTTACAGAATTCAAGAAATTCTGTTGGAATTTTAGACCTGCGATCTAGAAGTATTGAGATACGGACTTAAGATATACCCATTGTATTCAAAAGAAAATCAAAACTGAAAACTTACATAGAAACCCTATTTGCTTAAATGACTGTCTTACGCCAGAATGCTGAAGAGAGCATTTGGTATATGTGTTTTTCTAAGGGAAGTTTGGTTGTAATAGCTAGCGGGGAGTGTTCAAAGGACGGCTCACACGGCAAAAACCTGCCCAGGTCTTGACCAGCCTGGGTATGGTGAAAAATGGTGTGCTTCTGGTACAACGGGCGAGGGCCGACAAAGCGGTCCCTGAGTGAAGTGCCAGGACACCTAAGGAGGATCCTGGAGGGTTCTGACCAGGCGATGCACGGGCTCGCGATGCTTAGGACACCCATGCGTATGTCGTGGAAGATATATGTGTATGATGATGAGAAAATTATTGTAATCTATTACTCGATCTTGTTGCTGACCTGCTGGTCTCAACGGAGAGTCCAGAGTGATACTGTTTTGTGAGAAACAAGGATTGAATGGAAATTTTGAGTTATGACATCTGTAACCAATAATTATTTGTCAATGGATTGTTTTAAAAGTTAAAGTTTAAAGAGGAGTGTGTGCGTATCTGTATTCTAAAGCAAAAGTTAAGAAAGGCATTCAATTAGGGGTGGGTGAGTACTTGTTTGGTTCTACCAATTCCAGTGGTGGTTGGGCGGTGGCTAACCCATGGGCCGGATGGGGTTAGGCTAGAATCAGTAGAGTTTTAATAATAAAATTGATTAATAGGAATACGTTTAGAACTTGAGTAGTTAAATAAAAGCCTGAAGACTTCTCTAATGAGTAGATCAACGGCCGTGCCTGATTCAATTAGGAAAAAAGCGTTGATTCCTTCAAGATGAGTTTGTAATAGTTTTCCTTCTATCTGGTTTAATCAGATGAAGGTTAGTTCAGTATCTTGACCTCGTTAGAGAAATTCGTTAAGAAATTCAAAATTGTGGAATCGTCCTCGTTTTCCGAGCATGGGAAATTTTACCGGTTTTGGTTTTCGGAATGATCACCAGCTTAGTCTCGTGCACCCAAACATTCGAGGGCGAGGCCCCGAGTAGGAAACCCTGCCCCGCGTATGAGGTAGCTGCTTCCGCTGCCAGCAATCAAGAATCTGGTGCGCCGAGGGGATAGAGGGATCCCACAGTTTGTATCAGAGCGCTGTTGTAAATTTACATAGTAGCAACAGAAATTGCTTAAAATTTTAAAGTAAATCTAAGAAATAATGTTTTCGCTTGTTAATATTATGTTAAATGAACTTCAAAAATTAAATTAGAAATTTATAGATGGATACCCCAAATCTATCTGGCATTCCTGAACTCTCCCACAGTCAGGATATGATAGCCTTTGCATTCGAGCACCTCATCAACTCTGCTACGACCCGAGTAAGCAGAGTGAGACTCGCACATCATTTTGAGAGTCTTTACTTTCTTGATCCTATTGAGCGACATCGGTATATGTGGTTCTTTTGAGGATGATGTATTAATATCAGTACCAGTCAACGTCAAAGGCTCAGGTAAAATATTTCCTTAGCCATGCTTCTGATTGTTTAGCATGTACAACTCTTTGATCATTCACCCAGGAACTTCAGAATTTCATGCCGAATTTTTAGGCTTCTTAGCCGCTTTATCCCTAGAAGTAGAATTACAGCACCTCTTTCTGTAATGAATCGTGTGTACCATGGCATGTCTCCTTCGCAGTTTCGCTTCTTTATGCATACGCGATTGAGGCAGTGACTTTGGAGCCGTGATGCTCTATGTATATATCTCAAGCTTTTGATAATAAACGATGTTTTGCAAAAAAAAATTCCAAATTGTTTTCATGATTGTGAATATGGTTAATAAAATTATCAGAGTAAATCTTGTTTCATGAAGTATGATGAAATAATTATCTATTTAAAGAATAAATCATAAAAATTAAATAATCATAAATCTGTTGTCAAAGTTAAGTTGACGAAAATCTCATTTTATCAGAATCATGAGGCGCACAGCTCGTGCAAGGCAACCGGATCCTCTAACCGATGCAAAGAGTTAGATCCGGATGTTCAAAAAGCCCTGCACAGATCCCAACCTGGTCCCTTCAAGGGTGAAGGGGAGCAATTAGGTGCGAAGTAGTGGAGAAGTGGATTGAGGCTATGGAAGAATACTTTGATGTAACTGGCTACAATGAGAGAAGCAAGATGGCTCTTGCTAGGTTAAAGATTGTGGAAATGGCTAGGGTTGCTTGGAGGAATCACTGCGAGACTAACTGCCTCGACCGGAATACCCAGACCTGGACCGATCTTAAAGCTTACCTCAGAAAGAGGTTTTGTCCTCTGGGCTTCCTTGAAACTAAAATGAATGAGTTCTTGGAACTAAAGCAGGATAGCCAGACAATTAAAGAGTACCATCAAGCTTTTGCCCTTCTCCTCAAATATTCTCCTTAATTGGATGAAGAGTAGCTGATGGCCAGGTTCATTCGAGGAATGAACGAGCCATTGGACACCTTATGAAGAATGCTAAACCTATCTCAATGGCCGAAGTAGTAAGAATGGCCAAGGACTTTGCCAAAGCCTTTGTTGTTAAGGTCCCGCCGCCAAAGCCTGCACCCTCTAACTTTAAAAGATTCCAAACCACGGGAAGTACTTCAAACTTTCCTCCCCCAAAGAGGCAGCAAGGCCGCATGATCCAGATGCCAGAGAAGATAGATGGCCCCTCGATAGGTAGGCAGCGATTTGGTAGTCAGAGGGCCTCTCACAATGCTTCCTTTCAGATTTTTGGAAGAGGGACAGATTTTGGCCTAGAAAGATCACCCTCTTTCTTTGATTGATGACACACAGGAGTTTGGCCCTAGAGTTCATAGCCACCCTTTGGAGTCTTAGAGACATTTCCTTTGGGATTGTCCAAAGGCTCAATTGATTTGGCAGCATATTCTTTGCATCTTCACTATGGATAGGGCATCAACTCAGATCATTACATGGGGCACTGTTGCTTGGGCACAAAGGCTAGAGTGGTCAGAGCTTATGAGAAGGATGGGGGAGGGGTAGCCCTTTAGGTCTCTCACCATCGTATTGCAACAGTTCTCATCACAGCCCCACCCATAGGCGATTGGCAGCCAGGCTTATGCCAGAGATGGGAGATTTGCAGTAGCATAGTAGCTTGGCACATTGCGAGCTAGATGTAGCGAGGTTATCGAGGGTATCCACACTCCGCCGGCTGAGTCCATCAAGAACATATGGCTCGATATCATTCACACCCTTCGCAGTCATTGGGGGATGTTATAGGGAGGTTCTGACCACATGCAAAAACGGCGTGAGGCTTTGGAGGCCTAGCCCATTTCTCATAGATAGAGGTGGTGACCCCACCTTGGCATTATAGACCACTTGTGCGGTTGTTCCCCCCCTCCCTCTATATGAAATAGCCTTCTCCTCAAAGAGCGGCCAGCTAAAGGAGAAGTGTCTCTTCCCCTTTTGATCATTTGATTCCTGTCCCTAATGAGGCGAGTTTGTATTTAGCCCTTTGTGGTTGTATCTAGCCCTTTGTGGATGTTTTTTTCATTAACTAATAGAAGGATATTTTTCTTGGAAAAAAATTGGCTCATCCAAGTGGTATAAGACACTTCTGCCCACAGGGGGGGACAATCATCACTCCATTGGGATGATCCTTGTAAGCATGGTCAAATCTACACTTATAGCATGTGCCGCCATAAGAAATAACGTTAGGATTTGACATGGGATTTGGAGTGCATGGAGCACTCGCGGGAGATGTGGTGCAAATTCTTTGTGAGGGAAGTCTACAATGTGGGATTTTACATTAGAAGCATTGCATCAGTGACCTACATACCATATTTTTGAGGTCTATGGGTGAAGCTTGTTTAGGATCATATTGTTGTTGCTCATATGGGTTTTGTTAGATTCAATTCATGGAAGTGCGGTAGCATCCCATGTTGCCACATAAGAAGATGCCAGATGGTGTGTGGAGCATGAAAGATTTCTTATGGCTTTAGATGCAAGAGCGACACCTTGGGGGGTTCACCTAAAAATATGTAAGTATAGCACGTGAGTTCAAATGAAGGGGTTTTTAAATTCAAAAGTTTAAGATAAATTTACAAAAATACACATAGAAAAGATCTTTTTAAATCAAATTTGAAAAAAAATCATAAGTTTATAAAGAAAAAGGGGTCATTTTATTATAAAAAAACATTAGTAAGGGGTTTTTAAATACCCCTTAAATGCACATGATACATAGGGTTTCTTAGTAGTGTATCCCCCAAGAGTGACACTTGCTTTTTCCTTGAGTCATCCTCTAAAGAGGATGAACTTCAATAAGAATAATGGTAAACTCGACCCCATGACTCTTTATTCTTGGCTGCATCAATTTGAAGCTTATAAAAAATGATATTGACAGAGTGATCTTGGCTAGTTGGTATTTAGAGGCCGAGGCCATCCCATGCTGGACTCAGTAAGCTTATGCCCACACTAGATTTAGTGTGGTAGCTTATGTCTGGGATGAGTTTGTTTTAGATCTTAAGCGGTGGTTTCTACCACACCTCTACCTCCTTGAGTGACTCAAAGATGAGTTTAAGGGGCACGTCCAAAACGTGCAACCAATCCTACAGTTTGCCAATAAAATTATGAACTTATGTTTGTAATTGGGGATAAGGACATGGTGGACTCAGTGAGCTCATGCCCACACTAGATTTGATGTGGTAGCTTATGTCTAGGATGAGTTTGTCTTAGATCTTAAGTGACAATTTCTACCGTATCTCTACCTTGAGTGACTTAAAGACGAGTTCAGGGGGCATGTCAAAACGTGCAACTAGTCTTGTAGTTTGCCAACAAAATTTTGGGCTTATGTTTTCAATTGGGCATTTCTGATAAGGACAAGGAAGGGAAATTCCTCTATGGCCTTTACACGTAAAATCCAGTGAGAAGTACATATGTTTCACCCAACCACCTTCGAGGATGCACTCTCGCTTGTGTAGAGTGCTGATGATGAAGTACAATGGAGGAAAGCCTAAGACTTCCCAGTCTTCCCTTCCCAAGGCACCTGCCTTTAGAGAAAAGGCCAGAACCAGATGGGGTCTTCCCCAGGATGATAGAGCACAAGAGCCTCTAGCTCCAAGAACTCGTCTAATGCACCCAAAATTAATCTAGACCAAAAAGCTTAGGCAGGCAAGATCGGTGGGAAATTGAGTCTAAAAGAGACACAAGAAGGAGGGTAGGTGTTTCTTTTGTCGTACAAAAGGAAACTCTTGTAAGGATTATCCAAAGAAGACTACCACTCCAATCTCCACAACATTCGTGGGTGAGCCCTGCTCTCCAGATAGACCCTAGCAACAACGGGTGTCCCTAATTCTTCGGACCACCCCAGTTCTTTGGTTTGTGCAATCATTAGCCGAAGAGCTAGAAGATAAAAAGAAGGGCACCCAAGACCAAGAGTATGAGAATAATGAACTTCTCAAGACGTTTGGCTACATTGATAGCCAAAGAGTCACTGTCTTGTTTGACAGGGTAGCATGGAGGATGTGGTCTTAAGACAAGCCACTCAGCGAGCTTAGTTCTTGTTGACTTCGGTAAAGGGATTAAGCAGCATAGGCATGATTGCAAGCATCAAGTTTAAATCTCAAGGGGTCACATGCACCTTGCATTGGAGTGCTATATGACACACTGGGTTTACATCAATGCAATATTTATTAGTAGGATTTACCTTTTTAAGAATATTTGTCGTATATTGTGACCCCATTGTGAGCCACCCCAGCCTGAGACATGCTAGGCATGAGCTATGTAGGTCAATCACACATCCATAGAGAGTTTGCAGGTGTCAGTCCTCTTATCCACTTGGAGAAACCATCAGATAGGGCATGCATAGGTCTTGGAGTAGTTGCATTATAGATAGGTCTACGGGCCAAGCAACCAGCCCGTAGCATGGCCACCCCATAAGGGCATTGTGACACAAAGTTGGGGTTTGGACTTCGGTCACTTCTTAGAATCAAAACACACTTGTATGAAACCTCACAGCCTCCTCACCTCCCTTTCTCTCCCTAGGTTAGGATAAAGATATACACATCAAAGGTGAGATCATAATTCATGGAAGGGAAGATGAAAGGCTCCGGAGAAGCAAGAATTTCTGCCAGACTTGGAGCTCCAAACAAGAGGGTGATTCTTTGTTGGAAGAAAATCTTCCGACTCAAGATTATGTGAACGGAAACATACAGGGAATATTGGTAAGGTTCATCCATTCGAATTGGGTGATTTGGTCGGAACATATTAAAGCAAATGAATATAGCAATCACTTACAAGAGGATAAGATACATGGGATTGGCCTTTTGATAAGAGATTAGGAGGAATTAATCATGATTAAGAAAAAATAATGGCCAAAAGTCTATAAAAACAGAGATACACAGGGAATTATAGTTTTAAATCCATATAGGCTGTGCAAGAGAGGATTATATAGATGCGTAGATCTTGAAGAGAGCTTCACGTCTATATAAAAACTTTCAAAAACGGGCAACCGAGCAAAAAGTTATGAGCATTTTACTACAAGACTATAAAACTGCCAAAATTCTATAAAAATAGAGATACACAGAGAATTGCAGTTTTAAATCCATATAGGCTGTGCAAGATAGGATTAGATAGATGCGTAGAGCTTAAGGAGAGCTTCGCGCCTATATAAAAACTTTCAAAAACGGGCAACTGAGCGAAAAGTTACTACAAGACTATAAAACTGCCAAAAAGTTAGCAACTTTGGGAGAAATTCTGATCATCAATGAAGTAAAGGATTAATAAATTAGTTACATGAGTGGAAAGAGCATATAAAGAGCTTCTTAGCCATATGATCAATTTTAGAAATCAATACCCGAGTGATTACCGGTTGAAATTTGGGTATTGGACCACAAAAATTGCACTTCCCTCTCTTTGCATGAAACCTCAATTTTCACATAGCCTCTTGCCTTTCATCTCCTTCATGATTCAAGCTAGAGGGTAAGGGTTAACATTGCTCAGCGGACAATCGTAAAGATTTACCTATGGTCTCCAAAGTCTTTCCACATGCTCATTACCGCTAAAACCATTGGTACCTCCAAGGAGGGCGGCAATAAGGCAAGGGCTACCTTGAGAAGTCACAAGCCCACCAAGATAATAACTCCTTATCCCACTTATCACGAATCATCAAAGAGGTCCAAAATTGGGTTAAGCATGAGGAGCTAATGCTAAATGAGATATTCACATGTAAAGAGAGTGTTTGAATAAGAGTTTGAAAGATAAGAGAATGGCAATGACACAAAATGCTCAATTGAGGAGGCTCATTCCTTGATTTGAAAGGGAGAGGAGGGTTCCTTTTATAGGTGGAGAATCACCCTCTCTTCCATTGTTACAAATTACAACATAAAAATCTTCATCTCTTCAGTGACATAAGGGTAGATGTCACCATCAATTGTCCTCTTAGGCTAAGTCTTCTATTGATTATAAAATTGAAGACTTTTTGACTTTGAAAGTGTGATGAGATAATAGCCAAGTCTAAGTGGCATGTAGGTGGAGATCCCACTTACACATGGCGGAATTCTCCTCTTCCATGTAGGCATTCTAGAAGAATCTTTCCCAATTATGCACCTACACACACTCCTCCACATGCCTTCCACACTCCCCAACTTGTAGCCTTATGGTGAATACCATATTAATAATACAATAAAAATCCATGTGAGCATGAAGGCCCACTTTTATTTTCCACATCACTAGCCTATCTACCATACCAAAGTATTTATCAAGCATACTTGTGGCATTTACAATGTGTGCACCCTAAATCAAGTAAAACCATTATATTTGAAGATAGAATGCTGTTATCGGGGTAGCTGCCAAGCCGCCGCATCACCACACCGTTATTCCATTGTGGGCGCCGTAGTCTTCTTGGACAAGCTTCCACCTTATTACCATTGAGAAACCATCAAAATATGCACAAAATTGACAATGAAAGATATCAATTTTTCACGTCACATCTTTCCCCCCTATAGCAGATCCTCCATGCTTGTCTGGGGGGTCTGCTGGCCATGGTGCTTAAGGGTAGAATATCTTTAGCCGGTACTCATTGGTACGTCCGGGAACTCCTGGCCACTTGCATCCTCTAAAAGATAGGTGTTATTTTTGAACTTTTGCTTTATCCTGAAAGGGGCCTTCCCAGCGTCGAAGACGCTTCTTATCTAGCCGTTTCTCCACACGGCCATCATACCTCATGACTAAGCTTCCTTGCTTGAGTTCTGGCTTCTTCTTCTTCCTCGTGAGAGTGTCATGCCTTGCCTTGCGCCGTTGTTGTGCAGCCTCCAAATTTTGAAGTGCCTGAAGTCGCCTCTCATCCAAGATCTCCAGTTGTGCTAGGCGTTGGGCATGTGTTTCTTCTTCATTATTCAAGCGTGCAAAAGATGTGCGAAGGCTTGTGATTTCCAATTCTATTGGCCAAATAGCCTCCATTCCATAAACTAACTGAAAAGGTGTGAAACCAAGAGAGAGTTTGTGAGTTGTCCTATAGGCCCATAGGACCTCTGGCAAATGCACATCCCACTTTCTCTTCATAGTATCCACTAGCTTAGACAAAGATCCACAAAGCAGTCCATTAGTTTTTTCTACTAAACCATTACATTGGGGATAATAGGGAGTTGACATAGCATGCTTTATTTTTAATTTCTGCACCAAAGCTTCAATCAAGTCATTCCTGAAAGACCTCCCCCCATCCGTAAGGATTTCTAATGGACACCCAAATCAGGCACATATGTATTCCCTGAGAAAGGATGCCACAGCCATTGCTTTATTATTGACCATTGCCTTTGCTTCTGCCCACCTTGTTTCATAATCTGTGGCCACCAATATGTAATACTTCCCATGTGAGGAACGAGGAAGTGGGCCCACAAAATCTAATCCCCACCTTTCAAATGGACCATATGCTGGGATAGGGTCTAAGGGTTCGAGAACCAATTGCTTATGCCCATATGCCTGGCATACTTCAGAGCTTCTGCACCACTCATAGACATCTTTGCTGAGTCGAGGCCAATAATACCCTGTGTTAAGGATCCTCCGAGTTGTGTTGGCTGAGGCAAAGTGACCTGAACATTCATGACATAATTCCATAATCCTTTTAGATTCTTCCAGGCTCACTACCCTCCTAAGAATCTTATCCTTACCTTGCTTGTAAAGAACATCCCCTAGAATTGTATAAGGATGAGCTTTCCTGTTGGTAAGCCTTTGCTTCTGTTGAGGATTCAATCTAGGAGGGAAGTATCCTGTATCTAAATAGTGTTGAACATCTTGGAGCTCAGGCCAACCTGTATCCATTAATGCAAGAGTAGCTACTTTGAAAGAAGCCAAGGTTTTAGTAGCCAATTCATCAGCCTTTTGATTATCCTTCCTGTTAACATGCACAAATTTACAAAACTCAAAAGCTTCTTTCAACTCCATTGCCCTTTTATACAATTCTTGGAGATTAGGACTCCTTGCCTTATATTCTCCTTTCATTTGTCGGATGACCAATTGTGAATTCCCTTTAACCTCTACCTCTTTAATTTCATCTTTTATGCAATCTTCTAATCCCCAAATTAATGCATTGTACTCAGCCACATTATTTGATATAGCCTTTGGAAATTCCCTACCCTTGGCCCATACCTCTTTTCCTTCTGGATCAAATAAAACTATCCCCCCAGCCCCACATTGCCTGGAAGGGCTAAAGGCTCCATCAAAATGCATACTGAAAGCAGTTGGTGGCGTTTCCAAATCTTCATATACTTCTTCCTTTGCTCCTGTTCCTTCTTCCTCTTCCTTCCTTGAGCAAATCTGCAAGAGAGGCCCTAGTGGTGTTTTCTGTAATAAAAGTGAAAGAGAATTCTTGAAGCTCGCAAATCCACTTTGCAAACTTCCCTCCTGCAGGATTGGGTTTGCGGACCAAGAATTGTAAAGAAGGTTGAGATGTGAGGAAGAAAAAAGGGCGAGGTAACAAGTATGACCTGAACTTCTTTACTGCAAAACAAGAGACAAACCACCTTTCTCCATTTCACCATACCTCAGTGAGTTGTCGGCTTGCATAATACACTGGTTGCATACGCCCTTGCTCTCCCTTTTGCAAGAGTATAGCACCCACTGAATGTGATGAGACACTTGGGTTCACATAAAAGTCCTCCCCCCACCTAGGAGGCTGCACAATTGGACTTTGACTCATGCATTCCTTGAGCAAACAAAAAGATTGAATTTGATCGGGCCCCCATTGGAAAGAAACGTTCTTCTTTGTTAACAGATTTATAGGATACATCTTCTCAGAGAACATGTCAACAAAGCGTTGGTAATACTTTGTTTTACCCAAAATCCTCCTTACCTCCCTTACATTGGTAGGTGGTGGGAGGGCCACAATTGCCTGCACCTTCTCAGGATCCATATCTATGCCTTCTTCTCAGATAACATGTCCCAAGAGAACCACCTTCCTTCGTGCCAAGCGGCATTTTCCAGGATTAAGACACCCTTTTGCATCATTAATACTTTGCAAGGCCAACCTCAACTTTTCCAAGTGATCCATGCGGCTTGAATAAATGCAAAAATCATCCAGAAAGACCCTTATAAACTTCCCCAAGTAAGGTGCAAATACCTGACTCGAAGCGTTGAAAAGTTGCTGGTGCATTGGTCAAGCCAAATGGCATCACCCTATAGGCATATACTCCCCAAGGGGTGATAAATGAGGTTTTCCTTTGATCTTCTTCACAAATCCGGATTTGACAGTATCCAGAGTATCCATCACACACTGAATACAACTCATGACCTGCAACTTGATCCAAAATCTCATCCTGAAAGGGTAGAGGATAATAATCCCTCTTTGTGCATGCATTCAGAGGGCGAAAGTCCACACACACACGCCATTTTCCACCCTTTTTGGGAGTGACTACAACTGGGGAAATCCACTCTGAATTCTCTACTGGAAAAATAAATCCAGCTTCAAGCAAATTAGTTACCTCCTTCTTAAGCACCTCCGCTTGCACTACTCCCAAACGCCTTAGCCGCTGTACCACTGGCTTACTTTGGGGCTTGAGATCAATCTTTTGCTCTACTAGGGTAACTTGGCGTACTTGTGAGTAGCTGTTTGCAAAAAGGTTAGGAAATCCATCCAACATTTTTAAGTAATTCTCCCTTTCAGTACCTGCTATGGACTCATCAAGAAGAAGTTCATTCTATTGGTGAAGACTAGTGAGGTCCACATCTCCTTTTTTGCACATGGTTGAAGAAGCTTCCCCTTCCAAGGCTCTATTGTCTTCAGCATCCCCTCGATCCCTTCCCAAGGAAAGACCAAATGCAACTCCCTCCACCTCTCCTTCTGAGATGGAATCCTCGGGGAGCTACCACTTCTCTTCTTCATCGGATGACTCTGACTCTGAACTTTCAGAAGTTGAAGGTTCACCTCTTACCACTTTCTTGCGACGACTCTTGATGTTGTAGTGGACCTTCTTATTCTCACCTTGTAGAATAAGATCACCTGTCTCCCACTTTTGAATTGCCTTCACTTGGCGAAGCCATGGCCTACCCAATATCAATGGGTAAGCCCTAGCATCAGGCTTTGTAGGAATGACCTGAAAAGTTGTAGGCACAGAAATACCACATACATCCACTCCCAAATTCCTGACAATTCCTAAGGTTTTCACCCTAGTATTATCAGCAAGTCTGATGCGATAGGGAGAGTTAGTGGAAGACAACTTTAAATTAGCATCTTTCATTGTTTTTTCACTCATGACATTGATTGATGCACCTCCATCAATGTACGCATTAGAAATTGTTTGCCCCTCAATGATGACATCAATCACAGGCACATCATCTCCTACATCAATATCCACCTTCTGAACCATAGGAGTCCCATTATCCCTCTTCTTCTTTTTCTTAGATTCCCTTGTGCTAGCCAGCTTACCCCATTCCTTTCTGAGCTTTGGAGAGAGTGCCAAAAGCTGCCCAAATGTGATTTGTGCTGTTTTCTCCCTAAGATCTGTTAAGAGGTCATAACTAAGAGATCCTTGTCCAAGAGGAAAGTCAGATTGTCCAATTTTTCTCCTAGATGACTTCTTCTTCTTCTTATTTTTCTCCTCTTCTTCAGATTTATCTTCTTGTTCTTCTTCCTGACTCCTAGTTTTACGACCCCTTTTTGCCATTAATGGCATCAATGTTTCCTCTTCTTCTTCTGAGCATGTTTCCTCTAAAAGTTCTAAACTTTTATCCTCACTTTTCCTCAACTTTGGACACCAGTGCGATAGTGCTCCTTCTCTTGAGACATTCATAGCATGTGACACTACTTCTATCCCTAGGTTTATCCTCAGCTCGTGAAACCCTAGGTGGCCTTGCATTGACTAAGTGTAACTTCAAATCAGCAAATTCTGCCGTAAGTTGTGCAATGTTATGATCCAAGGATGGAGCTTGTACCTGAGATGTTGAGGCTATCTCTACTCGTGATGGGGTTGGCACACTCGGAGAAGATTGGAATGTGGACTCAATATGAAGAGTGGCCTCCTTTTTTAAAGCAATACGAAGAGCCTCTTTAAAATTAGTGGGATCTTTGCTAAGAACTTTTCCATGCAAGCGGGGATCCAAAGCCCTGATAAACTTGCTCATCTTAAGGTGCTCCATTGCTAAATAACTCTTTGAATCTTCCATAGAAGGTGAAGAAGAAGAAGCAACAACATGTAAAGCAGCTTGTTGATATTTGATGAATAAGGCTTCATACCTCACTGAAAAGGCAGAAACTGACTCTCCATCCTTTTGGAAAATTTGATCCAATTGCAATAATAAAGCATTTGGCGACTCCACTGTCCCAAATCTCTCCTTCATTGCTTTGGTCAACCTTTCCCAATCATTCTTGGACTCCTCTCTGGCAAAGCCTCATGCCAAGTTAAGGCCACACCCTCCAAGAAATCTGGAAGTATTTCTTCCCTCTCCTTCATAGACCAACCCATCAAGCGGCATGCTCGGTTAAACTCTCGGAGATAACTCCCCGGGTCTTCTCCTTCCGATCCATGGAACACCGGAATGTTGAACATCTTGCACCAAAAGATGAGTAGCAACAAGGAAAATTTACTTGTTTCAAAATAACTTTCTTTTAATCATGCGGGACCTTGAGGTTGAAATAGAATAATTCTAAGTAAAACCTGCCTGCCGTCTCCACCAAAAGATATGACACGAAGTTGGGGTTTGGACTTCGGTCACTTCTTAGAATCAAAACACACTGGTATGAAACCTCACAGCCTCCTCACCTCCCTTTCTCTCCCTAGGTTAAGATAAAGATATACACATCAAAGGTGAGATCATAATTCATGGAAGGGAAGATGAAAGACTCGAGAGAAGCAAGAATTTCTGCCAGTCTTGCAGCTCCAAACAAGAGGGCGATTCTTTGTTGGAAGAAAATCTTCCGACTCAGGATTATGTGAACGGAAACATACGGGGAATATTGGTAAGGTTCATCCGTTCGAATTGGGCGATTTGGTCGGAACATATTAAAGCAAATGACTTACAAGAGGATAAGACACATGGGATTGGCCTTTTGATAAGAGATTAGGAGGAATTAATCATGATTAAGAAGAAATAATGGCCAAAAGTCTATAAAAACAGAGATACACAGGGAATTACAGTTTTAAATCCATATAGGCTGTGCAAGAGATGATTATATAGATGCGTAGATCTTGAAGAGAGCTTCGCGTCTATATAAAAACTTTCAAAAACGGACAACCGAGCGAAAAGTTATGAGCATTTTACTACAAGACTATAAAACTGCCAAAATTCTATAAAAATAGAGATACACAGAGAATTGCAGTTTTAAATCCATATAGGCTGTGCAAGATAGGATTAGATAGATACGTAGAGCTTGAGGAGAGCTTCGCGCCTATATAAAAACTTTCAAAAACGGGCAACCGAGCGAAAAGTTATGAGCATTTTACTACAAGACTATAAAACTGCCAAAAAGTTAGCAACTTTGGGAGAAATTCTGATCATCAATGAAGTAAAGGATTAATAAATTAGTTACATGAGTGGAAAGAGCATAAGAAAGAGCTTCCTAGCTATATGATCAATTTTAGAAATCAATACCTGAGTGATGAGTAATTACCGGTTGAAATTTGGGTATTGGACCACAAAAACTGCACTTCCCTCTCTTTGCATGAAACCTCAATTTTCACATAGCCTCTTGCCTTTCATCTCCTTCATGATTCAAGCTAGAGGGTAAGGGTTAACATTGCTCAGCGGACAATTGTAAAGATTTACCTATGGTCCCCAAAGTCTTTCCACATGCTCATTACCGCTAAAACCATTGGTACCTCCAAAGGAGGGCGGCAATAAGGCAAGGGCTACCTTGAGAAGTCACAGGCCCACCAAGATAATAACTCCTTATCCCACTTATCACGAATAATCAAAGAGGTCCAAAATTGGGTTAAGCATGAGGAGCTAATGCTAAATGAGATATTCACATGTAAAGAGAGTGTTTGAATAAGGGTTTGAAAGATAAGAGGATGGCAATGACACAAAATGCTCAATTGAGGAGGCTCATTCCATGATTTGAAAGGGAGAGGAGGGCTCCTTTTATAGGAGGAGAATCACCCTCTCTTCCATTGTTACAAATTACAACATAAAAATCTTCATCTCTTCAGTGACATAAGGGTAGATGTCACCATCAATTGTCCTCTTAGGCTAAGTCTTCTATTGATTATAAAATTGAAGACTTTTTGACTTTGAAAGTGTGATGAGATAATAGCCAAGTCTAAGTGGCATGTAGGTGGAGATCCCACTTACACATGGCGGAATTCTCCTCTTCCATGTAGGCATTCTAGAAGAATCTTTCCCAATTATGCACCTACACACACTCCTCTACATGCCTTCCACACTCCCCAACTTGTAGCCTTATGGTGAATACCATATTAATAATACAATAAAAATCCATGTGAGCATGAAGGCCCACTTTTATTTTCCACATCACTAGTCTATCTACCATACCAAAGTATTTATCAAGCATACTTGTGGCATTTACAATGTGTGCACCCTAAATCAAGTAAAACCATTATATTTGAAGATAGAATGCTGTTATCGGGGTAGCCGCCAAGCCGCCGCATCACCATGCCATTATTCCATTGTGGGCGCCGCAGTCTTCTTGGACAAGCTTCCACCTTATTACCATTGAGAAACCATCAAAATATGCACAAAATTGACAATGAAAGATATCAATTTTTCACGTCACAGCATCATCAAAGGCCATAAGGGGCATAGGTAGTCGTCGGTAGTTGCATGTAGTTGCATTATAGATAGGTCTATGGGCCAACCAACCAGCCCATAGCATGGCCAGCCCATAAGGGCATCATTCAAAGGCCATAAGGGGCATAGGTAGTCAGTAGATGTCCCATATCTCAATCGGCCAACACTAGATGCATATAAGCATAAGTTAGTCCATCATACATCCCATCAACAACAACACATCAGCCTGGCTTTAGGAGATAGCAAGAAAACAATGCATAGCATTTAATGTTGCAAAATAGCATTTTTGTCCAAATGTTTCTGGCCTACAACATTTGGTATGAACCGACTAGCATCCATAAACAATATATAAGCAGTGCTTACATTCAACATTATTCATTCCTTAAACAAATCAGTCCTACATTAATTCCAAGCAATTCAAGTGTGCCTACAGCCTCCGACTTTCTTGTGAATACTTTCACCACCATTCCCAAGGCTTCCACAAAGAGTATCTTTAGAATTCAGCGAGGATCATATGTGCATCCCTTAGTTTTGGGATTGCATAGTGGTCATTGAAGAGTTAATGAAAGAAGCTTGGATAGCATCTGGATTAGCCTGCATTCGGTTTACTTTGTCCTTGTGTTTGGCAATTCTCAGTCATTCATATTCATTGTAAAATTTCTCTAAACAAATCTAAGCAAATGCTCCTACTTTGTGGGCTCCCCCCCTCAGTTATTGTGTGTTATTATGATCAACCTATTGCATGCTACATTGTTACTTCTCTACCCTCAGTGAGAATTTTGTGGATGGTAAAACTAAAGAAAAACCATCTAGGCCTCAACAAGTCAGGAGAGACATAGTCAACAAGCTACAAAGAAGATATTGAAGAAGAGATCTATAGGGAAGACACAACCACTATAGAAATGCTTCCACAAAGCAATGAAGACTTCATTAGAATTCTCTTAGAGAAAAATAGGTTGCCAAGGCAACAAATTGAGGCCAAAGAAGAATAAGAGGCCAAAGAAAAAAAAGCTAAGGAAGAGGCTGAAAAAACCTTGAAGCAGCAATACTAGCTGAAAAAGCCAACGAAGAAGCAGAAAAACCCAAAGATCTCTCAAAAGTGGAAAAATTATTCCTTCTCATGGAGTAACAATGGCAAAAAGAAGACGCCAAAGGCACAAGAACGATAGGTCAAAGAAGCCATGAGGATGAAGGAAGGGCCGAGGTCACTAAATGCAGGGTTAAAGAAGACCAAAGATGGGTAGATCTAGCTACATGAGAATGGCTTAAAAATTTAAGCTATGCAACTCTATAACCATTAGTTGTTGATAGATGCTATGCAGGCGAATGTGTTGTCTCTTCTCCCTCCTACACTGGTGAACCAAGGAGCGAGTTCCTCCACCACCGCAACCACCACCATCATACAAACTCACCAAACTTTAGTAATGGTATCACCTTCCTTGGAGGCCAACAAGACCACCGAAACATTTTCAAAGATTATTGCGTCTATCAAAGAGCACCTTGCCAAAGCATAGGAAGCATACACCAGGCAAGCCAACATATCAAGATGAGACGTCAACTTTAAAGAAGGAGTTTGGGTATATCAAGCATAGATTAAAGAAAATGGGCAAACATTGTCCAAAACTCTCTTTTTGGAGGTTCAAAACCTTTCCTATCATTAAAAAGATAAATGATGTCTCTATGAAGCTTAAGCTTCTAGATAATTGGACTACACATAATGCTTTTCATGCTTCTTGGTTGAATCCCTACATTGGTCTAGCTTGGTAGGATATTATAGATGAGCATGTAGGCTAAACGTGAAATATGAAAAGGTGCACAATGTGCAATGATTTATATCCAGACTGCCCCCAGACGGTGTGGCCAATGCTTTTGAGAAGTACTAAGCTCTCTATGATAAGTCTAGAAGATTTCTCTTCAAGACAATCTCCCTCTCCCTCTAGACTGGTGGAGGACCACCAAGTTGACCTCCTCCCAGGCTCGGATCCCCTGAGAGCAAGTTTCCATACCATGTGTCCAAGGAAATGGAAATTGAGTTGGATTGCCAACTCCAAATTGACAAGTTCTCTGACCACTCAACAGATCTTACAAATCTTCATTGCATTTAATTTCCATGCATAGAAAGGTGCATAATGGAAATTTTTATTATAAAAGTGTTATTTTCAATGAATTTAATTTCTATACATAGAAAGATGCATAAAGAATTTATTTATTCGTGACTCCCTTCCAACATGGACCCAAACATGTCATACGAGAGGTTTCTCGAGTTCTTGAAGAGGACCGAGTGGCTTGACAGAGAGGAACTTTTCTTCATCTTCTCTCGTGAGATTTGACCTACGTCCGAACAGATGATGCCAAGTGCATAGTGGAGTGACCGTTAGCACCGCAGGAGCTAAATTTTCTAGCAATTTGGTGGCATGATCGAGTACCTTCCAAGAAAGGCCAATCTAGTGGTGGTCGATGCTTTGAGCAATAAGGGAACAATGATTATGATTAAGCCACTAGACTAGACCTTGTTGGTACGAGACTAGAAGATATGCAACACACATATGTGGATTCCAAGGAGTTCAATACCTCTTTAGTACACAGTGGGAGTAGGCATTGGATTCCACAGGACCATGCCACTTTTTGATATGGGATGGTTGGCTTTTCTACAAAGGTTGCCTTTGTGTCATGAAGTCATTCAAGGGAGCTCTTCTTTTTCCCATGACGCTGATGTGTCAAGGAGACCTACCTCTATAGCCCATCCCAACACATCACTGTGAGGAGGGAACAACCACCAACACCACAACACCAGCACAAACACCAAATCAAAGCACTAGTCTACTTAATTGATGTCCCTTGATCTTTAGCTGACACAGGCGGATACTTGAGCACACTCCAAACTCTTCAAACCAACCAAGTTGACTTTGTTCCAATTGTCCTCTCAGGTTAGCTTTCACCTCTTCACTTACACACCTTCAGTTGACCCTAGCTGACCAAAAACTCCTTCTGATCAGACGCTGATTGTATTCTAATTCAGATTTTACCTGCTGCTCTCAGTCAGAAGGATGTCCTTTAAGCAACCCAAGATGTCCCACAAACCCAGCTGGCTTCAAAATACTTTCCTTGGACTCTACTGAACCTATCATCTCACCCCTGCTTCTGACTAGATTCTAACATGTCTATCCCAACTGACTCAGTCTTGACTACTGTGCTGACTGACTGAAGATCTGACAGTTAGACCAAAGCCCAAAACTTTCCCCTTCAACCCAAAGAGGTAGTTTCTACCCTTCTACACTCTCAGGCGACTCTAATTGATCCTCAGCTAACCCCAGCTTTCATACCTAACTGACCTCACACAACCCTCAGCTAATCTCGACCACTATACCATCCCCAAACTATTCGCCCAACTTTTAACTGGTCTCTGATTGTCAGCCGAGACTTCGCAAGTGTCAAATACTTCGACAACATTAGCAGACTAATCCAGACACACAGTTGATTCCAATTGATCAACTTCTGACACTGTTAGACCCCGCTGATTCACAAACAAAGCTATCTGACCAACTTTGATTCAACACAGTTCATCTCTTCACTCATGATTGAATTTCCTCAATAATCTTAAACCAAACAAAGAAAAATAGAGCATAATCAACTCATCCATCCAAACACATAAGGAGCCACTTGCATATAGATGATTAATGAGCTTGTCTCAACCCTGAGACTTAGGTTTCAAACAATAGAGAAAGAGAGCCTCAAGAAACAAGAGAATCCTAGCAAAACATTTCCAAGTCTTTCCCCTTCAATTCCCACAAGAACAAGTATCTTTGATGTAAGCTTCCACCATCAAACACAGTGCAGATAACAACTGAGCAAAGCCTTGGGGCTGGACCAAGTTCTAATAGAGATGCAGCTTCAGAGGCCCTAGGGCACCAACCTACTACAAGACCCTTGCATCCTCTGCTCTAGCTAAACCCAAGCTTTCTCAATCTAATCCCACGTCGTCCCCCAAACAAAACAAATCCCCACTAGCTTCCTCCGAATTGCTACACAAAAAACAAGACCCCTTGGCTCTCTCAACTATCTTCTCAACTATGCTATCACCCAACGCTCCTATCACTCTTCTTCTTAATTTTCTTCCTTATCCTGCTTGTTGCAACAATGCGCTTTTCTCTTACCAAACCTTCACACCCCCAATTCCATGTGTCTTCTTCTCCATTTCGTCAACTATGCCCCCGACTCTAGCCATCCATGCAGCAGTTCCACCTTCGTTTCACAACAGCTGATAACATCAGTTCACTTGTTGCTGGTGGCCATGCAACAGTACTCATTCTCTAAGGTTTTGTACATACCCATGCTTATTCTTATCCCTGATTTTTGCCAGAGACACATATTTTTGGCTCAAAGGTTTTGACACAAAAAAACCTATCATAGTTTGTAGAGCACCCCCCCTTGGTGAGATAATTCATGCTCAACCAGTTATTATGGAAACAACTTATGTAAACACTGCACTAGCTCCAACTTCAACTATCATTTGCTTCAAAACCATTAGCTGCTTCAGAGTGACCCTCCACTTGGATCAAACACAAAATAAAGGTTCAAGTCCTGCAATTATACCACATTCTCCACCCCTCCTAGATCCAATTGCCCATACAACTCATTGCTGCAGATAGGTTCTCATCCGTGTGCACCTGATCCTTCAGAGCATACATGTCAACCTGGTTTTCTCCATTAAACCACATCATTGAAGGCATTAGGTTGCATGGTACATCATCCAAAAAACCATCAACTAGATTTCTCTGCCCTTACAAAACACCATCCATAATTGGCGAGGGCACATCAAGCATTAACAAGCACTTGCCTCAAAACATTCTGATCTAGCATGTCAGAGGAGTCCATAGAAGCATCCAACATATCATCAATTTCTTCACAAAGATCCTCTAAGAAATAAAAAACAAGATTATTTTGTGTCATTTTCCATAAGCTCTTTAGGCATACCTTCCATTATTGTATTCTCAGCACTCTCCAAGCCAATGGTAAAAAGACTAGGGTTCACAAACCATTCCAATGCATCATAAAGAATAGTAACAATTAGGTCATCATCAACCTCTGGCTTATGTCCCTGGATATAAGACCCCACACAGATACCCTACTATGGCTTAGCATCAAACACATTATCAACACTTTTCCCTTGCTCCACCATACTTTCATCACACATGATCTTGTCCATAATTCGGGAGACTCTTCTGACACCACATCATCTACAACATTACATTTCCTCTCCAAGTTTTCATGAGCCTCCACATTGTTGCCCAAGTCCATAGCAACTTGCATAACACTAAGGCTCTTCATGTCTGTCTTCACACCGAAATCAATGTGCACCGAAAATCTTGAGAAAATATAATTCACCATTTCCTCCATATCCAACTCCCAAGCATCATCCAGAAGTATGTCCAACTCCTCAGCTTTGTAAGAATCCTCCCCAGCCCCTCAAGATGTCCAGTATCTTTCCTTGTAATCAATTCCCTCTTCAGAATAATAAAAGGTATTGTTTCTACCTATTTTGGCTTAGAGAGAGAGAAAATGTTCTAGAGAGAGGTTATTCAGTTTCTAAATATTTTTGGATGGAAAAATATCTCATCCTATTAAAATAATTTCCCCAAAAATAGAAGTTCAAAAAGATTTTCAAAAGGTGCATTAGAAATAAATTATAATCTATTCACAAAAGGCCTTATCCTAAGGGTCCAGATTTTTTGAAAATTTTAAATTAAGGTTATGAGGGGCCAATCAGATTCATCCAAATGTATGGAGGAGATAAATTGAAGAAATAAAGAAAATCCCCCCAAAAATGAGTAAATACTCACATAAGATGAAGAGTGGACTAAGGACCAAAGGAAATACTAAAAAAATGAATTTTTGACACCTCAGAGTGGGGATTCCCCCTCATGAAGGAGACGCCTATTTCACATGTGTGGTGGAGCTTTAAATTCTCAAATATTGAGATATTTCATCTCTCCTCTCTCTTGATTCAAGTCTAGTTCCAAAAAGTAAGCTAAACTGACCTAAAAATGGTCTAAAATTGACCAAGCTAATCTAGAAAATTCTAGAATCAGTTTGCTTTGTTAGAAGCTCACTTTTTCCTATAAATAGAAGCCTTTCCCTTTGTAGAAGCTTAATGGTGTTTTATGCACTGTTACTTTACTCCACCCTAGAGCCAAAAACAGTGAATTTATTGATAATTCATTAGTTTTTGACCATTTCCTCTTCAAAAGAATTGGTGGTGGTCACTCTTATTGCAAACAAGAGTAGATCCCTTAAACCATCAAGCCAAAGGAAAGCTCACAGAAATTCAAGTAAGCTAGAAATCCTACTTTTTCTTTATTCCTTTTAATGGTTTTCTAATTTTTGTTTTCTTTAAAAATGAAAAAAATGATGTTATGCCTTGTTGGAAAGGCTTTCCCCCTCTCTTCATTCTTAAATTCAGCCTTTCTTTATCCTATATAAGTAATAAAATTGTTAGAATTAAACTTTTCATATTGTTTCTCTTTTAAAAGTGGAATTTGATAAGTTTAGAATGCTTTAAACCATTTGGGATAATTTTTAAGTAACTTGAGGATAGAAAAATTTGAAAAATGGTCAGTCATACAAAGGAGGTTATGGCAAAATTTTCTTAAATTTTGTGAAATAAGTTTTATCTTTTATTATTCAAAAAGAGTAATCCCCACTGTTTGTGTATTCTTATGCATAAATAGATGCATAAAAGAATTTTTGAACTCTAAAAGTGTTACTTTCATCAAAATTGATTTTTATGCATAAATAGATGCATAAAAGAAATTTTTAATTATAAAAGTGTTACTTTCATCAAAATTGATTTTTATGCATAAATAGATGCATAAAATAAATTTTTAATTATAAAAGTGTTACTTTCATCAAAATTGATTTTTATGCATAAATAGATGCATAAAAGAATTTTTTTATTATAAAAGTGTTACTGTTCTCAGGAATAGAATTCTGAGTGGTTAAATGGAAGTTCTACCCTTTTGAAGATGCCACCTAGGGAGAAAGAACGAACTATTGCCGGATTACCTCCAGTTTGCGAGATGACATCTCGCGTTTTTCAAGTGGGAGAGAATGTAAGATTCCTCCCAAGCCCCTCAAGATGTCCAGTATCTTCCCTTGTAATCAATTCCCTCTTCAGAATAATAAAAGTTCTTGTTTCTACCTATTTTGGCTTAAAAAGAGAAAATGTTCTAGAGATAGGTTATTTAGTTTTTAAATATTTTTGGATGGAAAAATATCTCATCTTATTAAAATAATTTTCCCCGAAATAGAAGTTCAAAAAGATTTTCAGAAGGTGCATTAGAAATAAATTATAATCTATTAAAAAGGCCTTATCCTAAGGATCCAAATATTTTGAAAATTTTAAATTAAGGTTATGAGGGGCCAATCAGATTCATCCAAATGTATGGAGGAGATAAAGTGAAGAAATAAAGAAAATCCCCCCCAAAAGTGAGTAAATACTCACATAGGATGAAGAGTGGACTAAGAACCAAAGGAAATACTAAAAAAATGAATTTTTGACACCTCAGAGTGGGGATTCTCCCTCATGAAGGAGGTGCCTATTTCACATGTGTGGTGGAGTTTTAAATTCTCAAATATTGAGATATTTCATCTCTCCTCTTTCCTAATTCAAGTCTAGTTCCAAAAAGTAAGCTAAACTGACCCAAAAATGGTGAAAATTTGACCAAACTGATCTGGAAAATTCTAGAATCAGTTTGCTTGGTTAGAAGCTCACTTTTTCCTATAAATAGAAGCCTCCCCCTTTGTAGAAGCTTAATAGTGTTTTATGCACTATTACTCTACTCCATCCCAGAGCCAAAAACAGTGAATTTATTGATAATTCATTAGTTTTTGACCTTTCCCTCTTCAAAAGAATTGGTGGCCACTCTTGTTGCAAACAAGAGTAGATCCCTCAAAACATCAAGCCAAAGGAAAGCTCACAGAAATTCAAGTAAGCTAGAAATCCTACTTTTTCTTTATTCCTTTTAATGGTTTTCTAATTTTTGTTTTCTTTAAAAATGAAAAAAATGATGTTATACCGCCTTGTTGGAAAGGCTTTCCCCCTCTCTTCATTCTTAAATTCAGCCTTTCTTTATCCTAGATAAGTAATCAAATTGTTAGAATTAAACTTTTCATATTGTTTCTCTTTTAAAAGTGGAATTTGATTAGTTTAGAATGCTTTAAAACATTTGGGATAATTTTTAAGTAACTTGAGGATTAAAAAAATTAAAAAATGGTCAGCCATACAAAGGAGGTTATGGCAAAATTTCCTTAAATTTTGTGAAATAAGTTTTATCTTTTATTATTCAAAAAGAGTAATCCCCACCGTTTGTGTATTCTAAAAGTGTTATTTTCATTCTAGGCATAGAAAAATGCATATTAGAAATATTTTTATTATAAAAGTGTTATTTCCATTAGAATTAATTTCTATGCATAGAAAGATGCATATTGGAGAATTTTTTTTCCTAAAAGTGTTACTTTCATCAAAATTTATTTTTATGCATAAATAGAGATATTTTTAATTATAAAAGTGTTACTTTCATCAAAATTAATTTTTATGCATAAAAGATTTTTTTAAATTCTAAAAGTGTTACTTTCATCAAAATTGATTTTTATGCATAAATAGATGCATAAAAGAATTTTTTTATTATAAAAGTGTTACTTTCATCAAAATTGATTTTTATGCAAGATTTTTTTTATTCTAAAAGTGTTACTTTCATCAAAATTGATTTTTATACATAAATAGATGCATAAAAGAATTTTTTATTATTATAAAAGTGTTACTTTCATCAAAATTGATTTTTATGCATAAATAGATGCATAAAAGAATTTTTTTATTATAAAAGTGTTACTTTCATCAAAATTGATTTTTATGCATAAATAGATGCATAAAAGAGTTTTTTTATTATAAAAGTGTTACTTTCATCAAAATTGATTTTTATGCATAAAAGTTTTTTTTTATTATAAAAGTGTTACTTTCATCAAAATTGATTTTTATGCATAAATAGATGCATAAAAGATTTTTTTAATATAAAAGTGTTACTTTCATCAAAATTGATTTTTATGCATAAATAGATGCATAAAAGGATCTTCTTTTATATAAAAGTGTTATTTCCATAGAAGTTGGATTTTATGCATAAATAGATGCATACATAAATTTTATATCAAAATAAGAGTTCTCTTTAATCCTATGTTTAAATCCCATGAATATTGGTAAATGAATAAGTAAATACTATGTGAGAGAAAATTCTACCATTTCATATTCTAGGATGGTAATAAGAAAACTCAGAAAAACTATCGAAGTCAAAATTTTAGATAAATGATTAATTTATTCCTCATAGGAATTCGTGATTAGTTTTAAATTCAGTTAAGCAAAATACTCAATGAATGAAATTCAGTAAAGTAGTAATTAAAATATTACCCTTCGAGAAAGATAGTTCAAGGAGTACCTTTCTAGACTCAAACCCTGAATCAGACTATGACCAAGACATAACTCCTTCGTCAGTTTCAAGAAAAGATGATGTGACCAGTTCAGAAAAATTCACTCAAATCACCCCCCGAATCTGAAACTAAGTTGAGCCCCTTGATTCTGATCTAAGGATCAAGGTTATAGAATTTAGGAAATTCTATTGGAATTTTTGACCTATGATCTAGAAGTATTGGGATACGGATTTAAGATATACTCATTGTATTCACCAAAAGAAACTCAAAACTGAAAACTTGCATAGAAACCCTGTTTTCTTAAAGGATTGTCTTACGCCACAATACTGGAGGGAGCGTTTGATATATGTGTTTTCTAAGGGAAGTTTGGTTGCAACAACTGGTGGGGAGTGTTCAAAGGACGACTCACGCGGCAAAAACCTGCCGAGGTCTTGACCAGCCTTGGTATGGTGAAAAATGGTGTGCTTCCGGTACGATGGGCGAGGGCCGACGAAGCGGTTCCCTGAGTGAAGTGCCAGGACACCTAAGGAGGATCCTAGAGGGTTCTGACCAGGCGATGCACGGGTCGCGGTGCTTAGGACACCCATGCGTATGTCGTGGAAGATATATATGTATGATGATGAAAAGTTATTGTAATCTGTTTTACTGGATCTCATTGTTGCTGACCAGTTGGTCTCGACGGAAGAGTCCAGAGTGATACTTGTTTTTGAGAAACAAGGAACTGGGGATGGAAATTTTGAGTTATGATACCTGTAACCAATAATTGTTTTTCAATGGATTGTTTTATAAGTTAAAGTTTTAAAAGGAGTGTGTGCGTATCTGTATTCTAAAGCAAAAGTTAAGAAAGGCATTCAATTATGGGTGGGTGAGTTCTTGTTTGGTTCTACCAATTCCAGTGGTTGGGCAGTGGCTAACCCATAGGCGCCAGATGGTGTTAGAGGCTGAAATCAGTAGAGTTTTAATAATAAAATTGATTAATAGGAATATGCTTAGAACTCAAATAGTTAAATAATAACCTGAAGACTTCTCAAATAAATAGATCAACGGCTGTGCCTGGTTCAATTAGGAAAAAAGCGTTGATTCCTTCAAGATGCGTCTATAATAGTTCTGGTTTAATCAGATGAAGGTTAGTTCACTATCTTGACCTCGTTAGAAAAATTCGTTAAGAAATTCAAAATGGTGGAATCGTCCCCATTTTTCGAGCATGGGAAATTTTCTCGGTTTCGATTTTCGGAATGACCACCAGCTTAGTCTCGTGCCACCCGGACATTTGAGGGCGAGGCCTCAAGTGAGAAACCCTGCCCCGCGCACGAGGGATCTGCTTCCGCTACTACCATCCGGGAATCCGGTGCACAAAGGGGACAGTGGGATCTCACAAGCTATGTCTTGGTCACCTGGAACACCTGCAATCCACTTCCTCCATAACATGTGTACAGATCCTTGTACATATCCTCAAAAGGCATCTCCTCTCTAACTCCCATACATGACTCATGATGACCACTCCCTGATGAACACTCTGCCAATATCCGCCGTTGGCTTTCCATCTCCCTGGGCATCCCTTACTGCTGTGCAGACTACCACAACAAAGCTCCTCTGGCCCTACCTCTGCACTAAATATCCTTCTAAACCTAGACCTGTGATCATTGTTGTTGTTCCCATTCTCATCAAACAAGCTAATAGTACCATAAAACTCCTCTTCAACACTCAGGCATCCATCTACAAACTGACTGTCACACGTAGATTCCACACTGGCACCCCTCCTTTTTTTCTGGGCATATATCACTGTCCACATCTTCTTTCCCATCCCTGGGAAAAGCTTCGGACATATCACTCACCTTTTTAAGATTCTCCAAATCAAATTCAGTCACCATATCATTATCGCTTTGGAACAATGAGTCTCCAGAAGCCTTGGATCCTATCATATCTTGCATATCTTCAGATGTCATACCAAAGTAGGAGTCCATGCTATCTTCCTCGGTGACTTCATTATCTTTAGTGGGAATGCCTGCTTAGATGCCGATGGGGTCATTATTGTGACCATTGATGATGGTTAGGAGATGGTCAAGGGTACAAGCGTTAGCTAGGGCGACGGTCAGGGGTATTGATGATGATATGAGGAATATTCCCTATAATATTCTCTCAAATACCAGGTCCATCATTAGTGGGCAGTGGTCGGTGGACCAATATGTGGGCGATGATGATGTCTATATAGTGTAATTGCCCTCGTTGTATATGCATCTACCACACCGCCTATAGTACTATATATGGACATGAGAGCGCATGGGTGGACAACGCTATCACTTGTACCTCTTTGGTATAATTAAAATTTTAAATTATCTCCAGTGTATATGTTGCATTTTCTATTATGCTTTGCCTTGCTATCTCTTTCCGCTGTGCCATATTCTTATATGGTATCAGAGCTTAGGTACTCTTAGTAGGAATAGTGCATAAAGTTTAGTCTTTCTTTGCATAGAATCCTAGGAGTGATGGCTTTTATCTTTGTTGCCTGCTGCACCAATCTTGCGCATTCATCCACGTGCCTTCACGGAAGGCAAGCTTGATGGGACAAACTACACTCTTTGGAAATTCAAAATTAATGCCATTCTAGACTCTTATGAGCTCTTAGAAACTCTTTTGGGAATAGATGCAGAACCAATGGGAAGTCCTGACCCCAAACAACAACCCGAGCTTTGCATATGAATTGGCTTACCTTGTAATTGTAAGATCTATTAGATTTCCCATAAGTTGTCTATACATGGTTTCATCTTCAAATATTGATCCTTTGTCTCCTTCAAGCTTCACATTTACCTCTAAAGGTGTGGCTATATGTTTGGCAAACAATTTTGTTTCAACATGTTCGAGAAATATTTTGTTTGTGAAAGCACATATGCTTTCTCACCTGATTATTTCCACTCCAAGGAAATATCTAAGCTCTCCAACGTCTTTCATATTGAACTCTACACAAAGTTGTGCTTTTGCTTTAGCATTCTCTTCTTTATCATTACCTGTCAAAATAAGATCATCCACATAAAGTACCAAGATTATAATGTTGTTTCCTTATATCTTCATGAAGTCAATGTTTCTTAAATAATTTGTGAATATATCAAACCATGCTCGAGGTGCTTCCTTTAAACCATATAAAGTTTTTTTCAACTTGTACACATATGTTGGATGATGTAGATCTTCATATCCTTGTAGTTGTAACAATTCCTTGTTGTAAACCTATTCCAGTCATAGGTCAACCTTTGAAATGTATGCTTTACCCTTGTGGACCTTTGCCGTTGAATTTCTTCCATATCATCACTTCCTTGATTGATTTGAGGGATCAGTTCTTGAGTACCACTTGTGCTTGGTTCACTAGTGATTGATAGTGCAAAGTCCTCCTTTTCATAGAGACAATTTCTCCTCTTTTTCCTCTTTTCCCATGGTTGGGATGCACTTGGCTCATATTTCAATGATTTCTTCATGCTTGTTATACCATTCATGTATCTCATCAAAGTCAACATCTCTGCTCACATACATCGTTTTGTTTGTGGGGTCATAGAACTTGTAGACACCCTTTTGCAAATCAATTCCAATGAGCACACATCTCAAAGCTTTTGGTTCAAGCTTTGTTTGTAACTCATCTGCCATAAACAAGGCTTTTGTTTCAAGCTTTGTTTGTATCTCATTTGGCACATATGGATAACATAAGCATCCAAAGATCTTCAAGTTTTCCACATTAGGCTTTTGTCCAATAAACTTCTCTTTCACAATTATATTTAGATCAATCATGTAGGAGGCTAATTGATCAAGAAGACCACATAATTAGATGCCTTTTCCCAATCGTAGTATGGCATGTTTTTTGCATATAGCATCTTGCCATCTATGCAATGTACCAATTCTTCCTTTTTGCCACTCCATTCGTTTGTGGAGAGTACCTTGAAGTCAACTACCTTTTGATACCTTGTTGCTTCACGTATTTGTCAAATTTCAATGACATATACTCTCCTCCACTATCACTTCTCAAGATCGCTTTTGTCCAATAAACTTCTCTTTCACAATTATATTTAGATCAATCATGTAGGAGGCTAATTGATCAAGAAGACCACATAATTAGATGCCTTTTCCCAATCGTAGTATGGCATGTTTTTTGCATATAGCATCTTGCCATCTATGCAATGTACCAATTCTTCCTTTTTGCCACTCCATTCGTTTGTGGAGAGTACCTTGAAGTCAACTACCTTTTGATACCTTGTTGCTTCACGTATTTGTCAAATTTCAATGACATATACTCTCCTCCACTATCACTTCTCAAGATCTTGATCTTGAGATCACTTTTCTTTTTCACCTCTGCTTTGAATAGTTGTAACTTTTTAAAAGCTTCGCCTTTAGCCTTCAAAAATTATATCCAAACCTTCCTCAAATAGTTGATACCTTTTGATACCTTGTTGCTTTAAATATTTGTCAAATTCCCATGACATATACTCTCCTCCATTGTCACTTCTCTTCCATCTTGTGAGCACTTTGATTTTCCACCTTTGCATTAAATTGTTGAGACTTTCCAAAAACTTCACTTTTAGCCTTTAAAAAACATATCCAAACCTTCCTTGAATAGTCAACAATGAAGGTTATGTGCTCCTCCAATGCTTTGAGTTTGTGTTGGTCCCCATAAATCCGTGCAGATGTATCCTTATTTGTTGAAAGGCTTTCTTGACGACTTCTCTTTTTCACAAGGTTCACATAATCCAAAAAATGCTTTCTATTTGAGATTTTGCAATCCATTTACTAATCATTTTGTAATCGAGAGATACTTATGTGACCAAGTCTTTTGTGCCAAAGCTCAACCTATAACATAGATGAGCTTCTTATATATGCACATGCCTCTAACATAGGCATTGCATCCAAGATAAACATGCTTCCAACCTTTTCACCTTTTGCAAGAACTTTAAGTGACTTAAAGTCTTACATAGTAGTATACCCATCTGGTCACTTGTATATTTTTCTCCACAATATGTCAAACTGACACCAAGTTCTTTGTAATGCCTAGAACATAAAG
The DNA here is from genome assembly GCF_041138505.1 of Cibotium barometz. NCBI lineage: Eukaryota > Viridiplantae > Streptophyta > Polypodiopsida > Cyatheales > Cibotiaceae > Cibotium > Cibotium barometz. The sequence goes on from NC_141109.1 coordinate 6,834,223, forward strand.
AACATTGCTCAAATATTGTACACCTCCTTTAGGAACCTCCAATGGTATACTCCCAATGTCAGAACATAAATAACATTGCTCAAATATTGTACACCTCCTTCAGGAAACCTCCTTCAGGAACCTCCAATACACTCAAAATAGGAGTACTCTGGTAGGGTTCCCTTGCGGTGGGCCGCCAAGCTACAAGTCCTATGGAAATAGGATTCTCTAAAAAGCGAAGGCCCTGACAAATAAAGACTAGGGATATGCCCACTTTGAGACTTAGGATCTTGCTGGTAAATGGAAAGGGAAATGGATTATAAGTAAGTTCTATATAGATAATACTTGAACAATGCCTTGGTGGGAACAAATACCCTAGCCTAAGATTGAGGCAGTTGTAGATCCCAACCCAAAATTTTCCAACAAGCTTCTTGCCCCAATGAATGATATGGACATGATACGTGTTCTCCAATCTAGGCGACTCCTACAAGATATACACGCAAGACTATAGTGAGATGTCACACGTGGTAATCGAGGGGAAAACACCCCAGACCTTGACAATAGACCATTCTCATAAGATAAGTGCCTGGGTTCCTCTCTCCTAGGATCTGGGGATGAACATATCGCCAAACCCAAGGAGATTTTGATACAAACATTTCCTTTTCCAAGAGTAACATTAAAGTTTCTTGTTTTCTCACACACATCTCCAAACCCAAGGAGGCTTTGATACAAACATTTCCTTTTCTACGAGTAACATTATTTTCTTATTTTCTCGATTTTAATCGATGGGTGATATTGGTCAACACCCCAATGATCTAGCCCACCACCATACCACTTAGTCCTAGGGATGGATTTAATTCTTTAACTTTCTTATAATATATTAGTCCAAGATAAGTTCTTTAATTGTTCCCTTCATCATAGCACAATGTTTCACATGGAGGTTTTTAATCATTTACATTCACATATAGTTCTCAAATAAGAGAATACATAATCACACATCTCTTCTCAAAGGTGGTTCTAGTTTATCTTGGAAGTTCTTACTAAAATCTTCATTGGCTCCTATCAAGGATCAACACCTGTCTAAACTTCGAGATTTAATTGGCATCTTCCATTATGAGGACTTTTCCAAGAGTCATAAGTCATACATCTTCTCAATCTACATCATCAAGACCTCATCTTGGTCACCTAGTGGGACCCTAAGGAGGGGGTAGGTCATGACCTGACACTCCTATTTTATGCCTCACTAACCTGTCCACCCCCTAAGTCAGAGGTCTTAACTGCTTCCCTATATAGGGGAGAGGCTAACGGAATCCAAAAATAACTTTCCCATGCATGGATATAAGTAACATCCTTTGGATGTGAGGCCATCCCCACTAGCATAACATCATGAAAAATATATTACGAACAATTAAGAAAATCTCCAAGTGATTCCATTTTTTGAAATTGAGATCATATCTTATCTTCAATTAGTGTGGCTCCCTCCTGTAGGATCAGGTCTTCATGTACTTCCTTGAGGTTTCTTAATTCTTTCTAAACAATTTGGGTTAAAGCATGCATAGATGGTACCACTTTTCTCCTTTTTGGAAGGCTTTCACAAGTAGTTCTTTAGGGTGTAAAAGAGGCATTTTGAAAGGAGAAAAAATGTTTAGTTCAAAAAACTTCATGATTAGATGTTATGGTGGTGGTGGGACACGTGCCACTTCACTCTCTCATGCTCTCTCATGCCACTCCACTCTCTCACTCTATCTTGTGCTTTACTGTAGTTGAACTCTTCTTCTTCTTCTTCTTCTTCTAATTCTCCTCCTCCTCCTCCTCCTCCCCCCCCCCCCCCCCCTCTCTCTCTCTCTCTCTCTCTCTCTCTCTCTCTCTCTCTCTCTCTCTCTCTCTCTCTCTCTCTCTCTATGTCGCCTGCTCAAGAAAAAGCTTGAAGAAGAGAGATATCCTTCCCGGTTAGCGATGACAGTTGCAGCTGCCTACTGCTGATGTGGAGAGGCTTGCTTGTCACCATTCCCATCCCTATACCTTGAGCTCCTCCTAGACCCTTGCACCCTTCTCTACCCGTCTCGTTGATAGATAAAATATCCTTGATTGAATAGCCTTAGTAAGACTCTACAATTGTAAACCGATCCAGCCAGAAGAGCATGGATGGCATTCTCAATAGCTCTCTCTCTCTCTCTCTCTCTCTCTCTCTCTCTCTCTCTCTCTCATATGTAAAGTCATCAGAGAACTAGTAGGCTGCTAGGTCTAACCATGTAACATGCCTCTTTTCCCTTAATTATTTGTGCAAAATGAAAACTCCTCCGAAAAAGTGTGCTAACAAAAACCTTCCACAGCCCCCTGATGACGTTGGAATAGGAAAGTCGGCTGGAACAGGAAAGTCATCATCCAAAGCTCCTTCCCAAGGTAAGGTGTGTCTATTAATATTATTTAAATGGCTTATTCTTTCATGGTTTTTGAATGATTCTGATTGAGGCAATCAGTCCCGATTCTTCGTCACGTTCTATGGTTTTTTATGCATGGAGTGGTAAGCGGTCCTCTAACTTTGAATATCCTTGCCTTACATAATTTTTCTATACGGCCGAGGAGTTGAACGATGAGTATGGACTCAGCTTGACAGGCAAGTTGCCAATACATCTAGTGATAAGGATATTCCAGAGAGTCAGTGTGGTTGACGGTCTTCAATGCCAGCCACCAAAAGGGCACCAAGATTTTCTTAAGCATGGTTCACCCAGAGTTTTTGCATGAGTGTGCCGACTGCTTTACCAGAAGGTATACCAGGGGATTCCTTTGAATAATGAAATCACAACAAAGTTTGCAAAGTGCTTCTCATTTGAAAAATGCAAAGCAGCCAAAAATGATCCAGGGGCCACAAAATTGCATGGGCCCTTTTTGGCAAGAATGTGTTGAAGAGGCTGTGCAGGGTCAAATGGGTGGCCTAAATAGGAAGTTGGACAATTGGAGGAAAGCCAATGGGCCATTGAGAGATTATTCCATGGCTAGGAGTTCCATGTGTCAGAGCAATCAGAAGGCAAGCCTCCTCCATTCAGGGAGGAAATGAAAGAGAAGAAGCTCAAAGAAACTTATGTGAAACATATAGGGCTGGTAGAGGCAATGCTTGCCAAGGCAAAATTCAGATTGGCTGAAAAGGAAGGAGCATTGAGGACATCAAAAGTAGATTATGAAAGTAAGAGAGATGCTTTGATTCAGTTGGAAGGTGCTTCCAGTACAACTGCAATGTTCATGTCAGAGCTGGAAAGTTTGAAAAAACAGATGGCTATAATACAAGCAGCCCTGTGGCTTGACCTCGTGGTGTCCGAAAAGCTAGAAGTGTAAATCCAACTGTGTGAGAAGGGTATGAGATTTTGTGGGGTAGATCTATAGAGCCTCTCTCTAGGGGCGAAAGAAAATTTGGTGCCATTAGAGGTAACAACACTAGGATTTCAGTAAATCTTATTATTAAAAGTATTTTTGATTGCATCAAAATATGCTTTTAAGTACTTGAAATCACTCCAAATTGTTGGAAAGCACACTTAGTGTCAAAAACAACTTGAAAGACCTTATAAGCACTTAAAATTCCTTCTAGCCACTTGAAAGTCCTTCCAAGAAAATGTATGGGATTTCAAGCACTTCAAAGTGCTTTGAAGCACACTTGAAAGTGCTTTCTAGCACTAGAAAGTGATTCCCCTGAAATGTATGGGATTTCAAGCACTTCAAAGTATTTCAGGGGATTTCAAGCACTTCAAAGTGCTTTGAAGCACATTTGAAAGTGCTTTCTAGCACTTGAAAGTGCTTCCAAGAAAATGTATGGGATTTTATACACTTGAAAGTGCTTTCAAGCACCTAAAAGTGCTTTTTCTCCAATGAACTTTATTGCACTTGAAAGCACTCTAATGTGCTGGAAAATCACTTTTAAGTGCTAAAAGAACTTGAAAGTGCTTCCAATCACCTGAAAGTGCTTTTCAAGCACCTAAAAGTTCTTTTCTTTAATGTACTTTATAGCACTTGAAAGGTGCTTTTCAAGCACCTAAAAGTTCTTTTCTTTAATGTACTTTATAGCACTTGAAAGCACTCCAATGTGTTGGAAAAGCACTTTTCAGTGCTTAAAAGAACTTGAAAGTGCTTCTAGGCACTTGAAAGTGCATCCAGTCACCTAAATGTGCATTTGAAGCACCTGAAAGTGCTTTTTCTTTAATGTACTTAATAGCACTTGTTGAAAGCACTCCAATGTGTTGGAAAAGTACTTTTAAGTGCTTCTAAGAACTTGAAAGTGCTTCTGGGCACTTGAGAGAGCTTCCAGTCACCTACAAGCATTGCAAAGAACTTTGCAGTGTTTTGAAGTGCTTCGAACCACTTTGAAATCACTTAAAAGAACTTTGCAAGTCTCATCAACACTATGTTTGATCTTCTACATAGTGTGTAGATAGTGAAACTCATCCTCTCTTTTAAGTGTTCATTCTCTTTGATCATGGTTTCTATTTAATATATGCACGTAGAAAAAATATGGAGCTGCTATGTATAAAGTTGCACATGTGGAGAGCCAATGCCGATTTATAGAGGAATTACTTCAACTGAACCTTGGTGAGATATTCAACATTGTCTCCACACCCCACAATCGTGAGCTCTTTGGATTTTCCACCATTTCGGTCGATGGGGAATGTGTTGCTTGTGGTCTACTGTTGGAGGATGAGGATGTGGTTGGTGTATACATGCTTGCATGTAGACACCAATACCACCCTCTATGCTTTGCTAGTGCAAGTAGAGGCAGATCGACCTGTGTAAAGCCTGGATGCAGTCAGAGAATTGCAAGGAAATGGGTGTCTGCTCAACCATCCGTGTTTGGTAAGTGTGCTTGTTTGTACTATGCTCTACACTCCGTATGTATACCTTTACTAGAAGCACATTTGTTTCTTGCTTTTGAATGTAGGGCATAATGCAAGTGCTACCAAGCAACATTTCATACATGATTTAGAGCCGGATGGCTTGAAATTCGGTGGAGGCAAGGCTGCAGGGGAGTCTGGCTTTGATATACAAGAAAAGAGTGCACAGTATGTGAAAGGGGCTATTCTTGTACTGCTACAGAGACATAGAAGGCCACTGTGAGTTCTATCGAGACACAAGAGAAGACAGCTTTCACAGTTGCCATTTTGGCAATGGGACTAAACGTCTCCTCATAATCAATGCCATAAGTTTGAGCATGATGTATTTTTGAGGTTGCTGTCTTTGGCATGTTTGCAGGGGAAAGACTCCATCCTCTTCTAATTGCAGGCCAGCATTGGCTGCACAGAGGTTTCTTTGGTGGATACCTAGAACCTTTACTACCTTTGCGAAGCTGATAGATTTGCTATTGCCACCATGTCCATTGAAACCATTACCATTAACTACCATCATTAGAGATGACCTCTTCAAGAAAAGCTCATCTTTTGATCGGGGCACTTTGACTTGTGTCAAAGTGTTACGAATGTTGGCCAACACAACTCCTTTGCAACCTATTCCTTAAGGTTGAACATCCTTGAAATTGGGATTGAGGAGGAGTTCTTCAAATATTTGTGCACGAGTAGCTTTGCCGAGGCCCTTCATCTGCTCGTACTAGGAGTTAGCTACAACTCTACAAATCCTCTTTCTTTCCTTCCATCGACGGACCTATTCTCTTCAGCCTTTCGATTCTCCTTGGCTTTTTGTTGATGCTCCCTTTGCTTTGCAGCCCAATACTGCTTGATTTTCTTAGTGCCTTTCTGACCAAGAATAACCCTGCCTCCCTTTGCTTGGGCCTTTGCATTGAGCAAAAACTAATCTTGTCCCATTGCATGCCTATCAATATTCATCCTGAAATGAGGTGAAAGTACTTCTGGACCATTCTGACCCTGACCAACGATACTCTGCAAGTTTCATTGACCTGAAAACATCAGGAGAGCACAAGGAGATAAGTAGAGGAAGACACACTTTGTGTGTGTGTGTGTGTGTGTAGCAGAGAGATAGAAAGAGCTCATGAATGTAGCACAACTCCTATGAGCCACAAGGACGGAGATGATGAAGAAGCCGGGCACAAGAGAAACAAGAGCTCACCTGTCGTCTCCATAGATCTACAAGACAATCGTATGAGAAGAGAGAGAGAGAGAGAGAGAGAGAGAGAGAGAGAGAGAGAGAGAGAGAGAGCACGTAGGGTGATCGGGGGAGACAATAATGGTGCGTGAACTTTTCATGATAACTATCGGGGCCAAAACATTCTTTTCATGATAACTTTTCTTTTTATTGCCTTTAACCACTCCTTGTTATAGGACTTGACAAAGGAATGTCAAGGACACTGCTTTTTGATCCACCTATCCATGCTTTCACCCATTTCCTTTTCCAAGGATCCTATCATGTGAAAAGCTAGAATCATTGTAGTCCCTCATGGGATTCATTCATTTTATCTTTCAAATTCTAGTCTAGTTCTGTGACCTCCTCACAAGGAACTAACGTGATTTATTGGTCTCAAATCAACGCACACTGCCTGCTTAATTCCTTTAGTCATAGTCTTTTAAAACCGCTTCTCCAATCATATCATGGAAAACTAAAACCATAGAATAGATGACTCAACAAAAGAAAAAAGCATTACATAGATCAAACAAAATAATCAACATCATCATCACTTAATTTTTATTACGTGATTTCTTGAGACTTCTCACACACATGCAAGGTATAATTAATTAGATTGAATGAATTAGACAACTCATTACACTTATGTGAGAATAAGAATCTGACATAGGGTGTCACAGATGTACCCATATGGCCGCCGTTAGTGTGGGCGCCTCCCTCTGCGAAGCATATTCCCCTCCTTCAGAGAACGGTGGCCCTCGCCAGCGTTGTGGGTGGCTCGTTTTCGGCTGATATTTGGAGAGAATAGTTGGCGGCAGCAGCCGTAGCTGTGGCCGTTAGTGAGAAGATTTGAGACCAGGCCAATCTGGACTGAAACGTCTGGACGAAATAGAGATGGCGCAGCTCCAGCATCTGGGCGTCGGCGGCCTGTTTTCCTACACAGAGAGAGCTGGAGCCGCAGACCAAAAAGTTGCAGTTCTCATGCTGCCTTTGCTGCACAACGTCTGTAGCAGCGAGGGGTGAGAGTAAGTCATGCACGCTGCCATTAGCGTGCACCACTCGGATACAGCGATGGACCACGGCGCGTATTCCCCATCGCTTCTGCAACTGCTGATAAGGGGTGTGAGGCTACGGTGTGCGCGTATGTGTGGTTCCGCGGTTATAGAGAAAACGTGTTCATTGTGCGTGTGTGTGTTGTGATGTGGTGGGGCGTGGTGTGGCGTGGCGTGGGCTGGCCGGTTGTCGTAATAGACTCCATGGACGGAGAGCTAGGAGACAACGTGTTCATGGACGGATCACTCCATGGACGGAGAGCTAGGAGACAACGTGTTCATGGACGGATCACTTTGCTCTCTCACAGCTTATACGTTTTAGTCAAACCTTACAACTTGCAAGTTACGAGTTTGTTCTTGACTAATTCTTGAGCATGTCGGCAACGTTAATAATAAGTACGTTCTCGACAAAGTTTTTTTATTTTTTAAAAAAGAATGACTCGAATTGAACACCACAACAAACACACACTACCTACTACTATGTGGAGCACTATCTTCCACACTACCTACTACTATGTGCACAGTGCAGCACTATCTTCCACGGGTCTTGAAGACCCTTGTGTCAAGTGAAATCAATGGACCTTGTGTCCAGTGAAATCAATGGATGGCATTGATCAAGAGATCACGATATTTTTTTTGGGTCGTTGGTGGATAAAGTAAACTCGGACGAGTAAACTACGTCAGTACATCACGAAGGAAATAGGGGTGAGAAACATAGAATATAATGGTCTGAAACCACACGGTTTCATTGCTTGAAGGTATAGTGTAGTGGTAAGATGATTCCAATTGTGACCTAACGTATCGAGTTCAAATTCTCTTTTGCACATAACATCTTGCTCCAAATTTTTCCAAGTCCTGAACCCAAATTCACCCTCATCCCATGACGTAAAATACGAAGTAAACTATGATTTATCGAGAAAACTAGGAAGTAGGCTATGCCTGCTTAGTAAACTACAAAGTAACCGATGATCACTTAGTAAACTAAGATGAAATTTTTCCAATTTTTTGTAGTTTACTTAGCATAGTTTACTTGTTTGACTTTACTTTATCCAATGGTCCAAAAAAGGCGTCACGATTTTGATCAATGCTATTCATTGATTTCACTTGACAAGGGTCTTTAAGACCGCGTGGGAGATAGTGTTGAGGCTATGTGCCCCACAGTATCATTCGAGGGGATTCGATCCCACGACCTCATTGAGGTCCACCATCTGGACCATCGGTTTTTGGCAAAGTGCTCGACAAAGTTTTTCCAATCAAGGAGACTCTTTCGTCTTGTTTCTTGGCCTCTGTTGTTTTTCTTTCAAACACTTACACCATCGCGATGGGTTTTGTAACTAAAACTTCTAAATTCTCGACTATAAATTTTAAGACTTCTAAAGTGTCAACCATTAATTTTAAGGCAAGACAAAATTTCAACCCCTTCTCTTCAATCTTAGCTTAGGAAAACATAGTAATGGATTATTAAATTATTATTATTTCTAATCTGCATGTAAATAAAGCATGTGCTTGGAGTGAAATCAATAGCCTTGGCACTTGTAAAATGGGAGACTACATATTATATTGGACTAAGGTTGAATGGCTAAGGTGTAAAGCCTAAGGTTGGATTTTTGGAGTCAAAGAAATAAGTTAAATAAGGAGATAAGCTTTGTAACTAATAGAAAACTCGAACCATGCATGAGAGAGAGAGCTAACTTAGCCTAAGGTCTAGATGTATATGCGAGTGGTGAATTGCATGAGAACTAAGTGGCTACCTTGTGGTTACACAGATATTAAGATCTAGTTGCATAGATTTTTGGTGGGGTACATGCATTAGTAAAGTGAGAATGTATTGGTAGTCCCCATCCATCATTTTCAAGTATACAAGGATGGCCCTAGCCCATGGCACTCTAGTTCTCTTCTTGGTCACTATCTTGAGAACTAACCATTGGGGTTCTTCTTTTACTCATCCCTCATGTATAACTTTGTTTTGTCTTCTCCATTCAAACATAAATGTCTTTTTGAAATCGACTAAGGTTGAATTCAAGAGATTACTATCTACCAAGGTTTTAACAACTTGAGGATCTATTTTCAAGGGATAAGAGATTATCTTCATATTAGATTCTTCCAATTAGAACATAACTCCTCGTCGGTAGGTCTCAAGACATCAACATAATGAAAATAGTTCTCTTCATCCTTACCACTAGGTGGATCTCTTGTTCCTAATGTGCATTGGCCTTTTTAGCTTTTTCAAAGAAGCTTCTTTGCTTCTGAGGAACTGCTTGAGGAGTTCTTAGTGTTCTTCTAACACCTCTTCATCCTCTTCACCATTGGCCTCAAGGCATGGACCAGCTTATAGCTTACACTAAAGCCTCTGAATGGTATGCCTTTGTCTTTCTTCAAAGTCATCTCTTCTTTTTGTCCCATCATCACTCTATGGTTTTTAATTAACAAAAACCCTTTTAGTTTTCTGAGAGAGTACAGAAGATAGAATTCTTATAGGAATAATGTCATTTTTGTCTTCGTCATAAAACTGAGTTCTCGTGGTTCTAGGACACATGCCCATTGTAGCTCCAACCAACAGAGGCATCCAGTTTTCCTCCCTCATTTGGGTTCGATAGTTAAGTGATGGAAGTTTTTTCATCATTCTCACACCTTTTACAACTATGGATTTACACATGACATAAGTTTATTCTTTTTGAAAGTGATGTCGTATATTAGACTCTAATTTATAGTAGTAGGTGTCCGGGTCACATCTCTATATGAATGGTTCTTTAGATTCACCTTGATGGTACTATCGTCTTGTAAAAGGTAGATGTCATCTCTTTCCCAATCATGACTTAACATCATTTGGCTCATGAATGGGTGTCCAACAACAATCATATCATAATTGGGGGGCCTTTAAAGTAAATAGAAAATGTATTCTTGTAGGCTAGGCCATACGACATTACTTCCACCTCCTTATGGATGCTCCTAAATTACCATCAACTAATTAGGTGTTCTTTAATTTATATTTTGATGCAATCCCTTTTGGTTCTGAGAGTACAAAAGATAGCGTTCTGATTGAAATAATTTCATTTCTGTCTTCTCCATCTTTTGAGAGTATAAAAGATAGGGTTCTGATAGTTATAATATCGTTTCGCTCTTCGTTAACTTCTACGAGTATAAAAGATTAGGTTTTGATAGGAATAATATCATTTCTATCTTTGTCAGAGAACTAAGTTCCCATGGTTCTAGGACATGTTTCCATTATAGCCAACATGTGCATCCACTTTTCGTCCTCATATGGCTCCACCAACAATGAAACGATGGAAGTTCCCTCATCATGATCACACCTTTTAGAGCTACACATGTTTACATGACATAAGTTTATGATTTTTGACCATGATGTTGTATCATACCCTAATTCATTGATAGGCATTTGAACACATCTCTGTACAAATGGTTTGTTAGGTTCACCTTGATGTTACTACATAGTATATTGGACTAAGGTCGAATGGCTAAGGTGTAAAGCCTAAGGTTGGATTTTTAGAGTCAAAGAAATAAGTTAAATAAGGAGATACGCTTTTGTTTAAGCCTGAAAATTAGATGCTACTTTTGTCTACTTTTTTGTCTTTCAATTTGTCATAATCGGGCGTAGTGTGAAGTGTCTTTTGAAATCTGGATGGAAGTTAGAAATGTCATGCGAAGTAGTAGTAGTTATTCGTAATAGAAGAAGATGGATTTCTGATTCGCAGATATGGAGATTTATGTAATCAGATAGTTGGCAGTTATTTTGACAATGAAGATGCAGTGTGTTTTGTCAATCTGGTTGTCACTGGCGTTGTCATTCAGTTTGTCAAACAGTCTGAAGTTCCCTTGAAGTTTGTGAAAGATGTGATAAGGAATAAACACTGGCGATTCACGGTGGTTTCAACCACAATGGTTGATTAGGATGGAGCCTACAATAGGAGCATGCAAAGCAAGTGCTATAGATTCACGCATATAGATTCAGGCACTGCTGCAGATACAGAAGGCGAAATCAGATTCAGGAGGCGAAATCAGATTCAGGTGCTGTTTCGAAATCAAATTCAGGAGGCAAAATCAGATTTAGGTGCTGTTTTGAAATCAGATTCAAGAGGCGAAATCAAATTCAGGAGACAAAATCAGATTTAGGAGGCAAAATCTGATTCAGACATAATCAAGCTGTGCAGAAGATTGAAGAAGAATCAGTTTGTCTATTTTTAAGAAAGGGTGTAATTCGAATGACGGTGCTTATGAAGGGTGTTCATGGTCGAGTTTTCTTTCTTCTGTAAGGGGGATGAGTGCCAAGAAGATGCCGAGCAGCAGTTATGGTGGCAGTTACAATGGCAGTTATGGTTCTTGGAAGTCAGATGCTCAATGGTAATACATTCTAGAGAATTCACAATAGCCTTCATATTCTTATTTTGTAAGATCAGTAGTAAGGCGGAAAGGTTCATAGCAAGGAGGATCATGGCGGATTTTGGCAGTATGGCAAATTTTGACAGTGTAGTTTGACAACGCAGTTGACAGTTTGACAACAGAGTTTGACAACACAGTTTGACAGTTTTTTTGATTTGCAGACTGAATCTGCTTTGCAGCCGGAAGGTAAGTTTTTATGGCAATTTTTTCAAGGAGAAATCATAATATTATCAATTTAAAATGTTTCAATCAATTTTAAGCAGCCAATTAAATGAACTTTACGGATCCCGGTATAGCATCCGTGGCTCTCCGTTTAGCAAATTTAATGGGTCTCGGATTGGTGTGGTGCATCTTTCTTGAGGGCTGAATATGATTGTTGTATTTTAATTATGTGAGTGTGTCATGGGGGATAAGAAGAAGAAGAAAAAATGTGAGGTTTGCATGAGTCGGAAGCATGAGGTGGATGATTGTCCATGTGCAATTGATGAGTGCTCAAATAAGGATGCATGTAGGAAATGGTGTATGGTTGACCTATGCACAAAGTTTCATAAAATCATCCATAAAGTGCATAAAGCATCATCTTGGAAGGAAATGAAGAATGCATTGGGAAGGTTAGATGATTTTGAGGATGACTTAGAGAATGCATATGAATGGTTAGCTGATCACAAAGGAGACAGGCGAAAGTCATGTTCAAGTAGGAAAAGCATTGGGAAGTTACAAAGAGCATGTGAGAAGTTGAGGGATGCATATGAGGATGAGTTCAATGGGGAATCAAGTGATGATGATGACATTTGGGTTGGCATGGATTTTGAAATCCATCAAGTGGGGATACCAAAGATGGAGGAGAAGGAGGTGCAAAAGGAGGTTGGCCAAGAGAGCCTAGAAGAGCCCCTAGATCTCCCCTAGATACCCCTAAACTACCACTAGAGTATACTCATGGAGTGGAAGAGGAAGATTCATTGCTTAACCTTAGGTTACATATGTCACTTGCATCTGAGGAATGTTGTGAGGAGAAGCAGATCATACATAGAAATGATGTTGTTCATGTCATTCAAAGTGTAATTGAAGAGGCGGATACCAAGATGCATGAAGAGGAGGATGTGATTCAGTTGTTTTTAGGTTCCTTGGATGATGTGTGTGGAATTACAGATAAAGAATCAACTCAGGAGGAATTCCCTGAAATCAAATTTGCTGAAGAGGAATTTTTGGCAAATATGTCAGTTCAATAAGAATTTCCACCAGAAAGATCCGCACAGGAGGATTTGCAGCCAAAAGATATTGCAGAATTGATATTTGAACCCTATAAATAGATTTTGCAATCAAAAAACCAATGGGAGGAATTTCCAGCAAGCACGTGTATTTCAGAGGAATATGGCGGAACAAGAGCAAAATCCGTTCTTGTACATCAAAGCATGGTTGTTGTTGCAGATAATTGTTGTGGTCACATTTCAGGTGCTGCAGGAATACCAGAGGAGTTTCCAGATGCTAATTTTGATAGTTGGCGGATTCAAGCGGATTTTTTGACTGATATAAGTGATATTATGGATGATCAGGGAAATCAGAATTTGGAATCTGAATGTTTTGAAGGACATATTTTGATGTCACATGTTGATATTCAGCAAGGAGATGTTTCAGTTGCAAAGAATTTGAACAAGTGGATTGATTTTTGGTCTGAATCAAATAGAGGTCTTATGGATCAGATTGAGCAAGGGGATTGTCAAGAGCAAGTCATTGAAGAGTATAAAGCAGGTTTGACAAGTTTGGAGGATCAGCATATGATGTTTGGCATGCAGGATGATGCAATTTCAAGCTTTAGCTCGATGGATGTGCATTCTGAACGAGATGTGGGACAGGTTGTTGTCAACTCAAACATACTTTTGTCAGAGGATGTGTGTTTTAAAGCTGATGAGCCAATAGAAGTGGATTCTTATAGAATGGATTGTCAGATGTGGATGACAAATTCTAAAATACAGATGATGGCAGATTGTCAAAATTCAGATATTCATGTGTTGCAGATTTTGGAGTTGCAAATTGGTCAAAGATGATTTCATTACAGGGGGCATAATGATCAGTTTTTATGGTTTGTAGATCATATCACATCTAAACAGGTTTAGAGGATTCCAGAGGATTATATGCGGATTATTTTCCTGATTTATATGGAATTTTCAGATTTCAGAGCAAACTTGGTTTGTATACATTTCAGTAGGTTTCTTGCATATTGGTGTCACATTTTCATAGCAGATGGCCAAATAAACCTACACAAGTTGATTGAGACTCATTTTGATCACTGGAGGATTCAAACGGAATGTCAAACTCTTATGAGGGAAGTTGCAAAAGTTGTTGAGGGTCAAAGTTTTGGTTTTGAAGTGTCTCAATCTTTGATTTTGCTATCAAAGGTTCAATCTAATCTTAAATATGTTTTCATTATGAAGAAAGTTGGTGATCAAATTGACTATTTGGCAGATTTGGGTTCAGATTTATGACATAGGTGGTTTTGATAGCATTCAACTTGGAGGATGTCAAGTGCAGATATTTGATGAATGTGAAGCAGGTTTTACAAATCTGATTATGTTAAAACAGGTGTGGAGGACTAGATCGGATTCAAGGCAGAGTTATGATGCAGAATTTTCAAGTGTTTTGGAAGTGTTATCTGATTTGACAGTTAGGTTTCTTTCATTCTGTTTGACAAGGGAGTATGGTCCGATTTTCAAAATGTGGAGGAAGCATGTTTTCAATGACAAGGCAGGAAGTCATATCAATAGTAAAGCAAATTAGTCAAAAATCAGCAGTGGAGCATTATGTTGCAAATGGAAAGTCACTAGATATGCAAAATTTCAAAGAGGAGGATGTTCTGATGGCGTTTATGCTGATTTTGTTTTATCTTTGCAAGATTCTTTGCCTATCTAGTTTACGGATCAAGGGATTGTGGGTCCGAAGTCAGCCTATGGCTCAAGCCACCGAGCTGTGCCAAGTGTTTAAGGCTGAAAATTAGATGCTACTTTTGTCTACTTTTTTGTCTTTCAATTTGTCATAATCGGGTGTAGTGTGAAGTGTCTTTTGAAATCTGGATGGAAGTTAGAAATGTCATACGAAGTAGTAGTAGTTATCCGTAATAGAAGAAGATGGATTTCTGATTCGCAAATATGGAGATTTATGTAATCAGATAGTTGACAGTTATTTTGACAATGAAGATGCAGTGTGTTTTGTCAATCTGGTTGTCACTGGTGTTGTCATTCAGTTTGTCATTTAGTTTGTCAGACAGTCTGAAGTTCCCTTGAAGTTTGTGAAAGATGTGATAAGCAATAAACAGCTTTATAACTAATAGAAAACTCGAACCATGCATGAGAGAGACGTCTATGGTGTGAAACCATGCATGTGAGGCTATTAAATGCAAATCCAGATGCATGGATTAAGTGCCTGTGTACTATGTAATTTTTTATGCTATGAATGAAAATTTGGGTTGCATAGTTTTTTGTTTAATACGTGTCTTGTAATGTATTTTATTAGTTGACTCAAGTAAATAAATTCAAATTACACACGTAACTCAAATAAAAATTGTATCCATTCGAAGATGCATATAAATCAACAAATTATATAAACTCAAATTAAAAGAGACTTATTTACAACACAAGATAAGAGATTTTTTTTAAAAGATATACATCGAGCTTTACATAGCTTTTGATAATTACATTCATGCAAGATATTCAAAAATAAAACTAAAGATCCTGGCTTGGAGGATCTCTCTAGCGTCGCATGTGTTGCCACCAACTCCATGTCCTTTTCACTGATGGTGACCCTCTTCGCATGGACAACTGCAAGCCGGTACCATGTCACCAAAAATGTCCACTAGGTACACATCCGCAGCCTCCTGGAGCCAAAGCTTTGCCTGTCCACCGTGTAGGTAGTGGGCTTGATGTTGCATGAACCCGGAACCTCCTATCATGACGGTCTTGCAGATCCTGCATAATCTCTTGCACCACACGTTGGAAGGAGAGCTTTGGTATGAGCAGGTTCACCGTGTTTTGGTATTTCCTAATCTCACAAAGAGCCACAGTGCCAGGCCTCCACCTATGCTTGTTGCGATGTTGCTGTCGGTGGTTGGACGAGGGGTACTCCATGTCCCACCTTGGGGGGCCAGACTCTCTTAGTAGTTTGCTTGGTGCGAGCCATGCTCTTGGAGGTGAGAGAGAGAAATGAAAGATGAGAAATGAGGTGAACTGAGGGTTACTTCCATACTTATAGATTAAAATTTATATATTTTCTAAATTAGCTCAATACATAAATTTGATACTTTTTAATTTCTAAAAATAGTTTTCCTTATCAGAATGAGCTCTAATTTTATGTGTACATATAAGTATCATGGAACACCTCCTAGATAAAATATCAACCCCATCAGAGGTTTGTAGGGCCCTTGTCCAAAGGCTTGCACGTGTATAGACCTGCTATTAAAAAAAGAAGGCCTTTACATGATGCGAGCCTTCAGACAAGGGCCCTACAGGCCTTTGATAGCGCTGATATTTTATCCAAGACATGTAAACTATATGATCTATGCACAGAATAAATTTTAACCCATTTTGATCACTGCACTCCATGCATCAATTTTTTCTAGGAAAAAAAATAAAATAGCACTTGCATATGCACATGCACATGCACATGGATTTTCTTGCACATGCACATGCATGCTCATGATGTAAGCCACATGATCTATGCATAGAACAAATTTGAGTCCATTATGACCATGCGTCAATTTTTCTCAGAAAATTTAAGAATATACACCTACACATGCACAAATAAAAAAGCACCTACACATGCACATGCACTTGCTAATTTTTTTCCATGAAAACATAAGAATATACATTGACATTAGAAAATGAAGAAAACTTAAAATATTCAAATCAATGGGCAAGTCCGGTACACAACATTGGAAACAAGGAAACTTAAAATATCCAAATCTAGTACATCGCATAAAGTACAACTAGTTGAGTAGAACTGAAGGAAAACATGAAAACACAAAATGATACACAAGCATTTACACAGCTCTTCAAACCATGTCATGGTTAAGGTTGAATGCATCACTATTGTTACGAATCTTATGAACAAGAGTGAGATCCAAGGGCTTGAGTGTGATGCGTCGGGCATGGATGGCTAACAGCTGACCATCGTGCATGAGATTCACCAAGTAACTTTCAGCCGCCTCTTGAAGAAAAAGCAATGCTTGGGCTGACCATCACTCCACATTACATGCTTGATCCCTTGAAAAGTACTTGTAGTGATTTCCCCTTTGTAGATCTTGCAATATTTCTTGCACCAACCTTGAGAAAGGTGCCTTGGGTATAATCAACTCAGGACTCTTCTGGAACCTTCTAATTTCACAAAGAGTAGTGGTGCCTGGTCTCCATATTCTCTTCTTGTGTGTAGGTGAATGAGCATTTCCAGTTGGAGCAGCAGGAGAGCAGCTTTCCTAGCTAGAGTAGCAGGAGGAGCTTGACCTTCATCATTGTCAGTGTCAGTACATTCACTAGATCTGGATGAATGAACTGGTGTCTTGGAAGGCATCTTGTTTTATCTTTGCTTAGTACACGCCATACTCACAAGCTAGAAGGAATGGAAAGAAATGGAGGAATGGAAAGAAATGAAAGAAGTGCCTTTATTTATAAATGGAACTTACTATAAGTTATTGACACTTACTTTTAAAAAATATCAACACTACCAAAAAGTTATCCATGTTGACTTTAGTAAACACTTATTTTGAAAAAGTTATCCATGTTGACTTTAGCAAACACATATTTCTTTAAAACATTGGATTGCTCCAATACTCTCATAAACATAAAATGTTATTTCATAATTATAATTCTATCGATATTTCCATTTGCTACCGACTCTCTCTTGGGTTGTCAACCATTCTGCATGATGTTCTTTGGCCATGCTATTTTCATATCTTACTTTCTTCACTTCATATATTGCCCTGCGAACAGCTTCTGTATCATTGGATTTGGATTTTATTAATTTGTCCTCATATCTTATCTCTATTCTCCTATACCACCATTGGAGTAACTACCTCATAGGATTGGAATCATTGATTCCACCTCCATGTGCTGTTGCTTTTTGGAATCCGCATCGAGCTTGCCAATGAGATCGCTCCATGCCTTGTGTGGACCATATCGCCAAACTTCCTTGTTCAGCAAAGTATGGACCATGAGCCTCAAGTATGTGCTGCATTCAAAAACACAGGATCCACAATTAAACTCAAAATATTACATTCATAATTTAATTATAAAAATGACATGAAGACCACTCTGACCATATAGTGTACCAATAGCTTCAAGAGTACCCGCATATGGATACCCAAAGATGCGTTTAGGCTTTGTACCCCCGTGAGAAGGCATCTTGGTAGTAGTAGCACGAATAGCAATTGTGTGGCGCATCTACAACATTCTCATATTGAAAAACATGTAAACAAAATCCACAACTCTTGATGGTTTTAAATATATTGCATCGTTTTGTTTGGATGAAGTCATAGGTAGACCAATTTCTTTCACAATTACCAGAGGATGTAAGTCTACAAATAAAACACGTGTAGAAATATGTTGTAACTCAAATGTCTTATTACCATGCTCTTTCCACCACATTGGGTAATTTTCATGCTTGATTGCAACCAAGCTCCATGGATCACCAAATGTTCCCAATCTATTAGAAAACTCCGTGCATTGATGCTTCTTTAACTTCATCTCCTAGAAGTAGTTGATTATAAATAAACTTAAAGTTAGCACTAACTTCATTATTTTGAGATTGATCATAAATTTGAAAGCTTGGATCCAAAGTAAATGTAGTCTTTACAAGGGTGTATGCAACTGCATCCATTTGTTAGAAGTCTATGTTACATTCTCTTTGTGTTCTTGAGCATTAAACTTATTAAATTCTTATATTTGTCCACATGCTTTTGACATCAACCAATTCATATTTCCTAAGATGAACTTTTTTAGTATTCATAATGCTTAGCAAAGCAACAAGGGACTTTACCACCCCTACTAACTTCTGGACATGCTTTTGACATCAACCAATTCATATTTCCTAAGATGAACTTTTTTAGTATTCATAATGCTTAGCAAAGCAACAAGGGACTTTACCACCCCTACTAACTTCTGGATATGTTGCCAAAATATATGTGAATGGACTAAGTGCACATAATTTGTAGTTGTAACTACATGTTGTGATTCTTTGATACCCAAGTATTTGACTATCTATTCACCATTGTTTCTTGCAAGGCAACTCGAACCAAAATTAATCTTTCCAAAACATAATAAGGTGTGGAAAATCTAGTTGCACAAAATGTTTGCAAGCATTTATGTGATCTCACACACGAAACAATGTGTAAGTTATGAATTTCAGAACATGGTTAGCATCCAACAAAGTAGGGTGAATCAATGACAATTTTCTAATGTCCTTTAACAATAAATTTATTATATGAGTGTCACAAGGAACCCATGTTATTTCAAAATACTTCTCCTAAATTTCAAGACCTACTCCTTTGTAATCCAAAGCATTATCAAAAGTGAATATTACAATAACATTCTTTGACTCTCATACAAGGAACCTATGTTATAATTTCATGATACTTCTCCTGAATTTCAAGAACTGATCCTTTGTAATCCAAAGCATTATCATTGAATATTGCAATAACATTCTTTGACCCTCCTACACACTCTTTTATAGATCTTTTTAATAGATGAAGCAAACTTCTATCTTAAAGATGTGTATATTATTACTTCAAGGAACATTGACCGTCTTGGATAAGTATACGTTATATTAATTAATGGTTTTTTTGACAATTTATCCAACCATCTATAGAAATATTACATCCAAAATAAGGCACAAAGTCAAATATTCTTCTTTTAAAGCCAGCTGCTTAGTGGATTACTTAACCTTTTCCAAATATTCAGTGTGCATTTTATTATAATCTTGCAGCACAAATGAGCCTGCTTTGCTATACATATCAATGCATATCAAAATATACGATTTTGAATTACCATTAAAAGAGATGCCACATGACACAAAGGCTTGTGTGTGACACTCCCACTCAATAATCACAATACAATTCAAGAAAAATAAAATTTTAACAATCTTATTTGAGGCAGAAAGAGAACAATTCTGTATATAATCAAGAAATCTTACAATAATCTTATATGACGCACTCTTGAAGAAAAGAGTTCGAACCACCTGACCAGCCTCGAGATATCTCACTCGCACTCTCACTCTCATGAAAACCTCGCACTCACACTCGCACACACACTCGCACTCTCAATCTTTTCTTTGATTTTTCATGTATTCCTCTTCTTCATGTCCAAAAGCCAAAAGTAGCCCTTCTAGAGCTTTCTCGATCTGTTTGCCATATTTTTGGCGATGTTGTCCTTTTTTGGAAAAAGCGTGTTCGGGAAGCTTTCTTCATATGCGGTCATCATTCTCAAGAGATTACGTTTTATATATATATATACACTGGGAAAACAACCCTTTTCCATGATGCGCCATTTGCACCTCGGTGATCCGAGAATGCTCAATAGCTCATCTCGAACATTCCATCCTCCTCTTCGACTTTGTATCTCTTCGTCCGAGGCTAAATCTTCATTCTTGACCTCTGTTTAGGACCTGAAATGTCTCGACACGAAAATCTAGGCACAAAACAACTCAAAGCCCACTTTGGAGTCACCAAATGGATATGAAATAATGTGAATCACAAATATTTCACTTCTGCAAAGTTGTTCTATGTACAAAGCAAAAAAACTCTCTCATACAAAACTTCACCTAATTCCACTTCTAACCTAATAAAAAATCACCCACAAAAATGGCAACTACCTGAAAATGACCAAAACCAAAATTTTCTTGCAAAACAATTTTTTTCAAAACATGTTATATGTCCTAACAAAACATTCTACATACTTTCTACAACAAAATTTTATAAAAAAATATTTATACGAAATTATGAAACGTCACAATCGCCCCTTCTTTGAGAACTCTGTCCTCAGAGTTTAAATGAAGGAAACTTTGCATGCAATGAATCTATGTCTACCCACCACAAAGCATCTTCTAAGGGATATACATCCCACTTAACCAAAACTTCCACTATAGTCCTATTTCTAAGTTGTCTCGTTCTTCTATCCAAAATGAATTAAGGTTTAGCCCTCAAACTTCCATCTTCTTGAATCCTAAATTTGTCATGCAAAACATGAGAAGGATTAGAAACATAACTTTTTAATAAACTCACACGGAAAACAAGATGCACTTTTATATTGCTAGCCAATTCTAGTTCATAAGCCAATGTTTCCACCCTCTTTAAGATTTTAAAAGGTCCAGCGAAACGGGGTGATAGTCTCCTATCCTTCCCAAGAATCAAGTTACTCTTCTTAGGAATGACTTTCAAAAATACCATATCACCGACTTTGAACTCACTACGTGCATGCTTCTTGTCATAATAGAGTTTCTATCTATGTTGAGCCTTCTTGATACACTCCCTAATAGTCGTGACTTCCTCATCGATCCTCTCAAGCATCTCTTTGGAAACCTCAACTCAGTTCTCAAGGTCTAAAAAGCTCGCCAGCCTTATAACAATTTTGTCCACCATAAACGGCCTCGAAAGGTGTAATTTGGATGGAGCTATGCCATGAACTATTGTAAGCAAACTTGGCCAAAGGTAAGAATTCAATCCAATTGGTTTGCTTGTCATTGACATACATTCTAAGAATATCCTCTAACACTCGGCTTACTCTTTCAATTCCCCCATCTGTTTGAGGATGAAATGCGGTGCTCATCCTAAGCTCAGTACCAATAGCTCTGAATGTGGCTTGCCAAAAATTAGATATGAACTTTAAATCCCTATGAGAAACTATGCTTTGATGCATACCATGCAAACGAAAAATTTCTTTCACAAACAACTTAGCTACCTCGAGAGCACCATTTGTCTTCTTCATAGGAAAGACGTGAGCCATCTTCATCAAACAATCAGCAACTACAAAGATAGTGTCATATCCTCCTCTAGTAGTGGGAAATTTAGTGATAAAGTCCATTGAAATTGATTCCCACTTCCTAGAAGGAATGCCTAAAGGTTGCATTTGACCTGGCATTCTATGTTATCCAATCTTCACCTACTGTGACACTGCAAACATTCTCTAATATAACGTTGGACATCACTCTTTAAACCAGGACAAAAGAAATCTTTTCGGACCTTATTGTACGTTTTGTTATATCCAATGTGTCCAGAAAATGGTGCATCATGACAATCATGAAGAATTTTGGCCTTAAAAGATGATTCACTAAGCACACAAAGTCTCTCATTATAGTACAAGTTCCCCTTAACCAAATGATATTTTCCCTCAACTCTCTCAAATGGATTCTTG
Organism: Cibotium barometz; assembly: GCF_041138505.1. Taxonomy (NCBI): domain Eukaryota; kingdom Viridiplantae; phylum Streptophyta; class Polypodiopsida; order Cyatheales; family Cibotiaceae; genus Cibotium; species Cibotium barometz. The sequence goes on from NC_141109.1 coordinate 6,856,115, forward strand.
GGAATTTTCTCTAGGATTCTCACATAAAAGGGATCTCTCTCAATTTCAGCTCTAATGTTTTCGATTATGTCCGACCGAACGACAGTCAAGGAATTAATCAAGGGTCACCTACGCAAAGCATCAGCCACCTTGTTCTCCTTACCCTCAATGTATTTGATCTCAAAATCATACTCTCATAGGAGGTCGAATTGTGCCAATTTTATGAAGGTCCTCACATCTGTCACACACCTGGGTCGAGGCCATTCCATAATCACTTTAATCTTCTCGGGATCTATGTGGATACCCTCCTTAGAAATGACATAGCCTAAATACACAATCTTGTCTTTAGCAAAGAAACACTTGCTCATCTTTGCATACAACTTGTGATCCCGCAACTTTTGAAGTGTTTTCCTGAGATGAATTTCATGATCTTTTCCATTCTTTGAATTCACAAAAACATCATCTATGAATACAAGAATGAAATCATCCAAATATTCCCGAAACACATTATTCATCAAACACATGAAAGTAGCAGGTGCATTAGTCAATCCAAAAGGAAGAACATTGAACTCATAATGCCCATACCGAGTCCTAAATGTTGTCTTAAACACTATATTCGTGAGTTTGGGAATTTCCCAACTCCCATTTTTTGAATACTAAAAAGGTGGGACCTGGATAACATGCCTATAAGTTTTTCAAAACCATGTCATGTGACCTATTGTTGGAAAGCGCTTGGAAAATGGAATCTAGTGAGCTATAGAGCGCTCAATTTGGAGTAACGGTGTTCAAGTTATGATTAATCCAAAGATTTGACCACGTGTCCCAAACTACTGGGAAATTCCCATATTCCCCAATATGGTGTTCTTAGGAATGTCCGCTTCTCTGATGAGAATTTGGTGGTATCCAAATCACAAGTCAATCTCGGGTAAAGACAGAGGACCCACTTAGTTGACTCAACAACTCATCTATGTCACATTGTAGGTTCCTTGCATGGGGATATACATATTTTCATGTGGGTTTGCATAGATCTCATGTCCATCACACGAAGCAATAATAACTTTTGGGTCATTGAGGATCTCTTGTTCATGCCTTGATACTGCCAAAAGTTATCATCAATCCAAGAGCAGCCTGTTATGGTCAATGTAAATTAGAACGTTTATAGTTTCGTGATAATCATAGCATCATAGCACATACGTTTCAAATGGCCATTCATGTTTGAACTGGTTTCCATGCATTTGCACTAATGGCTCATCTCTCTCCATTTTGGTGAACTACTCGAGCTCTTTCAACCCTTCTTGATGATGCACCTATGAATACTTGGTTCTCAATAGGCTTCAATCTCACTTCTGGAAGCTCTGCAGGTTTTATATCCCACATTATTAATCTAGTCTCCTCCTTTGTGAAGGACTCTTGGTCTACTTCTGAAGTGGTGTGTCTGCCATAATTAGGGAAGTCAGCTCCACATGTGGTCCACTACAACTCCCGCATGAGACTAAGTGTCATGCGACCACGTCAAATCATTTCATTCTTATTCTAACCTGACCTTTGAATATGAGACTAAGTCTCATATTCAAAGGTCAGGTTAGAATAAGAATGAAATGATTTGACCTGGTGGCAAATGCATAAGCACTTGATCCAGCACCAAAAATTCTTGTTGAGGTTATTTTTATGAGTATTTTATGATTTCTTTATGGTTTTAGGATGTTTTTGTATTTTTCAAGTTTTTTTGACAGTGAAATGATAATTGACCAAAAAATGAATAACAAATGTGCAAGATGCATATAGAAAATATGCAATTATAATTTTTTTAATCTTTTCTTGCTTTTCTACTTTCTTAAGATCCACTCAAATCGACGATCTAAATTAGGGATTTTTGAGTCAACAATCAGGATGCCAAAGAGACGATATGAATCATAGCCACTTTGAATATTGTTGCGAGCCTTCCCAAACTAGATGTGATCTAACAATAAAACGATGTAAAAGACCTTGATAGTGATACGATAAAAATTTGGGATCGAAGATCAAGAATAGACTACAATCTAGATTTAAAATTGCATGATCCCAAAGATAACGTTCTAAAAAGGAAAGTGGTCTAGATTTCGAACGCTCTAGAATATGGGATAATCTTGGAGTCAGGTCGGTGATTTGGGCTCGTGAGGTAGAATCGAGAATCGAAGACAATTCTTGGCTCAACGATTTGGATTTGGGAACAATGATCCAATTGTGCATTAAAGACGACGGTTGGTATCAGTTCCTATGTACTTTCTAGTTTACAATAGGGGAGCCTTTACACAATTTTATACTCTCTTAAAAGAGAATGTCTAATTGATGCCTTGACAACCCCTCTTTTATAGCTCAAGTGTGTGTGGAAATGAAGGTCATTTACCACTGACAATGTTTAATTATCCACTTTTAAACGTATGGTCTCAACGATCTAGATCTATACAGATTCCACGATCTGAAAGCCGGACAATATGGATCCTGATCGACGACGATTTAAAATTTAGAGAGCAAAAAACACAAAATTTCAAGGATTTCTAGACTGTTAAGGGATTTTCTTAACGCTTTTTTTTGGGATTTTTTTGATATAATAGGGGTGCTTATAGCAATGCTTTGATGTTATGATTTTGCATTCAATTTTACTAAAAACAATAGCTATAAATACTAATGACTCAAGTAAGCTAATCTTGCAAAAACAACAAAAAAATACTAGTGTTACAACCTAATTTTCTAGTCAAGATAAGACTAATGCTTATGGTAATGATGAAATCAACCAAGTGGACAACCTACCTCAATCATGCTTGGGAGAGCTTGCTCTTTGTTCCATCACTCATGTGAGATAATGTATAGATCAAATTAATCAAAGCACAAAAAGATTAAGGTTAGAAAGAAAGCCTACTCTAATCATACAAATCTACTCTCGCAAATCCAAATAACACACATAATCACTACAATAAACTTAAATCCTACTCTAAAGCACATCTCCCTAACATTCAACCAAGGATTTGTATCCCAAGGGAAAGGTAGACCGAGAAAAATAGATGATTTTTTACTACTGCCTTCCCTCATCCAAGACTAATTCAATTCCCACGATGGCATTTGTTCAGGTCAAGAACCTCTTGTCCACCTTAATAGCGATGGTTGACCCCAAGCGCTTTGAATGCACCCTTGGTGGTTGACGCCACCCGCGTTGAATGCACCCTTGGTGGTTGACGCCACCCGCGTTGACTGAACGAACAATTTGCCCATATTCCTGACAAAGTCGACGTAACACCGTCCACGAAAAACGAACACGGTTTTTTCTCCTAGCTCTATAACTAGAACGAAAACCACAACATACGCATACACAGTGCTCGCACACACAGAACCTCACACCCCTTACAACGGCAGCTGTAGTAGCGATGGGCAATATACACCATGGTCCATCACCCGGCTACGGCTGTATCCGAGTGGTGCACGCTAACGGCAGTGTGCAGGACTTCCTGTCGCCCCTCGCTGCCGGGGAGGTTGTGCAAGGGGCCGAGCACGAGCTGAACCGCAACTTCCTGGTCTGCAACTCCAGCTCTCTCCGTGTCGGAAAACGGCCCTGCCCCTTGTACCCCGACACCCAGCTTGAGCTGGGCCATCTCTACTTCGTCCTGCCCGTCCGGACTTTTCAGTCCCGATTGGCCTGGTCTCAAATCTCCTCACTAGCGGCCACAGCTATGGCTCCTGCTCCTGCTGATGCTGCCGCTGCCGCTGCCGCCAACAATTCTATAATCAACGTTATCCCAAAACGAGCTGCTGTCCGCAAGCTGGCCGCCCGCCTCCCCGCAGCCAAAATGTTTGCGCGCGCATTGTTGCGGCATAGATCCGCCCTTCGCCGTGTGGTTCATGAAGATGGAGGGGAGTATGCTTCCCAGAGCAGAGATTCTTGCTTGAAGCAGAGGAAGGCCACACTGACGGCAGCCAAATGGGTCAACATCTGCGACACCCTTCAGGCTCACACCAAATACATCGATCAATTGATCGCCCGGAGCAACTCGTGGAGACCTCAGCTCCTCACTATAGAGGAGTCCGCAGCGGCACAATAGCCAGCGGAGATGCCAAGTACATGACCAATTGCCTTTGATAATGGTACTGTTAACTATGAAAGAGCTGCAGAGCTGTGTAGCCATGGCAGCATCCATTGGACCAAGTCACCAATGGATATCACTAAAGAATATACTTCACTCTATTGAGGTCTCTGGCTTCATGCAAATACTTCCGACGTGTAGCCCAGTTGTTCTCGGATGTCCCACCACCTCTCTCAAGGGTTTTAGAGAGACCCACCCCTTAAACTCACAAATGAACTATCATGGCAGATAATTTGAATGAATGTATTGCATTGTGTTGGTTGGCTACAATGATAGGGCTGAATACATGAGGCAAGGGTCGCGGACCGTTTTTTATATTTAATCAACGAATTAATTAGGTCTCAATGAATAAAATAATTGAGAATAATTACAATCGCCTTAATTTAACATTCCCCTTTCATTTTCGAAAGGAAAACTTTTATTATTATTTTTTTAAGAAATTTTGGCGACTACTAGAAGGGAGCAAAGTACTCCGTGAGGACCCCTCATATCGGCGCGTGTTCTAGCGGTTGATAGGGGTGGCTTGTAATCTGGAGGTACCAGGTTCGATCCCCGACTTTTATTATTATTTTATGTTGTTCGAAATTTTGTTTGTTTATTTTTCAATTGACTGCTCATATTTTTGACAATTTGGTTCGTCTTTTTGTTCCTTATATATATGTGTACATATATATATATATATATATGTTTCTCTCTCTCTCTTTCTATATGTGAGTACATATATTTGCATATGTGTATATATGTATACATAAAGATATATATATATATTCTCTCCACACACAAAGGAAAAGAGATAGATGTATGTATATGTATATATATATATATATATATATATATATATATATATATATATAGAGAGAGAGAGAGAGAGAGAGAGAGAGAGAGAGAGAGAGATTCCTTTGTGTGTATGGAGAATATATATATATCTTCCTCTATCTGTCTGCACACATTTACACACAGACAGAGGAAGATATATATATATTCTCCGTACACACAAAGGAATCTCTCTCTCTCTCTCTCTCTCTCTCTCTCTCTCTAGTCTCTGTATCCTCTACACACACGCAAGAAAAGTGAGAGATATATATATATATTCTCCGCACACACAAAGGAAGATCTCTTCGCACATATCTATACACACATAGGAAGAGAGAGATATATGTATATATATATTCTCCACACACACAAAAGAAGATCTCTCTCTCTCTCTCTCTCTCTCTCTCTCTCTCTCTCTCCCCGTGTGCGTGTGTGGGTATATATATACACACATACATATATATCTATCTTTTTTCCTTTGTATGTACAGAGAATATATATATATATCTTTCTCTCTTTGTATATGCATATATACACATATACATATATATACACGGTCTCTTAGGATATTATTCCTACAATGTACAAAAGCTTCTCTCATCGGGTGTGTAGGTAAATAAACAAAAATGGGCTAACCTTTTAGAAGTGGTTAGTCCATGGAGTTGATATCCAACACGTCCTGTATTCGAATCTCACTTCCCATCGGATAAATCGAACGGTCTCTTAGGATTGTTCTTACGATGTAAAAAAGCTTTTCTCTCTCTCTCTCTCTCTCTCTCTCTCTATATATATATATATATTATATTATATTATATTATGGGTGTATATATACACACACACATATATATTATATTATGGGTGTATATATACACACACACACACACACACATATATATATATATATCTGTATATGTATATATATACATATATCTGTATCTGTATATATATATACATATATTTGTATCTGTATATATATATATATCATTGTGCTTTGCTATAGTGATAGAGTCATCATGATGGTCAACGACAAAAAGTTGACAATACCATACTGCCAGGAAGAGGATCCAACTTTAATGGATATCTATGATGCTGAACACAAAAGGATACAAGCCTCTTTCACAAAATCCCCTCTACACAATGACCTACCATTTGCGTCAATAGCCAACTCTGATAAAGCCTCTACTCCTTCAACCCCATCCTCACCTATAAAGTTCAATGCCAAAACCTAGCAATCAGCAGCTATTCCTGAAGAAGTTCCCAGATCCCAACCATCTATCTCTAACAGGGAACTCAAAGGAAAGGCCCTGGATCCTATGCATCTTCATCGACAATCCTCATCAAAGGAGACAACCACATGCTCAAAGGCCTCGTCATCGACAGCCACTCCACAAGAGACTCTAACCTCATCATCACATCAACAATTCCCGCGAGTCTCAAACCTACAGCCTCAGTGCCAACCAAAGTCAAGGAGGGCGCCAAACCTTCCACATCAACCCTAAAGAAAACTCCACTAAGACTCCCACAATCACGATATCTTAATAGTATTAAAATGTGGGTGGAGAAGCAACTACTTGTAGCTCAAGGCTACTATGAAGGTGCCAATAAAATTTGGGTGCCTCGATAATCAAAACCTCTTCCTCAACACAACACTAGGAGGCTAAGGAAGAAGAAGAGTACTCCACAACCCCGTCCACAAAAGCCTATGCGAGTTCCTCAAAGAACTCCACCAATGCAACAAGTGTGGGTACCAAAAACACTACTGCAAGCACAAGGGTACTACCAAAGAAATATCAAAGCTTAGGTCCCCAAGCACATCACAAAGTCCCCTAAGCTTGCACAAAGAAGAAAGCCTCTACACCAAGCACATAGGCCACCAATTTATAGTGTTCATCAAAGATGGGTGCCTATGCATGTGTTCAACAACAAGGATGCTATGATGGTAATTCCATTATATAATTGCCAAAATCGAACAATGTGAAGAAAACCTCACCACTAATTTCAACCCCAACAACTTCACCTAAAGTTCGACAAGAATGGAGGCCCAAGAAACAACAAGCAAATCACTCAACCACTCTCGTGCATTCAGCACGAGAGTGGTTGTCTGTTCAAGCAAACAATCACCAGTCTTCCCTATTACCTCGACATCGTTTCAACAACAAATTCAAGAAGCAATACGGAGACTTAGGAGCACATCATGAACAGAATAACAATGCTCTTGTCATCCCTTTGGAAGTTGAGAAATGAGCGCACAAGAAGTTGTTTCTTGGAAATTATGACCTAGATGTCCCATAAAATAAAAAATAAAAAAAATGGTCAAAGCCTACAAATTCACGGAATTCCATCTCACGGAATTACAATTCACAAAGTTCCATTTCACGGCTTAAGAACCTGCACTTTAACGATTTAAGCCCCATCATGGATTAAGCCATATCACGTAATAGCCACTATATATTTGTTAAGCTTATTGCTTACTATTATTTTGGCTAAATTAATGTAGTAAGTACATATCAATACTCATACACTGGAGAACCTTTACACCAAAGCCACCATCGACAACTTCCAGGTACATCTCTGGATGGGGGAGCCATGGTGGGCGAAAGCCTGGTCAATGGTACAACCCATCCCCTAGAATTTTCCTTCAAATTACAAATCTCTCCAAATGATGCCACAATCTTTACAACTCAATGATTTTCAATCCCTAGTGAAGATATCTATATTAGCCTTGCAAGTCGACGTAATTCCTTCAATCCTCACCAACACACAGAGCAGTTCAATAAGAGTCTATATGACTCAATTCTTATACTTCATGAAAATTTGCTTCTAAGAGCACTTAAATATACATAAAAACATGAAAAGAACATGGGTAGAAGAAGACATGACCAGGTCCTACTCAACAGCATTTGACAAGAATCCTGCCACACAAAGGGACATCATCACAAGCCAATTACTTCAAATGATGAATGTCGCTTCAATGAATCAAATGAATAACTGAGAATCACCATCTCGTTCTGCTGATTAAGTCTATGTTCCTCCGGATCCTTCTCTCTCTTCTCTCTCATTATTAACATCTCTTAGTGTCCCCATTAACAAAAATCACATGTAGCCTTGTCGATGATTGCCAGAAACAAAATGAGCCAAAAAAAGGGAGGGACTCACACAAATACAAAAATGCAATCATTCACAAAAAACCCCACTCCCCACCCCGTTAGGTATTCCCAATACACTCTGACGTGAAAAATTGATATCTTTCATTGTCAATTTTGTGCATATTTTGATGGTTTCTCAATGGTAATAAGGTGGAAGCTTGTCCAAGAAGATTGCGGCGCCCACAATGGAATAACGGCATGGTGATGCGGCGGCTTGGCGGCTACCCCGATAACAGCATTCTATCTTCAAATATAATGGTTTTACTTGATTTAGGGTGCACACATTGTAAATGCCACAAGTATGCTTGATAAATACTTTGGTATGGTAGATAGGCTAGTGATGTGGAAAATAAAAGTGGGCCTTCATGCTCACATGGATTTTTATTGTATTATTAATATGGTATTCACCATAAGGCTACAAGTTGGGGAGTGTGGAAGGCATGTGGAGGAGTGTGTGTAGGTGCATAATTGGGCAAGATTCTTCTAGAATGTCTACATGGAAGAGGAGAATTCCGCCATGTGTAAGTGGGATCTCCACCTACATGCCACTTAGGCTTGGCTATTATCTCATCACACTCTCAAAGTCAAAAAGTCTTCAATTTAATAATCAATAGAAGACTTAGCCTAAGAGCACAATTGATGGTGACATCTACCCTTATGTCACTGAAGGGTTGAAGTTTTTTATGTTGTAATTTGTAACAATGGAAGAGAGGGTGATTCTCCACCTATAAAAGGAGCCCTCCTCTCCCTTTCAAATCAAGGAATGAGCCTCCTCAATTGAGCATTTTGTGTCATTGCCATTCTCTTATCTTTCAAACCCTTATTCAAACACTCTCTTTACATGTGAATGTCTCATTTAGCATTAGCTCCTCATGCTTAACCCAATTTTGGACCTCTTTGATGATTCATGATAAGGGGGATAAGGAGTTATTATCTTGGCGGGCCTGTGACTTCTCAAGGTAGCCCTTGCCTTATTGCCGCCCTCCTTTGGAGGTACCAATGGTTTTAGCGGTAATGAGCATGTGAAAAGACTTTGGGGACCATAGGTAAATCTTCACGATTGTCCGCTGAGCAATGTTAACCCTTACCCTCTAGCTTGAATCATGAAGGAGATGAGAGGCAAGAGGCTATGTGAAAATTGAGGTTTCATGCAAAGAGAGAGAAGTGCAGTTTTTTGTGGTCCAATACCCAAATTTCAACCGGTAATTACTCATCACTCGGGTGTTAGTTTCTTAAATTGATCATATGGCTAGGAAGCTCTTTCTATGCTCTTTCCACTTATGTAACTAATTTCTTAATCCCTTACTTCATTGATGATTAGAATTTCTCCCAAAGTTGCTAATTTTTAGGCGAATTTTGGCAGTTTTATAGTCTTGTAGTAAAATGCTCATAACTTTTCGCTCGGTTGTCCGCTTTTGAAAGTTTTTATATGGGCGCGAAGCTCTCTTCAAGCTCTACACACCTATCTAATCATCTCTTGCACAGCCTATATGGATTTAAAACTGCAATTCTCTGTGTATCTCTGTTTTTATAGAATTTTGGCAGTTTTATAGTCTTGCAGTAAAATGCTCATAACTTTTCGCTCGGTTGCCCGTTTTTGAAAGTTTTTATATAGGCGCGAAGCTCTCTTCAAGCTCTATGCATCTATATAATCCTCTCTTGCACAGCCTTTATAGATTTAAAACTGTAATTCTCTGTGTATCTCTGTTTTTATAGCTTTTTGGCCATTCTTTCTTCTTAATCATGATTAATTCCTCCTAATCCCTTATCAAAAGGCAAACCCCATGTGTCTAATCCTCTTGTAAGTGATTGCCATATTCATTTTCTTTAATATGTTCCGTCCAAATCGCCCAATTCGAACGGATGAACCTTACCAATATTCCCCGTATGTTTCCGTTCACATAATCCTGAGTCGGAAGATTTTCTTCCAACAAAGAATCACCCTTTTGTTTGGAGCTGCAAGACTGGCAGAAATTCTTACTTCTCCGGAGCCTTTCATCTTTCCTTCCATGAATTATGATCTCACCTTTGATGTGTATATCTTTATCCTAATCTAGGGAGAGAAAGGGAGGTGAGGAGGCTGTGAGGTTTCATTCAAATGTGTTTTTGATTCTAAGAAGTGACCGAAGTTCAAACCCCAACTTCGTGTCACATCTTTTGGTGGAGGCGGCGGGCAGGTTTTACTTAGAATTATTCTATTTTAACCTCAAGGTCCCGCATGATTAAAGGAAAGTTGTTTTGAAACAAGTAAATTTCCCTTGTCACTACTCATCTTTTGGTGCAAGATGTTCAACATTCCGGTGTTCCGTGGATCGGAAGGAGAAGACTTGGGGAGTTATCCCTGAGAGTTTAACCGAGCATGCCGCTTGACGGGTTGGTCTATGAAGGAGAGGGCAGAAATACTTCCAGCTTTCTTGGAGGGTATGGCCTTAACTTGGCATGAGGCTTTGCCAGAGGAGTCCAAGAATGATTGGGAAAGGTTGACCAAAGCAATGAAGGAGAGATTTGGGACAGTGGAGTCGCCAAATGCTTTACTATTGCAATTGGATCAAATTTTCCAAAAGGATGGAGAGTCAGTTTCTGCCTTTTCAGTGAGGTATGAAGCCTTATTCATCAAATATCAACAAGCTGCTTTACATGTTGTTGCTTCTTCTTCTTCACCTTCTATGGAAGATTCAAAGAGTTCTTTAGCAATGGAGCACCTTAAGATGAGCAAGTTTATCAGGGCTTTGGATCCCCGCTTGCATGGAAAAGTTCTTAGCAAAGATCCCACTAGTTTTAAAGAGGCTCTTCGTATTGCTTTGAAGAAGGAGGCCACTCTTCATATTGAGTCCACATTCCAATCTTCTCCGAGTGTGCCAACCCCACCACGAGTAGAGATAGCCTCAACATCTCAGGTACAAGCTCCATCCTTGGATCATAACATTGCACAACTTATGGCAGAATTTGCTGATTTGAAGTTACACTTAGTCAATGCAAGGCCACCTAGGGTTCCACGAACTGAGGATAAACCAAGGGATAGAAGTAGTGTCACATGCTATGAATATCAAGAGAAGGGGCACTATCGCACTGAGTGTCCAAAGTTGAGAAAAAGTGAGGATAAAAGTTTAGCACTTTTAGAGGAAACATGCTCAGAAGAAGAAGAGGAAACATTGATGCCATTAGTGGCAAAAAGGGGTCGTAGAACTAGGAGTCAGGAAGAAGAACAAGAAGATAAATCTGAAGAAGAGGAGAAAAATAAGAAGAAGAAGAAGTCGTCTAGGAGAAAAATTGGACAATTTGACTTTCCTCTTGGACAAGGATCTCTTAGTTATGACCTCTTAATAGATCTTAGGGAGAAAACAGCACAAATCACATTTGGGCAGCTTTTGGCACTCTCTCCCAAGCTCAGAAAGGAATGGGGTAAGCTGGCTAGCACAAGGGAATCTAGGAAAAAGAAGAAGAGGGATAATGGGACTCCTATGGTTCAAAAGGTGGATATTGATGTAGGAGATGATGTGCCTCTGATTGATGTCATCATTGAGGGGCAAACAATTTCTAATGCATACATTGATGGAGGTGCGTCAATCAATGTCATGAGTGAAAAAACAATGAAAGATGCTGATTTAAAGTTGTCTTCTACCAACTCTCCCTATCGCATCAAACTTGCTGATAATACTAGGGTGAAAACCTTAGGAATTGTCAGGAATTTGGGAGTGGATGTATGTGGTATTTCTGTGCCTACAACTTTTCAGGTCATTCCTACAAAGCCTGATGCTAGGGCTTACCCATTGATATTGGGTAGGCCATGGCTTCGCCAAGTGAAGGCAATTCAAAAGTGGGAGACAGGTGATCTTATTCTACAAGGTGAGAATAAGAAGGTCCACTACAACATCAAGAGTTGTCGCAAGAAGGTGGTAAGAGGTGAACCTTCAACTTCCGAAAGTTCAGAGTCAGAGTCATCCGATGAAGAAGAGACAAGTGGTAGCTCTGAGGATTCCATCTCAGAAGGAGAGGTGGAGGGAGTTGCATTTGGTCTTTCCCTAGGAAGGGATCGAGGGGATGCTGAAGACAATGGAGCCTTGGAAGGGGAAGCTTCTTCAACCATGTGCAAGAAAGGAGATGTGGACCTCACTAGTCTTCACCAACAAAATGAACTTCTTCTTGATGAGTCCATAGCAGGTACTGAAAGGGAGGATTACTTAAAAATGTTAGATGGATTTCCTAACCTTTTTGCAAACAGCTACTCACAAGTACGCCAAGTTACCCTAGTAGAGCATAAGATTGATCTCAAGCCCCAAAGTAAGCCAGTGATGCAGCGGCTAAGGCGTTTGGGAGTAGTGCAAGCAGAGGTGCTTAAAAAGGAGGTAACAAATTTGCTTGAAGCTGGATTTATTTTTCCAGTAGAGAATTCAGAGTGGATTTCCCCAGTTGTAGTCACTCCTAAAAAGGGTGAAAAATGGCGTGTGTGTGTGGACTTTCGCCCTCTGAATGCATGCACAAAGAGGGATTATTACCCTCTACCCTTTCAAGATGAGATTTTGGATCAAGTTGCAGGTCATGAGTTGTATTCAGTGTGTGATGGATACTCTGGATACTTTCAAATCCGAATTTGTGAAGAAGATCAAAGGAAAACCTCATTTATCACCCCTTGGGGAGTGTACGCCTATAGGGTGATGCCATTTGGCTTGACCAATGCACCAGCAACTTTTCAACGCTTCATGAGTCAGGTATTTGCACCTTACTTGGGGAAGTTTATAAGGGTCTTTCTGGATGATTTTTGCATTTACTCAAGCCGCATGGATCACTTGGAAAAGTTGAGGTTGGCCTTGCAAAGTATTGATGATGCAAAAGGGTGTCTTAATCCTGGAAAATGCCGCTTGGCACGAAGGAAGGTGGTTCTCTTGGGACATGTTATCTCAGAAGAAGGCATAGAGATGGATCCTGAGAAGGTGCAGGCGATTGTGGCCCTCCCACCACCTACCAATGTAAGGGATGTTGAGATATCGAGCTCTAGTGAGGCGGTGGACACTGATGACTCGCCTGGGGGATAGGCCCCGCACTTACACCACTGGCATGGTTGGTGAGATCTTGGGTGATATGCGGCCAGTGGGATGACAGGCTGTGTGACAGCCACTCTAGAGACTGGCATAGTTATAGCGCCAGCTCATTTAGTCGGGTTCACACTATAGAGAACCCGTGTATGTATTGGTTGAGTACCTTTCATATTATTGTGTACTCTTATTCTTGTATATGGTGTGTTGAGTGTTGAGTAGAGAAGAAGAAGATTTTCAGCCTCTCACCTTGTGTGTTCTCTATTAGGGTTTTGTGAGTGTGTGTGTGTGCTTGCAAGAGCTCAAGCTCTCTTCCCCCCTGCATCTTTTCATGGTATCAGAGCCTGGTTCGTGCTAAGGGCTGAGCTGCAAGCAAGAGAACCACAGGAAGCGGTACGAGGGTAAGAGCTGCAACTACTCTTCCCTATTGTGTTGGTGACTACACCCTTGTCGGGAGCTCTACGGGAGGCACCGGCAAACGATCTCCGATTGAGGAGCTTTCTTCGCGGGAGTGAAGCTACAGGGCAACTATACAGTCCTTTGGACTGAAATATTTGGGCCGAAAACGCGTTTCGGGCGCGTCTGGACCTCCGTTTTTCAGAAAGCAGGCGATTTCGAGCACTGCGGGTAAGTCATCGATTCTCTGCAGAACTCTGTTTTACGAACTGCAGGAAGACAGATTGACTGTGCAGACACTGTGGGTGCTGCAAAGAGGTCTACAGTTGCCATTGGGTGTATGTATGCACATTGAAGTCACTGATTGTGACATTTGAGTACTCCAGTACCGCTGTGCAGAAAATACTGCAGGTTGTGCAGAAAAACCAGAGTGCAGTTTCTGGTAAAATTGTGTGTTTGGCAAGATGTCTAATGATGGCATAACACAGATTGTGGCTGAGAAGCTGGACAAGAATAACTTCCATGCTTGGAGGTTCAGGTTAACGAATTTCCTGATGGGAAAAGGTTATTGGGACTACATAGAAGGTGAGCATGAAGAGGCACCGGAGATACCGGATATAAATCCGACTGCTGCAGATGTGAAAGAGTTTAAAGACTGGAACCAAGGAGCCAGGAAAGTAATGTATTGGCTTTCCATTAGTATACAGGACACCATGATTGGGCACATTCAGGATGCCAAGTCCCCCAAGGAGGCGTGGGACACCTTGGTAAAGCTTTATGAAACAAATACCAAGGCACGTAAGATACAGTTGAAGAATGAACTTCATACTGTGGAGAAAAAGAGCATGTCTGTGAATGACTATGCGTTGAAGATAAAGGGCATTGTGGAATCCCTTGCATCTATTGGTGTGTCAGTAGATGATGATGACAAGGTGGAAGTCTGTTTACGTGGTCTCGGGCCACAATACAAGGCGTTTAAGACGTCTATTCAGACTCGGGAAAACATTCCCAACTTTACAGATTTGGTGTCTATGCTGATTATCGAAGAGAAGAGCTTGGGTGAAGACCAACAGTCTTCACAAAGCAAGAACAGTTCAGAGCAACAGGCCTTCTACACGAGTTCAGGAAGAGGACGAGGTAGAGGAGGCCGTGGACGCGGTCAAGGAGGTGGCCGAACAGGTAATCAGAATTATGGCCAGCAGCAGCAGCAGCAACAACAGTCCCAGAATCAACAACAACAACAACACGCAGGTGGAAGAGGCAAATTCAGAGGCAGGGGGAGTCAAAGAGGCCGTGGAAATTGGCAAAGGCAATATAATGATGCACGTGAATGCTATTATTGTGGTAAGCCTGGACATGTGCAGGCAGAATGTTATAAAAAGCAAGCTGACATGCAAAATGGGAAAGTGCAGCAAAACAACTATGCATCCTCAAGCAGAAATAATGAGGATAATGAAAGGTTGTTTGTTATGCAACATGTTGTGAATGCCATGTCTGAAAATGTTGATGCAGCACAAAAAGATAATGTATGGTATGTGGATTCAGGCGCTTCGAACCACATGACGAGTCATGGGGAGTGGTTCAAGGAGATGAAAAACCCGGAAAGACCAGGTTTTGTGGAAACAGGGGATGACACTGCTCATCCAATCGCCCACGTTGGAGATGTGCCATTATCTATGCAGGATGGCAAAGTGAAGTACCTTGCAGATGTACTTCATGTACCGAACATAACAAAGAATCTGGTTTCAGTTGGCCAGATGATTGAGCAGGGTTTGCAGGTTCGGTTTAACCCTGATGGGTGTTATGTTGAAGATTTCAAAGACAAGTGCAGGTTGGTTGCAAAAGGCAACAGAGTGGGCAGAATGTTTACGTTGGATGTAGACATGCCTGAAATGAGTGCTGCAATGTTTGCAAATGGTTCAGGAGTTGTTGCAGACACAGACATATGGCATAAAAGAATTGGACATGTAAATGTGCAGAGATTGAAGTCTATGCAGACAAAAGGAATTGTGACAGGGCTGCCAAAATTTAAAGTGGAAGGTATGCAGAAAATCTGTGAAGCATGCCAATTTGGGAAGCAAACAAAGCATGTGTTTCCACGTAACAGATATGTGAGCAGAAATGCACTAGATGTTGTGCATTCAGATGTATGGGGTCCTACGAAGACCGTGTCTATGGGAGGCTGCAGGTACTATGTCACTTTCATTGATGACCACACAAGGAAAGTGTGGGTATATTTCATGAAGGAGAAGAGTGAGGTATTCACTCACTTTCAGAATTTCAGGTTTTTGGTTGAAAAGCAAACAGGAAAATATGTAAAGTGCCTAAGGTCAGATGGAGGGGGAGAGTACTTCTCCAATGAGTTCTCTGAATTCTTGAAGAAGAATGGTATTCGGAGACAGTTCACATGCAGATACACTCCGCAGCAAAATGGAGTTGCTGAGCGGAAAAACAGGCACATTGCTGAGATTGCGCGAGCATTGATGGAAGAGAAGAATATGCCGCATTGCTATTGGGCTGAGGCTGTTTCTACAGCAGTATACATCATGAACAGGACTCCAACTGCAGCCATACATGATGTAACTCCAGAGGAGAGGTTTACTGGCAGAAAACCAGATTTATCTCATCTGAAAGTTTTTGGATGCATTGCATATGTGCATGTGCCAGATGAGCTGAGAACCAAGCTGGATCCGAAAGCTGAAAAATGTGTGTTTATTGGATATTCCCTTGAGCAAAAGGGATACAGGTGTTATAACCCTGCTACACGTGAGTTGAGGGTAAGCAGGGATGTTGTCTTTGATGAGATGAGCAGCTGGTATGCTGCTGAAAAAGAAGCTGTTGGGGCTGATTTGAGTGGAAGTGTGGTTGCACAGAATGCAGGTCAGCAATCACAGTCTTTGAGTGGACCAGGAGAGTCCTCATCTAGTGGGTCTGTTGATAGACCATGGAGTGGCAGGCTGCGTCATAATACCAGCCCCACAAATGTGATTACTACATCACGAAAAGGAAAAGAGAAAGTGGTTGAGCCCCTTGGTATGCCTGACATTTCTGCAGGGCATTCTCATGTTGATGGAGAGTCTAGTGGCTCAGATATGAGCCTTGATGAGGAGCTTGGGATCCCAGCTATGAGAACACCTGGTGTAAAGAAGGCTATGGAAGCCATGAATGAAAAGCTGCGAAGATCAGGGAGAGTGAAGAACCCTGTGCAGAGATTTACATATGACGGTTATGTGGCACATCACTATGCATATATGGCAAAGGTTGTGCAGGTTGTTGAGCCCACATGCATTGATGAGGCTGTTGGAAATGTGAATTGGGAGAAAGCTATGGATGAGGAGATGGATGCACTATATGGAAATGAAACTTGGGATTTAGTGCAATTGCCAGAAGGCAAGAAAGCCATTGGATGCAAGTGGGTGTACAAAGTTAAACATAACAGTGATGGAAGCATAAACAGGTACAAGGCTAGATTGGTAGCCAAAGGATATGCGCAGACATATGGGATTGATTATGAGGAAACTTTCAGCCCAGTTGCCAAGATGGCAACGGTGAGAGTTGTGATAGCAGTGGCTGCGTCAAAGCAATGGTCTTTACATCAGATGGATGTAAAGAATGCATTCTTGCATGGGGATTTGCAAGAAGAGGTGTATATGTTGCAGCCACCTGGTTATGAGGATGTGGGTCACCCCGAGCATGTTTGCAGGTTGAAGAAAGCCATGTATGGCTTAAAGCAAGCACCAAGAGCATGGTCTGACAAGATTTCTGAATATCTTGTCACTATTGGCTTTCATGTAGCCAATGCAGATTTCTCATTGTATGTGAGACATGGTGATAGAGGAGTTGTGCTTGTTGTCATCTATGTAGATGACTTGATCATTACGGGGGACCATGATGCAGAGATCTTTGATGTAAAGATCTTGCTTAGACAGAAGTTCGAGATGAAGGATCTGGGAGAGCTCAGATATTTCTTGGGCATTGAGGTGATTAGGTCACCACATGGTATTGGATTACTGCAGAGACAGTATGGCTTGGACATGTTGTCCAAGTATGGTATGACAGGCTGTAAGCCTATTTCTGTGCCATTGGATCAGAATGGCAAGTTGAGTGCAGATTCAGGAGAGATCTTGGAGGACCCTACTATGTACAGACGCATAGTAGGAAGTTTGATCTACATGACGATCACCAGACCAGATTTGAGCTATGCTGTTGGGTTGGTGAGTCAGTTTATGCAGGTTCCACGGAAACCGCATTTGGATGCAGTGAGACGCATACTGAGGTATGTGAAGTCTACTTTGCATTGTGGACTATTCTATGAGACTGGGACAGAGATATGTGTACATGGGTACACAGATGCTGATTGGGCTGGTAGTATCTCAGACAGAAGATCTACCAGTGGATTCATGTTTTCTTTGGGGAGTGCTGCTGTGACTTGGAGCAGCAAGAAGCAGCCTACGGTTGCTCTATCGAGTACAGAGGCCGAGTACAGAGGAGCTGCTATGGCAGCATGTGAGGTAGCTTGGTTGAGAAAGCTACTTGCAGATTTGGGTCTATCAGTGGATAGACAGGTTGTCATTTTCTGTGACAACATTAGCAGTATACAGTTGGCCAGGAACCCAGTCTTTCATGCTCGTACGAAGCACATAGAGGTCCACTACCACTTCGTCAGAGAGAAGGTCTTGGCAGGAGACCTTGACCTTGTTTATGTCAGCACAGAGGATCAGGTAGCTGACATCTTCACCAAAGCATTAGGTACAGAGAAGCTCCGCAGATTCAGGGCTTCGCTTGGTGTACATGAGATGGAGTTGAGCTCGAGGGGGAGTGTTGAGATATCGAGCTCTAGTGAGGCGGTGGACACTGATGACTCGCCTGGGGGATAGGCCCCGCACTTACACCACTGGCATGGTTGGTGAGATCTTGGGTGATATGCGGCCAGTGGGATGACAGGCTGTGTGACAGCCACTCTAGAGACTGGCATAGTTATAGCGCCAGCTCATTTAGTCGGGTTCACACTATAGAGAACCCGTGTATGTATTGGTTGAGTACCTTTCATATTATTGTGTACTCTTATTCTTGTATATGGTGTGTTGAGTGTTGAGTAGAGAAGAAGAAGATTTTCAGCCTCTCACCTTGTGTGTTCTCTATTAGGGTTTTGTGAGTGTGTGTGTGTGCTTGCAAGAGCTCAAGCTCTCTTCCCCCCTGCATCTTTTCAAGGGAGGTAAGGAGGATTTTGGGTAAAACAAAGTATTACCAACGCTTTGTTGACATGTTCTCTGAAAAGATGTATCCTATAAATCTGTTAACAAAGAAGAATGTTTCTTTCCAATGGGGGCCCGATCAAATTCAATCTTTTTGTTTGCTCAAGGAATGCATGAGTCAAAGTCCAATTATGCAGCCTCCTAGGTGGGGGGAGGACTTTTATGTGAACCCAAGTGTCTCATCACATTCAGTGGGTGCTATACTCTTGCAAAAGGGAGAGCAAGGGCGTATGCAACCAGTGTATTATGCAAGCCGACAACTCACTGATGCCGAGGAGAGGTATGGTGAAATGGAGAAAGGTGGTTTGTCTCTTGTTTTTGCAGTAAAGAAGTTCAGGTCATACTTGTTACCTCGCCCTTTTTTCTTCCTCACATCTCAACCTTCTTTACAATTCTTGGTCCGCAAACCCAATCCTGCAGGAGGGAAGTTTGCAAAGTGGATTTGTGAGCTTCAAGAATTCTCTTCCACTTTTATTACAGAAAACACCACTAGGGCCTCTCTTGCAGATTTGCTTACCAGGAAGGAAGAGGAAGAAGGAACAAGAGCAAAGGAAGAAATATATGAAGATTTGGAGACACCACCAACTGCTTTCACTATGCATTTTGATGGAGCCTTTAGCCCTTCCAGGCAATGTGGGACTGGGGGGATAGTTTTATTCGATCGAGAAGGAAAAGAGGTATGGGCCAAGGGTAGGGAATTTCCAAAGGCTATATCAAATAATGTGGCTGAGTATAATGCATTAATTTGGGGATTAGAAGATTGCATAAAAGATGGAATTGAAGAGGTAGAGGTTAAAGGGGATTCACAATTGGTCATCCGACAAATGAAAGGAGAGTATAAGGCAAGGAGTCCTAATCTCCAAGAACTGTATAAAAGGGCAATGGAGTTGAAAGAAGCTTTTGAGTTTTGTAAATTTGTGCATGTTAACAGGAAGGATAATCAAAAGGCTGATGAATTGGCTGCTAAAACCTTGGCTTCTTTCAAAGAAGCTACTCTTGCATTAATGGATACAGGTTGGCCTGAGCTCCAAGATGTTCAACACTATTTAGATACAGGATACTTCCCTCCTGGATTGAATCCTCAACAAAAGCAAAGGCTTACCAGGAAAGCTCATCCTTATACAATTCTAGGGGATGTTCTTTACAAGCAAGGTAAGGATAAGATTCTTAGGAGGGTGGTGAGCCTAGAGGAGTCCAAAAGGATTATGGAATTATGTCATGAATGTTCAGGTCACTTTGCCTCAGCCAGCACAACTCGGAGGATCCTTAACACAGGGTATTATTGGCCTCGACTTAGCAAAGATGTCTATGAGTGGTGCAGAAGCTGTGAAGTATGCCAGGCATATGGGCATAAGCAATTGATTCCCGGACCCTTAAACCCTATCCCAGCATATGGTCCATTTGAAAGGTGGGGATTAGATTTTGTGGGCCCACTTCCTCGTTCCTCACATGGGAAGTATTACATATTGGTGGCCACAGATTATGCAACAAGGTGGGTAGAAGCAAAGGCAATGGTCAATAATAAAGCAGTGGCTGTGGCATCCTTTCTCAGGGAATACATATGTGCCCGATTTGGGTGTCCATTGGAAATCCTTACAGATGGGGGGAGGTCTTTCAGGAATGACTTGATTGAAGTTTTGGTGCAGAAATTAAAAATAAAGCATGCTATGTCAACTCCCTATTATCCCCAATGTAATGGTTTAGTAGAAAAAACTAATGGACTGCTTTGTGGATCTTTGTCTAAGCTAGTGGATACTATGAAGAGAAAGTGGGATGTGCATTTGCCAGAGGTCCTATGGGCCTATAGGACAACTCACAAACTCTCTCTTGGTTTCACACCTTTTCAGTTAGTTTATGGAGTGGAGGCTATTTTGCCAATAGAATTGGAAATCACAAGCCTTCGCACATCTTTTGCACGCTTGAATAATGAAGAAGAAACACATGCCCAACGCCTAGCACAACTGGAGATCTTGGATGAGAGGCGACTTCAAGCACTTCAAAATTTGGAGGCTACACAACAACGGCGCAAGGCAAGGCATGACACTCTCACGAAGAAGAAGAAGAAACCAGAACTCAAGCAAGGGAGCTTAGTCATGAGGTATGATGGCCGTGTGGAGAAACGACTAGATAAGAAGCTTCTTCGACGATGGGAAGGCCCCTTCAGGATAAAGCAAAAGTTTAAAAATAACACCTATCTTCTAGAGGATGCAAGTGGCCAGGAGGTTCCCGGACGTGCCAATGAGTACCGGCTAAAGATATTCTACCCTCGAGCACCATGGCCAGCAGACCCCCCAGACAAGCATGGAGGATCTGCTGGGGGGGGGGAAGATGTGACGTGAAAAATTGATATCTTTCATTGTCAATTTTGTGCATATTTTGATGGTTTCTCAATGGTAATAAGGTGGAAGCTTGTCCAAGAAGATTGCGGCGCCCACAATGGAATAACGGCATGGTGATGCGGCGGCTTGGCGGCTACCCCGATAACAGCATTCTATCTTCAAATATAATGGTTTTACTTGATTTAGGGTGCACACATTGTAAATGCCACAAGTATGCTTGATAAATACTTTGGTATGGTAGATAGGCTAGTGATGTGGAAAATAAAAGTGGGCCTTCATGCTCACATGGATTTTTATTGTATTATTAATATGGTATTCACCATAAGGCTACAAGTTGGGGAGTGTGGAAGGCATGTGGAGGAGTGTGTGTAGGTGCATAATTGGGCAAGATTCTTCTAGAATGCCTACATGGAAGAGAAGAATTCCGCCATGTGTAAGTGGGATCTCCACCTACATGCCACTTAGGCTTGGCTATTATCTCATCACACTCTCAAAGTCAAAAAGTCTTCAATTTAATAATCAATAGAAGACTTAGCCTAAGAGGACAATTGATGGTGACATCTACCCTTATGTCACTGAAGGGTTGAAGTTTTTTATGTTGTAATTTGTAACAATGGAAGAGAGGGTGATTCTCCACCTATAAAAGGAGCCCTCCTCTCCCTTTCAAATCAAGGAATGAGCCTCCTCAATTGAGCATTTTGTGTCATTGCCATTCTCTTATCTTTCAAACCCTTATTCAAACACTCTCTTTACATGTGAATGTCTCATTTAGCATTAGCTCCTCATGCTTAACCCAATTTTGGACCTCTTTGATGATTCATGATAAGGGGGATAAGGAGTTATTATCTTGGCGGGCCTGTGACTTCTCAAGGTAGCCCTTGCCTTATTGCCGCCCTCCTTTGGAGGTACCAATGGTTTTAGCGGTAATGAGCATGTGGAAAGACTTTGGGGACCATAGGTAAATCTTCACGATTGTTCGCTGAGCAATGTTAACCCTTACCCTCTAGCTTGAATCATGAAGGAGATGAGAGGCAAGAGGCTATGTGAAAATTGAGGTTTCATGCAAAGAGAGAGAAGTGCAGTTTTTTGTGGTCCAATACCCAAATTTCAACCGGTAATTACTCATCACTCGGGTGTTAGTTTCTTAAATTGATCATATGGCTAGGAAGCTCTTTCTATGCTCTTTCCACTTATGTAACTAATTTCTTAATCCCTTACTTCATTGATGATTAGAATTTCTCCCAAAGTTGCTAATTTTTAGGCGAATTTTGGCAGTTTTATAGTCTTGTAGTAAAATGCTCATAACTTTTCGCTCGGTTGTCCGTTTTTGAAAGTTTTTATATGGGCGCGAAGCTCTCTTCAAGCTCTACACACCTATCTAATCATCTCTTGCACAGCCTATATGGATTTAAAACTGCAATTCTCTGTGTATCTCTGTTTTTATATAATTTTGGCAGTTTTATAGTCTTGCAGTAAAATGCTCATAACTTTTCGCTCGGTTGCCCGTTTTTGAAAGTTTTTATATAGGCGCGAAGCTCTCTTCAAGATCTATGCATCTATATAATCCTCTCTTGCACAGCCTTTATAGATTTAAAACTGCAATTCTCTGTGTATCTCTGTTTTTATAGCTTTTTGGCCATTCTTTCTTCTTAATCATGATTAATTCCTCCTAATCCCTTATCAAAAGGCAAACCCCATGTATCTAATCCTCTTGTAAGTGATTGCCATATTCATTTTCTTTAATATGTTCCGTCCAAATCGCCCAATTCGAACGGATGAACCTTACCAATATTCCCCGTATGTTTCCGTTCACATAATCCTGAGTCGGAAGATTTTCTTCCAACAAAGAATCGCCCTTTTGTTTGGAGCTGCAAGACTGGCAGAAATTCTTGCTTCTCCGGAGCCTTTCATCTTTCCTTCCATGAATTATGATCTCACCTTTGATGTGTATATCTTTATCCTAATCTAGGGAGAGAAAGGGAGGTGAGGAGGCTGTGAGGTTTCATTCAAATGTGTTTTTGATTCTAAGAAGTGACCGAAGTCCAAACCCCAACTTCGTGTCACAACACCACTAACCTCTTCATTCATTAACTAGTTTTTCTTATTCCTTCTGGAGGAACAAAGACCATTGAACGTCACTCATCATCAACGGCATCGACAAAGCTTATTCATTCTCCCCACACAAAGGTCTTCAACACGATCACGGACGTGATCGCCATCACGAAGGGGAAAATGTTAATCCAATTCTAGGATTAACAAGAGCTACTGCCATTATCTTACATCAAGGAGTCATGGTAGAAACACCAAAGGGTCATACATTCAAGATATGAAGCAATAGTGTCCAAAACTACAACTTGGATGGGCACCTGTAATGGTGTGACGGAGTATTTATGGCGATTCCCGCTTCAAGAGCATGTGGTAGCAAGATAGCATGAAGTCGCATGAAGTCCTAAGTGATGTACTTCATGGATATATTATAAGAGTTGTCATTGTAATAGCATTAGCCTCTTATGAGCCTAAAGTGCCCGGTCGGCCACAGTTTAAGTGAGTGTGAACACTTATGGCCATGTATATAAGTGAATTTCTCTCATAATACAAGATACTCTCCTATTGTGCAATTGAGTCTTGCTCTTGCTGATCTCTCTCCCTAATGCATGCTAGTGAGTGTGTGTGAATGAAGTGAGGTGAGAGGAGGGACGAGGACCCGTAGTGCAATGCGGCGGTGTGAAAACGCTCGCAAGAGACGCGGTGGAATTGTTCTCAAGGATTTGTAGAGCTTGGAGACCTCAAGGGTTACGAGCTCGGCCATTGGAAAGATCCACATGACAGTTGCGGTTCACCAGGTAATCTCTTTTTGGATGTGTTTCAAGGAGGGTTAGGGTGAGCCATAACAGGAAGAGCTGCAGCCCAGGGCAAGAGGTATGGAACATCAACAAGAAATTGAGCCCACAATAGCTCTAGATCCTAGAGCGAAAATAGGGTAGAGCGAAAGCCATCAAACCCAGACCCATCCACCAGTCTGGAGAGACCAAATACCCATATAAAAACGAGGGCCATCCATCTTTCCAAGGACCAAAAACATCATACTAGAGAGAAAGGGCCTACCCATCCCAATCTCATCAACACAGTCTGCCTATATATCAACAGTACCCACCACCACAGGGAGCATACCCACGGTACCACATGGGACCACAAGGGGCACAACCCCAAACCCATCCATAAGACAATGGCCTCCGATGGTCTATTATTCGTCTGGCCCCGCTCCTCCTCCAATCATTCCTCAAACAACACCGACTCTAGCCATGGTAGGGCTAACCCCAGACGTTAAAATTAGCCATGGAAATATGGAGGGGGTGGCTATGGGCATCATGGCCCCAGCTCCAGTGCAATCCGCACTACTAGGAACTAGATTAGAGTGGAACAAACATGTAAACATCTCAAAGCTATCACTAAATTTGATGGGACTAGAGACTCCATCCCACATTTGGAGATGTTCAACCAAATTTGTGAAGCCTTTGGCCACGTGGAAGGTCAAGTTAAAGTGAGTGCATTTGTTGAAGCCTTTGGCCTCACCCTTGATGGTCAAGCAAGCCAATGGTTTAGATCCTTGAGAGTTGAGGATAAGGCCACCTTTGAAGCCTTGAGAGAGGCCTTCAAGGTCGGATATTCTTGCCAAGGTACCAGATGGAGTCCAGTGGAGCAGCTGCACAGCGCCAAGGTACTAGATGGAGTCCAGTGGAGCAGCTGCACAGTGCCAGATAGAGGGATGGTGAAACCATCCGAGACTATATCAATATATATTCTCGCTAAGGTACCAGATGGAGTCCGGTGGAGTAGCTGCACAACATCAGATAGAGGGATGGTTAAACCATCCGAGACTATATCAACAGAGTCAGATATCTCCGCTCTTGATGCAGTGCCAGAGATAAGTTCTATGATGAAAGATTAATAGGGAAATTCCTGGAAGGTCTAGATGATGTGCCCTTGCACAATTCATTGTATGCCTTGGCCCATATCTCCTTTGAGCAATGTTGTAGGAGTGTTGTGGACTTTGAGGACAACTTCAAGGGAGCACGTTCCTGAGAACATCAGTAGGGTACAATAGAAGCCTCATTCAAGACCACCAGCACAAAATCTAACAGAAAGAGCAAAGAGTCCACATCTGGACAGCAAGTTGAGCAGTTGGCCACTGCATTAATGCAAGCAGATGACCGAACATTGGAGAACCGGGATCGGGTCTACCAACCTCATCTCTATCTGAAGAGGTAGCTTGTATGGTGCCCGATCTGTCAAGATAACCATTCCAACACGGAGTGTCCACATTTGCGACCTCGTCCCACCATCTATTGCACATATTGCCAAAGATGGGGCAATCACAAAGTCATGAACTACTATCAGCAAAGGGCTACTCAAGCCCATGCCCTACCTCATGCCTTACCTGCAAACCCAAGGCAACTGCTAGCTTTACTAGCACCTGCTCTCCAAAATGCACCTCAACCAGGCCAAGAAGTGGCCCAAAGAGGAATTCTTAGAGTACTTGAAATGCCCTTACAACCCTTGATTCTCCCACCTTAACCCCCATTGCCATGAATCACACCTATTTGTCAACTAACCCTGATAGAAATCTTTAAAGAAGGAGACGGGGAAATTCCAGAAGGTCCTAACTACAAAACACTTGAACCAACGAGTCCACCCTCTCAAATTCTAAGCCACTATGTGATGGAGGGTAACCAAATGTACCCAGTGTACTTAGCCGCCCCAATGCCACGAGTCCGAGACATGAATACAATGGCAAAACGACTACCTATGCAATGCTATCATTGCGTAGGAACTCACTGAGTGGTTGAGTGTCCTATCAAGAAAGGGATAGCGAGTACCTCTGTAGGTGCTCCCGCAGTAACCCCTTTATGCGTTGGGTGGAATTGACCATATATATAAAGATTGTCCATTGAGACCTAGAACAACAGGGAAGACTCATGAAGCTAATCCCAACACTAGCATTAACCTGCTGAGTGTAAGAGATGGCTTCATCCACACTATCCCTCTGAATGCCGCGTAACCAGATTACAAAATAGACAGAGGGAAGCAACTCATACTACAACATAGGTATCCACCTCACAAGATTAGGAACAAGCAAAGGTATTATCCTCAAAGAATTTTCCTAAACAAGAACGAGCGACTAGATGCTCAAGAAAGAAAACCACAAAGATTGGCAAGGGAAAGCATAGAAAGGTAGAATCATAGATTTCAGGAGACGCACAAATGGTATGAGTACAATAACAAAGGCATTCATTCAACATGTTTATATGCACAAAGAGATTCGAGTGCATCATGATAACTTCAGTGAAAGACATAAGCCTAACAACAATAAGTTTATATCTCTGTGCTTTTTGTTCTTGTGCTTTGAGTCCATGGTTATTAGATAGAGTTTTAATACAAGCATGTTAGTTGCTTGCAGCTTTATATCCGTCCACTCTGTAGTAGTATGAATGGTAGAATGTAGAATGTTTTAATGGCAAGCTAAATGTTTTACATGTAGAGATAGGTGCCTTGATCTATGATAACAAGAGTGCAAGCGAATTGGCATCTCAGAATGTTCACTTTTATGATTCAGTGTATGATGTG
The DNA here is from genome assembly GCF_041138505.1 of Cibotium barometz. NCBI lineage: Eukaryota > Viridiplantae > Streptophyta > Polypodiopsida > Cyatheales > Cibotiaceae > Cibotium > Cibotium barometz. Next base: position 6,882,816 of record NC_141109.1, read on the forward strand.
GAGAGACATAGTTTGGAGTATATACCACTACCACCGTTGTCTAGCCACCACAGGAATGGTATAATCCTAGCTTAGACATGTCAGAGGCATGTAGGGTAAAGATAAAAACTAATGTTCATGCTGCCACATGAAACCATCCCAGGCTCTAGAGATGTGCATCTAAGTTGGTTTGTACAATTTGGTTTGTTTGCACATTTGTTTGGATCCTATGAAGTAGTTAAGAAAACTAAGATTACTTTTCAATTCAAGTGCCCATCTGAGGATTGGATGAATCAATTACTAGGTGAGTCATGGCATCTCAAGAGAACTCACCACGATGATATCATTGAGTGCAGAATTACTGTGTTAGATGTTACCTTTAGGTAAGATTGCACTTCTGTTGATTGTTGATGGTTTTTATTCATAAGTACTTCATTTCAAGACACTGATTGTTGATTGTTGATTTTATGTTTTTATGTTGGTTGTTGTGGTTTGCAGGAAAATGTGTATCTTGATGAATTTGCATCGAGGTAGAGTGGAAGATATGGGGGCCAAGGAAGGATTTAGGACTCTGCACTCAAGGAGTACAGAGGAAAACTTGCAAATGATGTGATAGTATTCTACAAGACTTGCTCTTCGGGGTATGCAGAGAACTTTTTGAAGATTAAAGCACTTACAAGGGTTGCCGCATTCAAACTTATTCTGACTAAATCAAGTTTGGAAAAAGTTGTTCTACTTCGACGCTCAAAGTACTTTACTTGTTCTCGACTTAAAGGTGAGGGCCTTTACATTCTATGGTGGCCCGTGGCATTGTTAAGGGTACAGGATCCCACTGTCTCATCAAGACAGAGCTTGAAGGGTTCCATGTTTTGATTCCAGCCATCAAGGCGGCTTCAGAGTCTAGAGAGCCTAGTAGTAAGAAGCCTAGGATATAGCTATGATGATTATGTAGCTTTGATGACTATGTAATTTTTTATGCTATGAATGAAAATTTGGGTTGCAGAGTTTTTTGTTTAATACGTGTCTTGTAATGTATTTTATTAGTTGACTCAAGTAAATAAATTCAAATTACACACGTAACTCAAATAAAAATTGTATCCATTCGAAGACGCATATAAATCAACAAATTATATAAACTCAAATTAAAAGAGACTTATTTGCAACACAAGATAAGAGATTTTTTTTAAAAAGATATACATCGAGCTTTACATAGCTTTTGATAATTACATTCATGCAAGATATTCAAAAATAAAACTAAAGATCCTGGCTTGGAGGATCTCTCCAGCGTCGCATGTGTCGCCACCAACTCCATGTCCTTTTCACTGATGGTGACCCTCTTCGCATGGACAGCTGCAAGCCGGTACCGTGTCACCAAAAATGTCCACTAGGTACACCTGCGCAGCCTCCTGGAGTGCCTCCCAAAGCTTTGCCTGTCCACTGTGTAGGTAGTGGGCTTGATGTTGCGTGAACCCAGAACCTCCTATCATGACGGTCTTGCAGATCTTGCATGATCTCTTGCACCACACGTTGGAAGGAGAGCTTCGGTATGAGCAGGTTCACCGTGTTTTGGTATTTCCTAATCTCATAAAGAGCCACAGTGCCAGGCCTCCACCTATGCTTGTTGCGATGTTGCTGTCGGTGGTTGGACGAGGGGTACTCCATGTCCCACCTTGGGGGGCCAGACTCTCTTAGTAGTTTGCTAGGTGCGAGCCATGCTCTTGGAGCTGAGAGAGAGAAATGAAAGATGAGAAATGAGGTGAACTGAGGGTTACTTCCATACTTATAGATGAAAATTTATATATTTTCTAAATTAGCTCAATACATAAATTTGATACTTTTTAATTTCTAAAAATAGTTTTCCTTATCAGAATGAGCTCTAATTTTATGTGTACATATAAATATCATGGAACACCTCCTAGATAAAATATCAACCCCATCAGAGGTCTGTAGGGCCCTTGTCCAAAGGCTTGCGTGTATAGACCTGCTATTAAAAAAAGAAGGCCTTTACATGACGCGAGCCTTCAGACAAGGGCCCTACAGGCCTTTGATAGGGCTGATATTTTATCCAAGACATGTAAACTATATGATCTATGCACAGAATAAATTTTAACCCATTTTGATCACTGCACTCCATGCATCAATTTTTTGTAGGAAAAAAAATATCATCGTATAAAATAGCACTTGCACATGCACATGGATTTTCTTACACATGCACATGCATGCTCATGATGTAAGCCACATGATCTATGCACAGAACAAATTTGAGTCCATTATGACCATGCGTCAATTTTTCTCAGAAAATTTAAGAATATACACCTACACATGCACAAATAAAAAAGCACCTACACATGCACATGCACTTGCTAATTTTTTTCCATGAAAACATAAGAATATACATTGACATTAGAAAATGAAGAAAACTTAAAATATTCAAATCAATGGGCAAGTCCGGTAAGGAAACTTAAAATATCCAAATCCAGTACATCGCATAAAGTACAACTAGTTGAGTAGAACTGAAGGAAAACATGAAAACACAAAACGATACACAAGCATTTACACAGCTCTTCAAATCATGTCATGGTAAAGGTTGAATGCATCACTATTGCTACGAATCCTATGAACAAGAGTGAGATCCAAGGGCTTGAGTGTGATGCATCGGGCATGGATGGCTAACAGCTGACCATCGTGCATGAGATTCACCAAGTAACTTTCAGCCACCTCTTGAAGAACAAGCAATGCTTGGGCTGACCATCACTCCACATTACATGCTTGATCCCTTGAAAAGTACTTGTAGTGATTTCCCCTTTTTGTAGATCTTGCAGTATTTCTCGCACCAACCTCGAGAAAGGCACCTTGGGTATAATCAACTCAGGACTCTTCTGGAACCTCCTAATTTCACAAAAAGTAGCGGTGCCTGGTCTCCATATTCTCTTCTTATGCGTAGGTGAATGAGCATTTCCAATTGGAGCAGCGGGAGCAGCTTTCCTAGCTGGAGTAGCACGAGGAGCTTGACCTTCATCATTGTCGGTGTTAGTACATTCACTAGATCCGGATGAATGAACTGGTGTCTTGGAAGGCATCTTGTTTTCTCTTTGCTTAGTACTCACAAGCTAGAAGGAATGGAAAGAAATGGAGGAATGGAAAGAAATGAAAGAAGTGCCTTTATTTATAAATGGAACTTACTATAAGTTATTGACACTTACTTTTAAAAAATATCAACACTACCAAAAAGTTATCCATGTTGACTTTAGTAAACACTTATTTTGAAAAGTTATCCATGTTGACTTTAGCAAACACATATTTCTTTAAAACATTGGATTGCTCCAATACTCTCATAAACATAAAATGTTATTTCATAGTTATAATTCTATCGATATTTCCATTTGCTACTGACTCTCTCTTGGGTTGTCAACCATTCTGCATGATGTTCTTTGGCCATGCTATTTTCATATCTTACTTTCTTCACTTCATATATTGCCTTGCGAACAGCTTCTGTATCATTGTATTTGGATTTAATTAATTTGTCCTCATATCTTATCTCTATTCTCCTATACCACCATTGGAGTAACTACCTCATAGGACTGGAATCATTGATTCCACCTCCATGTGCTGTTGCTTTTTGTATTCACCAAATCCATTAACATGCAAAACTTCACCCAACCATTGTTTTGCCATCATACCATTAGGACCTCAATGGAGTCTTCTTGGGCCCTTTTATTTGGCAGTTTAAGGGAGTCAAACCTTTTCTCTTAAGAAGAAACGTTTTCTAATTTGAAGCTTCAAAATGGCTACTTTATTCGAATTTGAATTTTGGAAAAAAAATAGAATTTAAAATCTAGCGGATAAAACCATATCATGTAACATATCTATGGAAAGCTCTTGATGCGTAGATCACGGATCTGTAATCTCCGCTCAAATCGGAGCTTGTATGTAGAAGTTATGGAGGTCCGAAAATTGTAAAATTGTCCCCCCCCCTTTTGGGGGAAAAAGTGCATCCTTTGACCACTCTTACACCTCTCTTAATCACCAATGGTTTTTGCTTACATGGCGGGCTCCTATTTGTCAAAAAGCTAAACGTTTCCATAACCTCATGGCAAATTAAAGGGCCCAAAAAGACTCCATTAAGTTCCTAATGAATATTTGGTATCTCTGTTAGGTTTAAAAAAAACTTAAGTACTTCATGGTCCTCCTTTGGTACCTCAAATGCAGCAAGCCACCATATTTCATTCTCCGATTGCACACTAAAATATTTTGGATGTTTTGAATTGATGTTGGAATCCAACGTCCTATTCATTAGTGTCAAGATAACACATTCAAGCTTTTGGCCCTTAACGACTTCACTCTCATTAAGCTTCAAAACAAATTGAAGTTTACCTCTACACTTTTCGACAAACATGTTGTAGAACTTTACCATTGCTGTTTGTAGCTTGCATACATTCAATATAAAGTTATTATCTACATGCAATTTGAAGGGCACTTCCTTTGATCTAGACTTAAGCATCTGTGTATGTTCCAAATGCATTGGCTCACCAATTGTGTCTAAGACTTTTGCAGTAAGATCTTTTCATGCTTTCTTTACATGGAACAGTTTAGGGATGGGCACCACCCGTCTCTTGTTAAGAACAGCCTTAAACCCTGCATCCAATTGCTTATAAATCATAGCATAGGACTCGGAGCTAATCCCTACCTTGTCACATCTACCTTGAGCATCTGTAGCTGTGAAGGTATTGCTTACCTCCTTTAAGCGTGCTCTTGTGTAACATCATCACCAATGGTTTTGAATTTGGGGTTTTCCAATGCATACTTACCATACCTTTGCTTAAGACCATTGCAATTGCATCATCAACCTCTTCACTTGGGTTGGAAAACATATTCTTCATGTTTGCACATTGTGCATAGACCCGTCGATTATATTGCCCACTCCCTCTGGTCAACTCATGAAGTGGTTTGAGCAACCTCACATGCTCACATGCTTGTTTGGTTTTTCATTGAGGGTCCAGCAACAATAGTCTTTGCAAGCATGGCTACCATATTTTTGTTGTCCTTCTCCAAACCTTGCATTTTGCAATGCAGTTCTGCATTGTCTACCTCAACAGTTCATGCACCGCATTTTCCATAACATGCATCGCATCTTGCAGACTCTAATTCTCTCTCTGCTTTTCACTTAGTGATTTTGTGAGCTCCTTAATTCTTGCATCCATGCCCATCATGGTGCGCTGAACAGATGTGTAAACACTATTATTGAAATTAGGGTTAGGGTTTCAACAATGCACACACACAAGATAGAGAAGCTTGAGAGCACACAAACTCACTAGAATAGAATGAACAAATGTGTGCCAGATACAAAAGATAAGTACACACCCCAAAATGAGTAGATAAGAGGGTGTACATATGCACGAGGGAAAAAACCTCCTAGTGAGGGAAAAAATGCCCCGGCGGTCCTAAGTGTGTTCACACACATCACTACCATATAATGCTACAAATCCCCCTTGGAGTGATGATGCACGAATATGTACAAGGTATGGCTGATCAATCCTGAAAAGGCAGTAAGCCCAAAGCTTTATGAAAAGCTTCGAACTTTTCATGAGCGCGACGAGGAAGAGCCCTCGTGTGAATAAATCTGCCATGTTGTCATTGGTAGACACATAGATCAAGCTGATCTCTGCTCTGCAGAGAGTCTTTCCTGACATAGTGGTAATGCACCTCAATGTGCTTAGTGCGAGCATGAAACACTAGGCTCCTCGCAAATTCTAATGCACTCTGGCTATTAGTGAAAATTGTAGTGCTAAACGACTATCCAACACCCAAATTAGCCCCATAAGACGTCTGAGCCACACACACTCAACTGTAGCTCTGTAAAAGCTACCCTGCACTCAGCTTCACAACTAGAAGTGGCCACTATAGGTTGCTTCTTGCTGAGCCATAATATACATGAATCACCAAGGCAAAAGAAAAACCCAGTAGTGGACACAAGTGTGTCATAACATCCAGCCCAGTCTGAAGAATCACTAAAAGCATGCAGCTGTGACTCACCCCCCTTTGGATAAAACAATCCAAAATACTGAGTGCCCTGCAAATAGCGAAAAACCCGCTTGACAGCTTGCCAATGCTTCATACCTAGGCTATGCATAAATCTGTATCACAGCAGGCTGTTGGATCCCTTCTTTATGTATGCAACACGTGACCAGATATACAGTATGCGGTCTCACAATAAGAAAGGCATTCAATTAGGGGTGGGTGAGTAATTGTTTGGTTCTACCAATTCCAGTGGTTGGGCGGTGGCTAACTTATGGGCCGGATGGGGTTAGGCTAGAATCAGTAGAGTTTTAATAATAAAATTGATTAATAGGAATACGTTTAGAACTCGAGTAGTTAAATAAAAGCCTGAAGACTTCTCTAATGAATAGATCAACGGCTGTGCCTGATTCAATTAGGAAAAAAGCGTTGATTCCTTCAAGATAAGTCTGTAATAGTTTTCCTTCTATCTGGTTTAATTAGATGAAGGTTAGTTCAGTATCTTGACCTCGTTAGAAAAATTCATAGAAATTCAAATGGTGGAATCGTCCCTGCTTTTCGAGCATGGGAAAGTTTCTCGGTTTCGGTTTTCGGTTTTCGGAATGACCACCAGCTTAGTCTCGTGTCCAGACATTCGAGGGCGAGGCCCCAAGTGGGAAACCCTGCCCCGCGCATGAGGGAGCTCCTTTCGTTGCTCCTAGCAATCGAGAATCCGGTGCGCGGAGGGGGCAGAGGGATCCCACAGTTGGTATCAGAGCGCTGTTGTAAATTTACGTAACAACAATAGAAATTGCTTAAAATTTTAAAGTAAATCTCAAAAATAATGTTTTCGCTTGTTAATATTATGTTAAATGAACTTCAAAAATTGAAAACTCAAAAATTGAATTGGAAATTTAAAGATGGATACCCCGAATCTATCTGGCATTCCTGAACTCTCCCAGAGTCAGGATATGATAGCCTTTGCATTCGAGCACCTCATCAACTCTGCTACGACCCGAGTAAGCAGAGTGAGACTCGCACGTCATTTTGAGAGTCGTTACTTTCCTGATCCTATTGAGCGACATTGGTATATGTGGTTCTTTTGAGGACGATGTATTAATATCCGTACCGGTCAGCGTCAGAGGCTCAGGCAAAATATTTCCTTAGCCATGATTCTAATAAGGCTAGGGCTTGTTCAGCATGTACAACTCTTTGATCATTCACCCAGGAACTTTAGAATTTCATGCTGAGTTTTTAGGCTTCTTAGCCGCTTTATCCCTAGAAGTAGAATTACAGCACCTCTTTCTGTAATGAATCGTGTGTATCATGGCATGTCTCCTTCGTAGTTTCGCTTCTTTATGCGTACACAATTGAGGCAGTGACTTTGGAGCCATGATGCTCTATGTATATATCTCAAACTTTTGATAATAAACAATGTTTTGTAAAAAAAAATCCGAATTGTTTTCATGATTGTGAATATGGTTAATAAAAATATCAGAGTAAATCTTGTTTCATGAAGTATGATGAAATAATTATCTGTTTAAAGAATAAATCGCAAAAATTAAATAATCATAAATCTGTTGTCAAAGTTAAGTTGACGAAAATCTCATTTTATCAGAATCATGAGGCGCACGGCCCGTGCAAGGCAACCGGATTCTCTAACGGATGAGGAAGAGTTAGATCCGGATGTTCGAAAAGCCCTGCATAGATCCCAACCTGGTCCCTTCAAGGGTGAAGGGGAGCAGTTAGGTGAAGTAGTGGAGAAGTGGATTGAGGCTATGGAAGAATACTTTGATGTAACTGGCTACAATGAGAGAAGCAAGATGGCTCTCGCTAGGTTAAAGAAGTGGATTGAGGCTATGAAAGAATACTTTGATGTAACTGGATACAATGAGAGAAGCAAGATGGCTCTCGCTAGGTTAAAGATTGTGGAAACGGCCAGGGTTGCTTGGAGGAATCACTACGAGACTAACCGTCTCGACCGGAATAACGAGACCTGGACCGATCTTAAAGCTTACCTCAGAAAGAGGTTTTGTCCTCCGGGCTTCCTTGAAACTAAAATGAATGAGTTCTTGGAACTAAAGAAGGATAGCCGGCGGACAATTGAAGAGTACCATCAAGCTTTTGCCCTTCTCCTCAAATATTCTCCTCAATAGGATGAAGAGCAGCTGATGGCCATGTTCATTCAAGGAATGGACGAGCCATTGGACACCTTAGTAAAGAATGCCAAACCTGACTCAATGGCCGAAGCAGTAAGAATGGCAAAGGACTTTGCCAAAGCCTTTGTTGTTAAGGTCCCGCCAAAGCGTGCACCCTCTAACTTTAAAGGATTCTAAACCCTGGGAAGTACTTCAAACTTTCCTCCCCCAAAGAGGCACCAAGGCGGCCCAATTCAGAATCAGGATACTGGGAGATTCAGAAGTGAAGGAAGACCCTTTCCCCAAAACACTTTCTCAAGAGCCCCACCTCTTTCAAAGATTCAGAGGGATGAGCTCAGAAGTGAGTACCGGTGTTTTGGATGCCAGGGTTTTGGTCACCAGCTAAAAGGCTGCCCAACTCCTGCCATGTCAAGGGGACAGGGAAGTCAAGGACCGAGAGTGCAGAGACCAGCCCCTTCCTATCAGTCAACCATCTCGTCAAAATCAGGAAAATCCCAAGAGAACACGAGCTCAGCTATCTGCCTCTGTCCAGAGAGTAGCCTCAGAACTCCTTCCCTGAACTGAGGCAACCAAAGAGAGAGTTCCGCCTCAGACTACAGCAGCCAGAGCAGTCACAATAGAAGAAGTAGCGGAAGAGGAAAGAGGACAGATTTATGCAACAATTGAAAACCAAGGGCCAAATTGCCAATTCTCCATCATCCATACTCCAGCTGAGTATCAGGGTAAGTCTTTTAAGCTTTTGATTGATTCAGGCAGTACTCATTCTTTTATTTCCCTAGGATGCTTGCGTAAGCTAGTCTTAGAATAGAAATCAGGGAAACCTATGCAGGTTGAATTGGCCAGTGGGAAGATTCTTTTCACTCACCTTGAGACAGATCGTATTCAGTTCAATCTAGATGGGAATTTTACTGACTGTCAGTTCAAAGTTATACCTTTGGGAACCATAGAGGGAAGCCATCTCCCTTCTCACACAATGCATAAAGCCATAATCCATAATACACACAACACACTATAAGTTGTGTCCACACACATCTAACCCTAGCTAATGTCCACACACTATGACCAGCTGGACGCGGTCATTTATGTCTCACACATGTTCCTACCTAACATGCCAGCACATAGCATAGCTGGCTCACACTGACATCGAGCTTGAATCTGAACAGCCCCTCTCAAGCTCATGATGTACTACCATAGATGAAGATGTAGATGAGCTTGGGATATCAAAGCTCTCAACACTCCCCCTCAAGCTCATCCCACGTACTCCCAATATAGTACGGAAGTACTCAAACTTCTCCCTGCTAACTGGCTTGGTAAAGATGTCAGCCACCTGCTCATCAGTCTTCACATACTGTAGATCAACTGTACCATCCAGCACCTTCTCTCTGACAAAGTGATAATGGACCTCTATGTGTTTGGTCCGCGCATGAAACACTGGATTCTTGGCCAACTGTATACTGCTCATGTTGTCACAATGAATGACAACTTTGCCATCAATAGGCTCACCCAAATCTGCCAAGAGACTCTTTAACCAAACTGCCTCACAAGTAGCAATGGCTGCACCCCTGTATTCAGCCTCTGTACTGGTGGATAAAGCAACTGTAGGTTGCTTCTTGCTACTCCAACTCACCACGGCACTTCCAAGTGTAAAGGCATAACCACTAGTAGACCTCCTGTCATATGAGCTACCTGCCCAATCAGCATCTGTGTAGCCATCATGTATATCCAAGCCTTTACCACTCTCATATAGAAGACCATAATGTGCAGTGGTCTTTACATATCTCATAATGCGTCTCACTGCATCCAAATGAGGTTTTCTGGGGCTCTGCATAAACTGGCTTACTAGCCCCACAGCATAACTCAAATCCGGGCATGTGATAGTCATGTAAATGAGACTACCAACCATCTTTTTGTACATAGATGGATCATCCAACTCCTCACCAAAATCAGCCCGCAACTTTACATTCTGCTCCAAAGGTGTACTCATAGGCTTACACCCTGTCATGCCATATTTTGCCAATATATCCAATGCATATTGGCGTTGCACTAACCATGTACCTGCATGGTCTTTGATCACTTCAATTCCAAGAAAGTATCTCAACTCACCCAAATCTTTCATGTCAAACTGCCCACTCAATGCTTTCTTGACATGCATCACATCTGTACCATGATCACCCTGTGATAATCACAAGTCATCCACATAGATGACAAGTAAAACAATCCCATGATCTGTTTTCTTCACATAAAGTGAAGAATATGCTGTAGAAACCTGAAATCCAAGGGATATAAGATATCTGCTCATCTTATCACGCTAAGCACACGAGGTGCTTGCTTCAACCCATATAAAGCCTTTTTCAATCTGCATATGAGTGGGATACTTTGGGTGTACATAACCTTCTGGCTGTGCCATATACACTTCTTCTTGTAGATCACCATTTAGAAATGCATTTTTGACATCCATTTGATGCATTTCCCAACCATTTTCTGCACCATAGCAATGATGACTGCTCTTACTGTTCCCATCTTTGCCACTGGACTAAATATTTCATCATAGTCCAAGCCTTGGGTTTGTGCATAACCCTTAGCTACCAATCTTGCTTTATGTCGCTCAATGGAACCATCAGACTTGCATTTCACTTTGTAAACCCATTTACAACCAATAACATTTTTGTCCTGTGGTAATGCAACCAAATCCCATGTGTCATTATGAACCAATGCGTCCATCTCAACATCCATTGCCTTCTCCCATACATGCTTTCCAATAGCTTCTGTATAGCATGTAGGTTCCACATGCTTCACCAAAGATGTCATATATGCATAATGCATAGCAAAATCACGGTATGTCAACCTGTCAACCGGATATGCATAATGCATAGCAAAATCACGGTATGTCAACCTGACCCTTCGGGATCTCCGCAATGCATGCGGATCACTCCGAACACCTGTAACTCTAGCATGTGGTGGCACATATCTATCCTGCCTAGCACCAGGTGTGCGTAAAACAGGTATACCAAGTTCCTCATCCAAACTCTCTGAACTTGATGACTCATAACCTGTAATTCCAATTCCTTCAACTTTCTTCTTTCCTTTATCCATAGCACTACTCCCAGTGCTCACACTCTCATGCCTCAAACATCCTAACCATGGACGTACAGTACTACTCTCAGCCTCTGCTGCTGCTGCTGGCCCAGACATAGAAGTAGAACTAGAACTTGCTTGTGGGCAAGTTCACATGCACATCAGCTTCAAGTGACTCAATGACACCCTCATCCTTTGCTTTGTACCAACTAGCAAGCTCATCAAACACCACATCTCGTGAGATAACAACTTGTCTAGTTTGTGGATTGTAACATTTGTATGCCTTTCGATCCTGTGCATATCCAACAAACACACACTTTTCTGCCTTAGGATCCAACTTCCTCCTCTCGTCAGGCACATGTACATAAGCTATGCATCCAAAAACTTTGAGGTGTCCAATGTCTGGCCTATAACCTGTAAGCCGCATCTCTGGCGTACTTCCATGTATGGCTGCTGTAGGTGTTTTATTCAGTATATACACTGCAGTAGCACATGCTTCTGCCCAATAATAATCTGGCATGCTCTTTTAATTGAGCATTGCCCTTGCCACTTCACATATGACTCTATTCTTTCTATCAGCCACACCATTTTGCTGAGGTGTATACCTGCAAGTCAATTGTCTTCTTATACCATGCTTCCTCAAGAAATGCTCAAAAGCATTTGAGGTGTATTCACCACCTCCATCTGTCCTCAAACATTTAATCCAACAGCCATATTGCTTTTCTGCAAAAGCTTTGAAATCCATAAACTTTCCCAACACTTCACTTTTCTCTGTGAGAAAGTATATCCATGTCATCCTGCTAAAGTCATCAATGAATGTCACATAATATAAACTGCCTTTGATGGATGGGTTTTGTGCAGGACCCCATACATCGCTATGTACTATCTCAAGTGGCCTGCTACTCATGTTTCCTTCTCTAGGAAAACGTAACCTTGCCTGCTTTCCAAACTGATAGGCTTCACAAACATGCATATTCCCATCATACTTAAATCTAGGCAGCCCACTAACAATGCCTCTTGCCTGCATGTTCTTTAACCTTTGTACATCGACATGTCCAATCCTCTTATGCCACATATCAATGTCCTGTACCACATTTCTGCTTTTAGAGAACATGGCTGATTTTAACTCAGGAATCCCAGCATCCAGCTTAAACAACCTGCCTTCTTTCTTTCCTTTAGCAATGACTCTACATCCATTCTTGAACTCCTCCAACGAAGCAACCATGCTCATTGAAACGAACCTGTAATCCTTGTTCCACCATTTGACCAACTGAGGCCAAGCTTTTTGTGATAGAAGGCACATACAATACATCTGACATAGACTTTGTTTGACCATTGTGCATAACCAATGGTAAACTTCCAACATGTGTAATGGCAACTCGAGTATCATCTCCTGTTTCCACATAGCCTTTCACATCCATAGGCTTCATATGCTCAAACCATTCACCATTCAGCCAGAGCAGCAGTCACAATAGCAGAAGTAGTGTTAGAGGAAAGAGGACAGATTTATGCAGCAATTGAAAACCAAGGGCCAAATTGCCAATTCTCTGTCATTCATACTCCAGCTGAGTATCAGGGTAAGCCTTTTAAGCTTTTGATTGATTCAGGCAGTACTCATTCTTTCATTTCCCCAGGATGCTTGCGTAAGCTAGTCTTAGAACAGAAATCAAGGAAACCTATGCAAGCTGAATTGGCCAGTGGGAAGATTCTTTTCACTCACCTTGAGACAGATCGTATTCAGTTCAATCTAGATGGGGATTTAACTGATAGTTTAGAGTTATACCTTTGGGAGTTTTCGACGGGATCCTTGGAATGGATTGGCTCCACCAAAATCAAGCTGACATTCACTGTCATCATGGAACCATTTCCTTCCGTGACCTTAATGGAAATAAAGTTCAAGGAACTGGAATTTCAGGATCCCCAAGTTTGCAGTTATATCTATAGAGTAGGTCCAAGACCTGGAGTGGAAACTGGTTCCATGTGAGACCTAGTCAGGATGAGTCAACCAGGGTTCCACTCTAAGCATCCAAGGTCAGGTGTACAAGTCTCGTACATGGTCTTGGTCAGGTGTGCAAGCCCTGCACATGAAACAGTGGTAGTCTGTACTATGAGTCACCCTCTAGAATGATGTCAGGTGTTTGGTTTGTAGTTAGATACCATGCATCTATGTAGCTGCATGTAGAAGAAAAGGGGCAGGCCTTTGGGCTACCCCAAAAAAAGCTTTAGTAACCCTTGCCTATCAAGGGGATACCCCTTGTGGGCGAGGGGCCATGGAGGCCCATGGCCATTGCCCAATAGCTAGCAGGGCTCTTGGGCATCTATGGCTTGGGCAGCCCAATCGATTAGCCTCATGGCTTGGCTAGATTGTGGCCCAGCAAAAGGGCCTACATATGCAAGCAGTCAGCCTACCCCACAGGCGGCCAACAACGTGGCATCAGCACAACAGGTGTGAAAGACAAACAATTTCCTTTCCCAGGATCTAATCATGTGAGAAGCTAGAATTATTGTAGTCTCTCATGGGGTTTGTTAATTTTATCTTTTCAATTCTAGTCTGGCTCTGTGACCTCCTCACAAGGAACTAATGTGATTTATATATCTGAAATTAACACACAGTCAATTTAATTCCTTTAGTCCTAGTCTATTAAAACCACTTCTCCAATCATATCACAGAAAACCAAAACCATAGAATGCATGATTCAACAAAATAAAGAAGCATTATTACATAGATCAAACAAAATAAGCAACATCATTATCACTTAATTGATATTACATAATTTCTAATGTTTCTCTTACACATGCAAGGCATAATTAATAAGATTGAATGAATTAACAAGCTCATTACATTTATGTAAGAATAAGAAAATAGCATACTTGAGACATAAATTAAAAACTAGCTTCCAACATGAATTTTTTAAATCTAGGTATAATCTTTATGCCTTATACATAAATATTTATGTAAAATATGGTAAATTAGATCTATTTTCAGCTTTGTAATCCATTTTCTTTCATCCATATTGATTTCATAAAAGAGAATTTAATAATATAATTGTGCATCAAAAAATTATAAACAAAAGAACTCTTGATTTACTTAAGCCGAACTATGATTATGCATGTATAATTCATGCTTAGAAACCTAATCTAGATGAATTCATTAGTTATAATTTGTAACTAGTTTTTGAGAAAACTAGTCTTCAATAAACACATAATCATTACTTAATCCTAGTTTCTCATTTATTATCCACCTAAACCTAACTTAGTAGCCTTAATTTGGTTGCACTTTAAGCACTTCTAGTCATCTCAAATCACTAGTCATAATTCACCAAATTAAAATAACAAAACATACAATTACATGAAGTAAAGGGGAGAATCACGAGGGTAATCAATTCCGTCATGCTTCATATAAATTGTGCTAGAATCAACCCTAATTAAGGAATCTAATTAGCCTAATTCGTCAAACACGATGTAAGCCCAAATCTTGACTTTGTTTATTATACATGGGTTGACACCCTTATATACAACTTCATGAAAGCAAACTTTTTTTTAAAACGTCCTCCTAAAGCTAAAGAATGTGAGATGCTTTCACACCAAACACTATTAATTTCTTCTACCAAATAAATATTAACTTGTTCACATTCCCTACTTGAGCTTGGATACTTCAACACTCCCCTTGATGCTCAAGTTCATGTTTTTAACTCCAAGTAATCTTCGAAATTTTTCAAATTTCTCTCTTTCTAATGCTTTGGTGAAGATATCTACAATTTGATCCTCAATCTTCACAAACCTAAGATCCACTTATCCTTGTAGCACTTTTTCTCTCACAAAGTGACAATGTACCTCAATATGTATCATACGAGCATGAAACATAGGATCCTTGACCAATAGAATGGAAGTCATGCTATCATTGTATATAGTTACTGGCTCTTTAAAGCTAACTTTAAATAGTTGTTGCATCCATGAAACTTCACATGCTGCATGTGTTGAAGCTCTATACCCTACTTTTGTAGTGCTTAAGGCTAATATGGTTTGTTTCTTTAATGTCCAAGAAATAAAACCATTCCCAATTGAATGACACATGTATGTGGTGCTTGTCTTTGCTGATGGATCATCTGCCCAATCTACATCACAATACATATGAGATTTAAACTCATCTTCACACTAATAGTGAAGTCCATGATTCACTATGCCTTTGACATATCGCAAGATTCTTCTCTCACTACATCCATGTGTGAGGCTTTCTCGAGCTTTGCATATGAATTGGCTTACCTTGTAATTGTAAGATCTAAATTAGATTTCCCACAAGTTGTCTATACATGGTTTCACCTTCAAATGTTGATCCTTTGTCTCCTTCAAGCTTCACATTTACCTCTAAGTGTGTGGCTATATGTTTGGCAAACAATTTTGTTTCAACATGTTCGAGAAATATTTTGTTTGTGAAAGCACATATGCTTTCTCACCTGATTATTTCCACTCCAAGGAAATATCTAAGCTCTCCAACGTCTTTCATATTGAACTCTGCTTTAGCATTCTCTTCTTTATCATTACCTATCAAAATAAGATCATCCACAAAAAGTACCAAGATTATAATGTTGTTTCCTTATATCTTCATGAAGGCAATGTTTCTTAAATAATTTGTGAATATATCAAACCATGCTCGAGGTGCTTGCTTTAAACCATATAAAGTATTTTTCAACTTGTACACATATGTTGGATGATGTAGATCTTCATATCCTTGTAGTTGTAACAATTTGTAAACCTATTCCTTCAAGTAACCATTGAGAAAGACATTTTTCATAGCCATTTAATGAAACACCCATCATTTATTTTCTCCTAAAGAAATAATGGTTCTTACCGTAGCCATGGCTGAGAAGGTTTTTTCATAGTCTACTCCATGTGTTTATGCATATCCCTTAGCCAACAAGTCTTACCTTGAACCTGTTTAGACTCCTCCCATCCGAGTTGTATTTGATCTTGTAAACCCATTTTCATCCTCCTTCGGTAAAATATCCCATATTTGATTCTCTTGAAGAGAATCAATCTCTTCATCCATAGCCACTTTCCACTCATGGCTTTGTGTAACATCCTCAAACCTCTTTGCTTTCTCTAATTCTATCATCTTTGTCATGTAAGCATGATGTTTGTCCATAAAAGATCATAGGTCAACCTTTGAATTGTATGCTTTACCCTTGTGGACCTTTGCCGTTGAATTTCTTCCATATCATCACTTCCTTGATTGATTTGAGGGATCACTTCTTGAGTACCACTTGTTCTTGGTTCACTAGTGACAGTGCAAAGTCCCCCTTTTCATAGAGACAATTTCTCCTCTTTTTCCTCTTTTCCCATGGTTGGGATGCACTTGGCTCATATTTCAATGATTTCTTCATGCTTGTTATAACATTCATGTATCTCATCAAAGTCAACATCTTTGCTCACATACATCATTTTGTTTGTGGGGTCATAGAACTTGTAGACACCCTTTTGCAAATCAATTCCAATGAGCACACATCTCTAAGCTTTTGGTTCAAGCTTTGTTTGTAACTCATCTGCCCATAAACAAAGCTTTTGTCTCAATCTTTGTTTGTATCTAATTTGGCACATATGGATAACACAAGCATCCAAAGATCTTCAAGTTTTCCACATTAGGCTTTTGTCACAATAAACTTCTCTTTCACAGTTATATTTGGATCAATCATGTAGGAGGCTAATTGATCAAGAAGACCACATAATTAGATGCCTTTGCCCAATCGTAGTATGGCATGCTTTTTGCATATAGCATCTTGCCATCTATGCAATGTACCAATTCTTCCTTTTTGCCACTCCATTCGTTTGTGGAGAGTACCTTGAAGTCAACTACCTTTTGATACCTTGTTGCTTCATGTATTTGTCAAATTTCAATGACATATACTCTCCTCCACTATCACTTCTCAAGATCTTGATCTTGAGATCACTTTTCTTTTTTCACCTCTACTTTGAATAGTTCTAACTTTTTAAAAGCTTTGCCTTTAGCCTTCAAAAATTATATCCAAACCTTCCTCAAATAGTTGATACTTTTTGATACCTTGTTGCTTTAAATATTTGTCAAATTCCCATGACATATACTCTCCTCCATTGTCACTTCTCTTCTGTCTTGTGAGCACTTTGATTTTCCACCTTTGCATTAAATTGTTGAGACTTTCCAAAACCTTCACTTTTAGCCTTTAAAAAGTATATCCAAACCTTCCTTGAATAGTCAACGATGAAGGTTATGTGCTTCTCCAATGCTTTTGGTTTGTGTTGGTCCCCATAAATCCGTGCGAACATATCCTTATTTGTTGAAAGGCTTTCTTGACGACTTCTCTTTTTCACAAGGTTCACATAATCAAAAAATGTTTTCTATTTGAGATTTTGCAATCCATTCACTAATCATTTTGTAATTGAGAGATACTTATGTGACCAAGTCTTTTGTGCCAAAGCTCAACCTATAACATAGGATGAGCTTCTTATATATGCACATGCCTCTAACATAGGCATTGCATCCAAGATAAACATCCTTCCAACCTTTTCACCTTTTGCAAGAACTTTAAGTGACTTAAAGTCTTACATAGTAGTATACCCATCTGGTCACTTGTATATTTTTCTCCACAATATGTCAAACTGACATCAAGTTCTTTGTAATGCCTAGAACATAAAGAACATTGCTCAAATATTGTACACCTCCTTTAGGAACCTCCAATGGTATAGAACATAAATAACATTGCTCAAATATTGTACACCTCCTTCAGGAACCTCCAATGGTATAGAACATAAATAACATTGCTCAAATATTGTACACCTCCTTCAGGAACCTCCAATGGTATACTCCCCATGTTCCGTTTTTGGCCTTGCACCGAACATCCAATGGGCCATGGACTAATTGTATGAAAAGACCATGTCTGGGAGATTGCCGCTCGAGGTACATCTTATGCCTACGGGTTGCTATAAATATCCAATACACTCAAAACAGGAGTACTCCGGTAGGGTTCCCTTGCGGTGGGCCGCCAAGCTACAAGTCCTATGGAAACAGGATTCTCTAAAAAGCGAAGGCCCTAACGAATAAAGACTAGGGATATGCCCACTTTGAGACTAAGGATCTTGCTGGTAAATGGATCTACATAGACAATACTTGAACAATGCCTTGGTGGGAACAAATGCCCTAGCCTAAGATTGAGGCAGTTGTAGATCCCAACCCGAAATTTTCCAACAAGCTTCTTGCCCCAATGAATGATATGGACATGATACGTGTTCTCCAATCTAGGCGACTCATACAAGATATACACACAAGACTATAGTGAGATGTCACACGTGGTAATCGAGGGGAAAACACCCCAGACCTTGACAATAGACCATTCTCATAAGATAAGTGCCTGGGTTCCTCTCTCCTGGGATTTGTGGATGAACAAATCGCCAAACCCAAGGAGATTTTGATACAAACATTTCCTTTTCCAAGAGTAACATTATTTTCTTGTTTTCTCAAAACACATTTCCAAACCCAAGGAGGCTTTGATACAAACATTTTCTTTTCTACGAGTAACATTATTTTCTTGTTTTCTCGATTTTAATCGATGGGTGATATTGGTCAACACCCCAATGATCCAGCCCACCACCATACCACTTAGTCCTAGGGATGGATTTAATTCTTTAACTTTCTTATAATATATTAGTCCAAGATAAGTTCTTTAATTGTTCCCCTCATCATAGCACAATGTTTCACATGGAGGTTTTTAATCATTTACATTCACATAGTTCTCAAATAAGAGAATACATAATCACACATCTCTTCTCAAAGGTGGTTCTAGTTTATCTTGGAAGTTCTTACTAAAATCTTCATTGGCTCCTATCAAGGATCAACACCTATCTAAACCTCGAGATTTAATTGGCATCTTCCACTATGAGGACTTTTCCAAGAGTCATAAGTCACACATCTTCTCAATCTGCATCATCAAGACCTCATCTTGGTCACCTAGTGGGCACCCCCTAAGTTGTTGAGATTCAAGCTCGATGTCAGTGTGTGCCAACTGTGCTATGTGCTGGCATGTTAGGTAGGAACATGTGTGAGACATAAATTACCGCGTCCAGCTGGTCATAGTGTGTGGACATTAGCTAGGGTTAGATGTGTGTGGACACAACTCATAGTGTGTCAAGTGTATTATGGATTATGGCTTTATGCATTGTGTGAGAAGGGAGATGGCTTCCCTCTATGGTTAGGGTTTGCAATATACATTAGGGTTTGCTCCTGTGTGTGTGTCTCCTCTCCCTCTACCTGTTTTTCAACATGGTATCAGAGCCTGGTGCTCTCTATTAGGGTTTATGATGAGTGAGTGAGAGAAGAGGGAGAAGAAGCTGTGAAGCTTGCCATTGATGCTGTGAAGCTTGGAGCACACCAATTTCTATCAGATCTGAGAGCTTGGCCTACCGGGTAAGGTATTCTAAACATCCTTGAGTGGATTGCAGGTAATTCAGACAAAAACAAAGCAAATTAGGGTTGCCCAAAGCAAAGGAAAATTCTGGTTTTTGGAAGCTTTCCATTGAAATTTGGAAGCGGTGATGTATGGTGAAAATAGATGCAAATCTGGCAAAGAAAAATGTATGTGACAAGGATGAATGTATTGGCAACTCATGTACAAGCTCTACACTGATTTTGGAGCATTTTTGATGCATTTGAATGAGTGAAAATTACTGGTTTTTGAGCTCTCACAAAACAGAGAAAAGAGGTCAAATTTTGATGAATTTGGAGCAAGTTTTTGGCAAAAATCAATCCATTGATGGGTTACACATATGATTTGGTGTGTTAGGCAACATTATACATCTTCAATTAGCACTATAATCACTCCAATTCCCCCCTATAGCAGGCGGCGCAGCCCATACAGAGAAACATGGCAGAATTTTCATTTTTTTGATGCGAGGAGGCCACAAATCAACTCTTTCACTTGATCAATTCTACAATTGGATTAGTAAATTTGTAATTCACATACCCAAAGAGGTTGCTATATGATTGGATTGAGCAATTATCATCTATGGAGCTGGAAATGAGCTGATTAAAAAGGCTGTCTACTGGTTGCAGTGAAACAGAGTGTGATTAATCTTTGGTCTTAAACAATTGGTCTAATTCCTTTTACATGGAGTTATTGGACATCATTGCTAAGCTAATGAATGCCTGGTTGCTCAATTTGGACAAGGATTGAAGAAATTAGAGCAAATTTACTACTAGTTTTTTTGGTTTTTTTTTTGTTTTTCTGTTTTTTTGGTTTTTCTCAAAACAGAGAAGGGGGTTTGACAAAATTGATATGTACGCATGTTGGATGGTGTTGATATTCAACATTGAGGTTGTTTAGGTGTCAATGCAAGTTATGCACTGATTGAACCACTACATTACAATTTGGAGCCTTGGAAAGCGAATCAAAGCAGGGTATCTTGGACTGCGTAAACCAGTTCATTTTGGATGCATACAGTTTGATTTTCTACATCAAAATTGAAGTTTGTTGACTACTTTGGAGTATCTGGAACACTCATTAGAGTGTGGTTGAGCTGAGGAAGGCTCGTTTACAGATTTGGACATGTGCGGAAGGTGTATTTGCATTGAGTAATATGTCGGATAATCCAGTACAAATTGTGGGTGAAAAGCTGGATAGGAAGAACTTCCAGGCATGGAAGTACAGGATCAAAAGTTTTCTGAAGGGAAAAGGTTTTTGGAATCTCATTATTACAGGTGCAGAGCCGGAACTACCCCGACAACCTACACAACATCAGGTTATAGCTCATAAGCAATGGTCAGAAAGAGCATTCAAAGTGTTGCATTATCTGTCTATATGTATTTCGGATGCTATACTCATACACATACATGATGCTGAGAATCCCAAGGATGCATGGGATACATTGGTAAAGCTATTTGATACAGACACTAGTGCTTGCAAGTCTCAGTTGCGACGACAACAGATACATAATGTGAAACGGAATAGAAGGAGCATCCATGATTATGTACAAGAGATACATAAGTATGCAGATGCATTGGTAACAATTAATGCCCCCATGCCTGATGATGATTTGGTAGACATTACCTTGCGTGGTCTTGGTAAGGAGTATAAATCTTTTGATACATCCATCTCGGTTTGGAGTACAGGTTTGCCAAACTTTGATGAGTTGGTTCTTGTTAAGGAAATCAAACTCAGTGACTCCTTTCAGGATGCATCTACTAGCCATGATGATAATGGCAGAAATCAGGCTTTCTACTCACAAAGAGGTTTTAGAGGCAGGGGGAGATTTACATCACGTGGCCGTGGTAATGGTCGTGGATGGCAGGACAGGTCACCACAATAGAATTTTCAGCCTACATATGGTGCTAGAGGTGGTCGTGGATATACACCTCAGAGAGGCAGAGGTAATCCTCGTGGTAGAGGGCGTTGGCAAGGCCAACAAACATCTATGCAAGATGTGGAATGCCATTACTGTGGAAAATCTGGTCATATGGCACATGATTGTTTCCGCAAACAAAATGATTTGAGAGGGGGTAAAGCACAACATCGTGGACATTATGCACAACATGGTGGTGGAAATTATGCATCAAGCGGTAATGATGGCAGCGCAAATCACTTGTTTGCCATGAAACATGTTGTGGGATCTATGACGACAAATACTGAAAAATGATGACACTTGGTATATGGACTTTGGAGCATCAAATCATATGACTTGTCATGGTGAATGGTTTGAGCATATGAAGCCTATGGATGTGAAAGGCTATGTGGAGACAGGAGATGATACCTAGCATGCCATTACACATGTTGGAAGTGTACCATTGGTTATGCACAATGGTCAAACAAAGTCTATGTTGTCAGATGTATTGTATGTGCCTTCTATCACAAAAAGCTTGGCCTCAGTTGGTCAAATGGTGGAACAGGGTTTACAGGTTTGTTTCAACGAGCATGGTTGCTTCGTTGAGGAGTTCAAAAATGGATGTAAAGTCATTGCTAAAGGAAAGAAAGAAGGCAGGTTGTTTAAGCTGGATGCTGGAATTCCTAAGTTGAAATTAGCCATGTTCTCTAAAAGCCGGAATGTGGGACAGGACATTGACATGTGGCATAAGAGGATTAGACATGTGAATATACAAAGGTTGAAGAACATGCAGGCAAGAGGCATTGTTAGTGGGCTGCCTAGATTCAAGTATGATGGGAATATGCATGTTTGTGAAGCCTGTCAGTTTGGAAAGCAGGCAAGGTTGCGGTTTCCTAGAGAAGGCAACATGAGTAGCAGGAGGCCACTTGAGATAGTACATAGCGATGTATGGGGTCCTGCACAAAACCCATTCATTAAAGGCAGTTTATATTATGTGACATTCATTGATGATTTCAGCAGAATGACATGGATTTACTTTCTCAGAGAGAAAAGTGAAGTGTTGGGAAAGTTTATGGATTTCAAAGCTTTTGCAGCAGAGAAGCAATATGGCTCTTGGATTAAATGATTGAGGATAGATGGAGGTGGTGAATACACCTCAAATGCTTTTGAGCATTTCTTGAAAACAGATCATGGGATTGTTTTACTTGTCATCTATGTGGATAACTTGATTATCACATGTGATCATGGTACAGATGTGATGCATGTCAAGAAGGCATTGAGTGGGCAGTTTGACATGAAAGACTTGGGTGAATTGAGATACTTTCTTGGAATTGAAGTGATCAAAGACCATGCAGGTACATGGTTAGTACAACGCCAATATGCATTGGATATGTTGGCAAAATATGGCATGACAGGGTGTAAGCCCATGAGTACACCTTTGGAGCAGAATGTGAAGTTGCGGGCTGATTTTGGTGAGGAGTTGGATGATCCATCTATGTACAGAAAGATGGTTGGTAGTCTCATTTACATAACTATCACACGCCCGGATTTGAGTTATGATGTGGGGCTAGTAAGCCAATTTATGCAGAGCCCCAGAAAACCTCATTTGGATGCAGTGAGACGCATCATGTGATATGTAAAGACCACTGCACATTATGGTCTTCTTTATGAGCATGGTAAAGGCTTGGATATACATGGCTACATAGATGTTGATTGGGCACATAGCTCATATGACAAGAGGTCTACTAGTGGTTATGCCTTTACACTTGGAAGTGCCGTGGTGAGTTGGAGTAGCAAGAAGCAACCTACAGTTGCTTTATCCACCGGTACAGAGGCTGAATACAGGGGTGCAGCCATTGCTACTTGTGAGGCAGTTTGATTAAAGAGTCTCTTGGCAGATTTGGGTGAGCCTATTGATGGCAAAGTTGTCATTCATTGTGACAACATGAGCAATATACAGTTGGCCAAGAATCCAATGTTTCATGCGCGGACCAAACACATATCTAGGTCCATTATCACTTTGTCAGAGAGAAGGTGCTGGATGGTACAGTTGATCTACAGTATGTGAAGACTGAAGACCAAGTGGGTGACATCTTTACAAAGCCACTTAGCAGGGAGAAGTTTGAGTACTTCCCTACTATGTTGGGAGTACATGGGATGAGCTTGAGGGGGAGTGTTGAGAGCTTTGATTGCCCAAGCTCATCTACATCTTCATCTATGGCAGTACATCATGAGCTTGAGAGGGGCTATTGAGATTCAAGCTCGATGTCAGTGTGTGCCAGCTGTGCTATATGCTGGCATGTTAGGTAGGAGCATGTGTGAGACATAAATGAACGCGTCTAGCTGGTCATAGTGTGTGGACATTAGCTAGGGTTAGATGTGTGTGGACACAACTCATAGTGTGTCAAGTGTATTATGGATTATGGCTTTATGCATTGTGTGAGAAGGGAGATGGCTTCCCTCTATGGTTAGGGTTTGCAATTATATACATTAGGGTTTGCTCCTGTGTGTGTGTCTCCTCTCCCTCTACCTGTTTTTCAACATAAGTCAGAGGTCTCAACTGCTTCCCTATATAGGGGAGAGGCTAACGGAATCCAAAAATCACTTTCCCATGCATGGATATAAGTAGTTACATCCTTTGGATGTGAGGCCATCCCCACTAGCATAACATCATGAAAAATATATTACAAACAATTAAGAAAATCTGCAAGTGATCATTTTTTTAAATTGAGATCATATCTTATCTTCAATTAGTGTGGCTCCCTCTTGTAGGATCAGGTCTTCATGTACTTCCTTGAGGTTTCTTAATTCTTTCTAAACAATTTGGGTTAAATCATGCATAGATGGTACGACTTTTCTCCTTTTTGGAAGGCTTTCACAAGTAGTTCTTTAGGGTGTAAAAGAGGCATTTTGAAAGGAGCAAAAATGTTTAGGAGTTCAAAAAACTTCATGATTAAATGTTATGGTGGTGGTGGGACACATGCCACTTCACTCTCTCATGCTGTCTCTCATGCCACTCCACTCTCTCACTCTATCTTGTGCTTTACTGTAGTTGAACTCTTCTTCTTCTTCTTCTTCTTCTAATTCTTCTCCTTCTCCTCCTCCTCCTCCTCTCTCTCTCTCTCTCTCTCTCTCTCTCTCTCTCTCTCTCTCTCTCTCTCTATCAGGAAGCTTGAAGAAGAGAGATATCCTTCCCGGTTAGTGATGATGGTTGCAGCTGCCTACTGCTGATGTGGAGAGGCTTGTCACCATTCCCATCCCTATACCTTGAGCTCCTCCTAGCCCCTTGCACCCTTCTCTACCCGTCTCATTGACAAATAAAATATCCTTGATTGAATAGCCTTAGTAAGACTCTACAATTGTAAATCGATCCGACCAGAAGAGCATGGGTGGCATTCTCAATAGCTCTCTCTCTCTCTCTCTCTCTCTCTCTCTCTCTCTCATATGTAAAGTCATCAGAGAACTAATAGGTTGCTAGGTCTAACCATGTAACATGCCTCTTTTCCCTTAATTATTTGTGCAAAATGAAAACTCCTCTGAAAAAGTGTGCTAACAAAAACCTTCCACGGCCCCCTGATGACGTTGGAATAGGAAAGTCGGCTGGAACAGGAAAGTCATCATTCAAAGCTCCTTCCCAAGGTAAGGTGTGTCTGTTAATATTATTTTAAATGGCTTATTCTTTCATGGTTTTTGAATGATTCTAATTGAGGCAATCAGTCCTGATTCTTCGTCACGTTCTATGGTTTTCTATGGAGGGAGTGGTAAGCGGTCCTCTAACTTTGAATATCCTCGCCTTACACAATTTTTCTATACGGCCGAGGAGTTGAATGATGAGTATGGACTCAGCTTGACAGGCAAGTTGCCAATACATCTCAGTGACAAGGATATTCTTGAGAGTCAGTGGTTGACGGTCTTCAATGCCAGCCACCAAAAGGGCAGCAAGATTTTCTTAAGCATGGTTCACCCAGAGTTTTTGCATGAGTGCCGACTGCTTTACCAGAAGGTAGACCAGGGGATTCCTTTGAACAATGAAATCACAACAAAGTTTGCAAAGTGCTTCTCATTTGAAAAATACAAAGCAGCCAAAAAATGATCCAGGGGGCCACAAAATTGCATGGGCCCTTTTTGGCAAGAATGTGTTGAAGGCTGTGCAGGGTCAAATGGGTGGCCTAAATAGGAAGTTGGACAATTGGAGGACATCCAATGGGCCATTGAGAGATTATTCCATGGCTAGGAGCCCCATGTGTCAAAGCAGTCAGAAGGCAAGCCTCCTCCATTCATGGAGGAAGTGTGAAAGCAAAGAAGCTCAAAGAAACTTCTGTGAAACATATAGGGCTGGTAGAGGCAATGCTTGCTAAGGCAAAATTCAAGTTGGCTGAAAAGGAAGAAGCATTGAGGACATCAAAAGTAGATTATGAAAGTAAGAGAGATGCTTTGCTTCTTCGGCTGGAAGGTGCTTCCAGTACAACTACAATGTTCATGTCAGAGCTGGAAAGTTTGAAAAAACAAATGGCTGTAATACAAGCACCCTGTTGGCTTGGTGGTGTCCGAAAAGCTAAAAGTGAAAATCCAACTATGTGAGAAGGGTATAAGCTTTTGTGGGGTAGACCTATAGAGCCTCTCTCTAGGCGAAAGAAAATTTGGTGTCATTAGAGGGAACAACACTAGGATTTCGGTAAATCTTATTAAAAGTATTTTTGATTGCTTTAAAATATGCTTTTAAGCACTGGAAATCACTCGAAAGTGTTGGAAAGCACACTTAGTGTCAAAAACAACTTGAAAGATCTTATAAGCACTTGAAATTCCTTCTAGCCACTTGCAAGTCCTTCCAAGAAAATGTATGGGATTTCAAGCACTTCAAAGTGCTTTGAAGCACACTTGAAAGTGTATGGGATTTCAAGCACTTCAAAGTGAAGCACACTTGAAAGTGCTTTCTAGCACTAGAAAGTGATTCCCCTGAAATGTATGGGATTTCAAGCACTTCAAAGTGCTTTGAAGCACATCTGAGAGTGCTTTCTAGCACTTGAAAGTGCTTCCAAGAAAAATATGGGATTTCATACACTTGAAAGTGCTTTCAGGCACCTAAAAGTGCTTTTTCTCCAATGACCTTTATTGCACTTGAAAGCACTCTAATGTGCTGGAAAAGTACTTTTAAGTGCTAAAAGAACTTGAAAAAACTTCCAATCACTTGAAAAAACTTTTCAAGCACCTAAAAGTTCTTTTCTTTAATGTACTTTATACCACTTGAAAGCACTCCAATGTGTTGGAAAAGCACTTTTCAGTGCTTAAAAGAACTTGAAAGTGCTTCTAGGCACTTGAAAGTGCATCCAGTCACCTAAATGTGCTTTTGAAGCACCGAAAAGTGCTTTTTCATTAATGTACTTAATAGCACTTGAAAGCACTCCAATGTGTTGGAAAAGTACTTTTAAGTGCTTCTAAGAACTTGAAAGTGCTTCTAGGCACTTGAAAGAGCTTCCAGTCACCTGCAACAAGCATTGCAAAGAACTTTGCAGTGTTTTGAAGTGCTTCAAACCACTTTGAAACCACTTAAAAGAACTTTGCAGGTCTCATCAGCACTATGTTTGATCTTCTATGTAGTGTGTAGATAGTGAAACTCATCCTCTCTTTTAAGTGTTCCTTCTCTCTGATCATGGTTTCTATTTAATACGCGTATGCAGAAAAAACATGAAGCTGCTATGTCTAAAGTTGCACATGCGGAGAGCCAATGCCGATTTATAGAGGAATTACTTCAACAACTGAACCTTGGTGAGATATTCAACATTGTCTCACACCCCACGATCCTGAGCTCTTTGGATTTTCCACCATTCGGTCGATGGGGAATGTGTTTCTTGTGGTCTATCGTTGGAGGGTGAGGATGTGGTTGGTGTATGCATGCTTGCATGTAGAAACCAATACCACCCTCTATGCTTTGCTAGTGCTAGTAGAGGCACATCGACCTGTGTAAAGCTTGGATGCAGTCAGAGAATCCCAGAGCTTGCAAGGAAATGGGTGTCTGCTCAACCATCCGTGTTTGGTAAGTATGCTTGTTTGTACTATGCTCTACACTCCGTATGTATACCTTTACTAGAGTTAGCCTATGGTCTAGATGTATATGGGAGTGGTTAATTGCATGAGAACTAAGTGGCTACCTTGTGGCTACATGGATATTAAGATCTAGTTGCATAGATTTTTGGTGGGGTACATGCATCAGTAAAGTGAGAGTGTATTGGTAGTCCCCATCCATCATTTTCAAGTATACAAGGATGGCCCTAGCCCATGGCACTCTAGTTCTCTTCTTGGTCACTATCTTGAGAACTAACCATTGGGGTTCTTCTTTTACTCATCCCTCATGTATAACTTTGTTTTGTCTTCTCCATTCAAACATAAATGTCTTTTTGGAATCGACTAAGGTTGAATTCATGAGATTAGTACTATCTACCAAGGTTTTAACAACTTGAGGATCTATTTTCAAGGGATAAGAGATTATCTTCATATTAGATTCTTCCAATTAGAACATAACTCCTTGGTAGGTCTCAAGACATCAACATAATGAAAATAGTTCTCTTCATCCTTACCACTAGGTGGATCTCTTGTTTCTAATGTGCATTGGCCTTTTTAGATTTTTCAAAGAAGCTTCTGAGGAACTGCTTGATGAGTTCTTAGTGTTCTTCTAACACCTCTTCATCCTCTTCACATTGGCCTCAAGGCATGGACTAGCTTATAGCTTACACTAAAGCCTCTGAATGGTATGCCTTTGTCTTTCTTCAAAGTCATCTCTTCTTTTTGTCCCATCATCACTCTATGGTTTTCAATTGACAAAAACCCTTTTAGCTCTGAGAGAGTACAGAAGATAGAATTCTTATAGGAATAATGTCATTTTTGTTTTCGTCATAAAACTGAGTTCTCATGGTTTTAGGACACATGCCCATTGTAGCCAATAGAGGCATCCAGTTTTCCTCCCTCATATGGGTTTGATAGTTAAGTGATGGAAGTTTTTTCATCATTCTCACACCTTTTACAACTATGGATTTACACATGACATAAGTTTATTCTTTTTGAAAGTGATGTCGTATTAGACTCTAATTTATAGTAGTAGGTGTCCGGGTCACATCTCTATATGAATGGTTCTTTAGATTCACCTTGATGGTACTATCGTCTTGTAAAAGGTAGATATCATCTCTTTCCCAATCATGACTTAACATCATTTGGCACATGAATGGGTGTCCAACAACAATCATATCGTAATTGGGGGGCCTTTAAAGTAAATAGAAAATGTATTCTTGTAGGCTAGGCCATACGACATTACTTCCACCTCCTTCAGAATTCTTATGGATGCTCCTAAATTACCATCAACTAATTAGGTGTTCTATAATTTTCATTTTGATGCAATCCCTTTTGGTTCTGAGAGTACAAAAGATAGGGTTTTGATAGTTATAATATCGTTTCTCTTTTCGTTAACTTCTACGAGTATAAAAGATTAGGTTTTGATAGAAATATCATTTCTATCTTTGTCAAAGAACTAAGTTCCCATGGTTCTAGGACATGTTTCCATTATAGCCAACATGTGCATCCAATTTTCATCCTCATATGGCTCCACCAACAATGAAACAATGGAAGTTCCCTCATCATGATCACACCTTTTAGAGCTATACATGTTTACATGACATAAGTTTATGATTTTTTACCATGATTCTGTATCATACCCTAATTCATTGATAGGCATTTTGAACACCTCTGTACAAATGGTTTGTTAGGTTCATTGATGATCACACCTTTTAGAGCTATACATGTTTACATGACATAAGTTTATGATTTTTGGTTTGGAAGTTCCCTCATCATGATCACCTTTTAGAGCTATACATGTTTACATGAGAGTGCATGTGCGAGTGTGAGTGCGAGATTTTCATGAGAGTGAGAGTGGTTCGAACTCTTTACTTCAAGAGTACGTCATATCTGATTATTGTAAGATTTCTTGATTATATACAGAATTGTTCTCTTTTTGCCTCAAATAAGATTGTGCAAAATTCTATTTTTCTTGAATTTTATTGTGATTATTGAGTGGGAGCGTCACAAGTAGTATCAGAGCGATCGCTGTTGAGAGATG
Organism: Cibotium barometz; assembly: GCF_041138505.1. Classification (NCBI taxonomy): domain Eukaryota; kingdom Viridiplantae; phylum Streptophyta; class Polypodiopsida; order Cyatheales; family Cibotiaceae; genus Cibotium; species Cibotium barometz. The sequence continues at coordinate 6,912,468 of NC_141109.1, forward strand.
TAATCGTGGTGTTGTGTGTATGTGGGAAAGCACCCTAGAGGTGCAAGATATTATGGTGAGATAGGAATGCCACATGTAATATTGCATGGTGTGTGAGTGTTGACCAAAAGAAGTGGAAAAGGAGTTGCCACATGGATGATGATGTGTAAAGTGGGATAAGGCTAGAAAGCCTATATCATTGTATGGTTCATTGTGATATGCAAGACAAGGGAATAGTGTTGAGTGTGCAATCTCCCTCTCTCTCTAGTCATGGAGTTTTTAGTGTGGTTTAATCCACCTTAATCTTATGCTTAATCTATGTCCTTCACCATGATCAATCCCATTTCTAGAATCTTAACATGGTATCAGAGCTTGGGTGGGCTCTTGGTTATGGTGATTATTATGTATATTAGCTTGGTTGTGTGCTTCTTTGATTAAGCTTTATATTTTCAGTTTATTATGAAAAAAATTATGCACACTCATATTATCATTTGGATTTGCATTTGTGAGGATTTGAGAGAGATTTGGAGCTACCATTCTCAAGTTTGAGAGAAGATTTGCAACAAGGAGGTTGCATAGAAGCTGCCCAAGAGAGTTGCAAATGGAGTTTTGCAACAAGGAAAGCCTGCTCATCATCAAGGAAGCTGAAAATGGAGATTTCAGCATTATGAAGGCTATGGAGTCTTCATCATCATCATCAACAAGGAGAAGCTGCCAACAAAGTTTTGTGAAGGTAAAAGTGTGACTTTGCCTCAAGTTTTTGTTATTGAGCATGGAAGAAGGGTTGCTGATTTGTGGGATGAGAAGATCCTATGGTTCTTTGCATTTGGGCAAAGAGTGTAAGAGGTGCAAGCTTGTCAATTTGGTGGCAAGCTATAATGGGCTGATTTGCAGCTCATGTTAGAGCATGTTGAAAGGCATGGATCACAAAGTTGCACATGGAAGATGGGCAACAATGGTGGAAGCACTTAATAGCTTTCACATGTTTGGCACCTAGAGATTTCTTGTGAGAAATCTAGTTGAAGGCACCCTTGGAGTGGTTTCCTTGTGAGAGAAGCCGCATGGAAAGCTTGCTTGTCAAAGATGGAAGAGGCAAGCAGTTATGGAGCTCTTAGCTCAACATGGCCATGTAAATGGCTATCATGAAACCTTATGAAAAAGGTTGAAGAGGCAAAGATTTGTGCATCAAGAAGGATGCATTCATGAAGCATGCTATGGTAAAAGACATGCAATTTAGATCTCAAATGGGAGCTCACGAATGGCCATATTGGGGGCTACTATGGCACCTTGGTTTGGAGACCTTGGAGAAGCATGCATAGCAACAACGAAAGAAAAAGATCTCAGGAAGAAGGGCTGGCAGATGGAGCTTCACCAAAACATGTAAAAGAAATGAAGAAAATGGAGCAGCAGCACCTTAGAGAAGATGGTGCTTTGGAAATACAAAGAATAGCAATATATGGCTACAAGATGAATTGTGCAGCATTGCAGAAAGGTAAGCAAAGGTCGCGCCACAACATTGAATCTCAGAGAAAGCATGAGAGAGTGCTCATAATAGTGAGCTTCAGTTCGCCACAAGCGGTAGCGCATACAGAGAAGCACTGCCAGGTGTAAGGAAACTATGACCACGTAGTTGGAGAAACAACTATGGCGACCTTAGTCAGGTTGCCGTGAACCTTTGGCTATGGCGTAGAAAAGCTGTGCAGCGATAGTAGCGCAGGAGCAAGGAAAGCAATAGCTACAACTCGTGCAAGTGAGAGAGGCGAACATGTTCAAGAAGACAAAGGCGATGCAGGCAGAAAAACTGTGGCAATGGAGAAGATATTGAAGCAGCAGCGAGATGTGCAGAAGCAGCCGAGACTCGAGAGGAAAGAGAAGAAGACCGTGTGTGTGTCAGGGAGCCTGACGATGGCAGCAGAATCATCGGCGCACAGAGAGAATTCAACGCGCAGTCCTCAGCGGAGCCTGCAGCGATTTCAAAAAGTTTTTTTCAAAAGCATTAAAAAATGAAAGATTCAAACTTTGTAAGGGCACATTCACATGGACTTGGTTTAGAAACTTAAAGGCACATTCACACACAACACACATTTTCGATTTAATCCTTGGTTATATGATAAGATAATATGAACCAAAGATGATGTTCACATGAGGGTCCGCCACCCTGCTTTGGCCAAAAAGGTTGTGTAATTTTTTATTTTGTTTCACCGAAAAATGATGATGGACAAATCGTCCACGAGCATGCGTGCTCAAAACAGAATTTTTTGTAACCATCCATGGTATGAGGGTAACCTACCCGAGCTCACCGAGAAGCTCAAAATGGTTGTCGTGTGATGTGTGCAAGAGCGATGCACGTGTGAGGTGCATGCGCATGGGTTGGTTCCCACCCGAACTTCTACGTTCAAATCAGACTCAGTGGTTCCGCTGTGAGCGAGTTGGCTCAAAATGGACTAGGTGTCTAAGATGGTAGACACGAGCACACATGTTTGGTTGATGGACACTCCAATGTATCATTAAGGGGGAGTGTTGAGAGGTAGCGATTGCGTTTGTGCAATGCTACATTGATATGGGTAGGTAGCGATTGCGTTTGTGCAATGCTACATTGATATGGGTGATGAATGATGGGTGAGTTGTAGAACACCTCGATTAAGAGGGGGTGTTGAGAGATGTAATCGTGGTGTTGTGTGTATGTGGGAAAGCACCCTAGAGGTGCAAGATATTATGGTGAGATAGGAATGCCACATGTAATATTGCATGGTGTGTGAGTGTTGACCAAAAGAAGTGGAAAAGGAGTTGCCACATGGATGATGATGTGTAAAGTTAGAAAGCCTATATCATTGTATGGTTCATTGTGATATGCAATACAAGGGAATAGTGTTGAGTGTGCAATCTCCCTCTCTCTCTAGTCATGGAGTTTTTAGTGTGGTTTAATCCACCTTAATCTTATGCTTAATCTATGTCCTTCACCATGATCAATCCCATTTCTAGAATCTTAACAATCGCATCCTTGATCGTGCTTGAAAGATGGCTGATAAAAATGCAATTTAGCAAAGGCTGGCTGAGTAGGCTCAGCTTGTTGAACGATTGACCGTAGAATTAAACAAAGGTAAAGGGAATATAGTAGCCGGCCCTTCAAATCAGAACGAGTGATTCAGATGCTGCGGGGGTTTATGTAGAGATTCCTCCTGATGTTAATCGTGAACCAAAAAATCAAAAAAGAACTAAACACAGGAAGATGTGGCCAAATGTATCCTAAATCAGGTTTTCAAGAAAGCAAAAATCTCAAAATTTGATGATGACAGGAGAAGATCTTGAGGCTTAGCTTGAAGAATTGTAGGATTTTTTTGCCCTTCAAGAATTTGATGAGGGAATGCTAAAATTGCATCACTGCAATTGCATGGTGTCGCAAAAATATGGTAGAAATCCCATGTATAGATTCGAGAGAAACCAAATGAACCAATTACTTGGGCTGAATTCCGAGCTACTGCAGAAAAGAGGTATTGTTCTCCTCATTACTATATGGAAAAGAAGATGGAATTTTACAATTTCAAGTAAGTCCAAGAGGGAAAACACTATCTTTCTGTTGATGAGTAAAAGGAGAAGTTCCTTTGTTTGCATAAGTATGCACCTGAAGTCTCGGTGGTGAGGCTCTTACTCACAAATTTATAGAGGGCTTAAAGGAGGACGTCCTCTACATGATGAAGGGAACAAGATCACGGGATTTCTTAGATGCTGTCCAAAGCCAAGAATTTTGAAAGGATGGAAGCATACAATCAAAGAAAGGCTGCAAAATCAAGGTTAATTCCAATGGGCCATCATCCTCAAGGTTTTCAGAACTCAGGTATTCCATGTAGATTTGAATTTTCTAACGATTCCAAGTTTCAAGGAGGACGCAATATGCAACAAAAAGATGGAAATTATGATAGTGGGAAAAGCCAAGGATCTGCGCCCTATAATCAGCGGGGTAGGCAAAATCCAAATTTTTAAAATTTTAGAAATCAGAATCAGTCTAATAATCAGAATTTTGGGAATCAGAAGAACCAGGCAGGGACATCGCACATTTGAACAAAGCTAAATTCAATTTTGGGACTAGACCGAAGATGTAAGTGAAGTTGACTGAGATGGATCCGATAATCGAGGAAGTAGGAGAACAAGGTGAGTTGCCTAAACTTATAATGAAATGTATGGTTTCTTTTGCATCTCATGCACATGCTTCAGTGATAAGAATAAAAGTAAAGATTAGAAATCGGGCTGTTCAATTTTTAGTTGACTCAAGTGGCGCTCATTGTTTTATTTCTCCAAAACTTGTGAAATCACAACACTTAACATTAGGAAATCAAGTAAAGAGGCCTGTCCAACTTGCCAATGGGAAAACTCACTACACCCAAGGGTTCTTGGAAAAATTATCTTTCACCTTAGCAGGAAGGAAGTGTAAGGGAGACTTCTATGCCATTGAAATGGGTAAGTGTGATGCAATAATTGGGATGGATTGGTTAGTCTCCAACAAAGCCCTCATTAACTGTGTGGATAGGATTGCGAGTTTTGGTAGTGAGGAGGGAGAAACCCAAGTTATTCAAGGAGAAGAGAGGAATAGTGAGGCCTTTCTAATTTCGACCATGACACTTTTGAGAGGGATTAGGCAAGGGTGTGAGACATTCTTAATCTTTTTCGATGAGCCTCAGGAAGAGAAAGAGAAGGAATACCATCCCGAGTATGTGAAGAAACTCCTCAATGAATATCGTGATGTTTTTCTAGATGACCTGACTGGGATGCCTCCTCCTAGAGACTTCGATCATGCCATAGAAGTAGAACTAGGAACCCAACCTTACTCTAGGGCACCCTGTAGGTTTAATGTGGATGAGCTGAGAGAGGTGAAGCTTCAATTGGATGACTTGACACAAAAGGGTTTCATTAGACCAAGTGTTTCTCCTTGGGGTAGTCCAGTTTTGTTTCAAAGGGTAAAGGATGGGACCTATAGACTTTGCATTGACTATAGAGGGTTGAATAGGCAGACCATTAAGAATAAGTACCCTTTAAGGACCTCATGGAGTCCTTGAAAATTCAAGAGCACAAGGACCTCGTAGAGTCCTTGAAAATTTAAAAAGCTCGCGTGGAGCCGATTATTGAGACTCGACCTCTAAATGTAATAGAAAGATTCTTCTTAAGAAGAGTTTGAGTCAAACAAGGTGATACATGCCAGTATGACGATGTCCACGGCAACCTCTTTAACATCACCATTGACAGAGGGACGTGGATGGAAACCATAAGTTTCTAGATGTACCTCCAATCTCAACAAATTGTTATCATCTAGCCAATGATCGAACGAAGTATGCAAATGAGGATAGTAACACATTCATCCCAAGAACGGTGTTGAAGTAAGAAGGAAGAAAAGATCTGGGTAGGTGGGGTCTTTCATCTAATATAGACCTACAGCATAGAACTTGTAAGCCAAGCAAAGTGAGGACCTCTCTTGAGGAAATCACCTCAAAACCAGGAACCACAGCAAATGAGAGGAGAATTTTCATTCTATTCCATAACAAGGGAAACGACCCACAGTCCTCAATCCAAAGTCACCCTCCATGTTAGACCTATACGCGAGGAACATTTAGCTTCCCCCACTAGGATGGGAGCCATTAGGTAAGAGCCTTTAGAAAGAATCAGATCGATAACCCTAGTTGAGCCAATAGTACCAATCCAATTAGCACAGGGAACCAGAAGAGTTGAGAACCTGAGTATAGAGCCTCAAGTGTACCAATAGCTTCAAGAGTACCCGCATATGGATACCCAAAGATGTGTTTAGGCTTTGTACCCCCTTGAGAAGGCATCTTGGTAGTAGTAGCACGAATAGCAATTATGTGGTGCATCTACAACATTCTCATATTGAAAAACATGTAAACAAAATCCACAACTCTTGATGGTTTTAAATATATTACATCGTTTTGTTTGGATGAAGTCATAGGTAGACCAATTTCTTTCACAATTACCAGAGGATGTAAGTCTACAAATAAAACACGTGTAGAAATATGTTGTAACTCAAATGTATTATTACCATGCTCTTTCCACCACATTGGGTAATTTTCATGCTTGATTGCAACCAAGCTCGATGGATCACCAAATGTTCCCAATCTATTAGAAAACTTCGTGCATTGATGCTTCTTTAACTTCATCTCCTAGAAATAGTTGATTATAAATAAACTTAAAGTTAGCACTAACTTAAAGTTAGCACTAACTTCATTATTTTGAGATTGATCATAAATTTGAAAGCTTGGATCCAAAGTAAATGTAGTCTTTACAAGGGTGTATGCAACTGCATCCATTTGTTTTAAAAGTCTGTGTTACATTCTCTTTGTGTTCTTGAGCATTAAACTTATTAAATTCTTATATTTGTCCACATGCTTTTGACATCAACCAATTCATATTTCCTAAGATGAACTTTTTTAGTATTCATAATGCTTAGCAAAGCAACAAGGGACTTTACCACCCCTACTAACTTTTGGATATGCTACCAAAATATATGTGAATGGACTAGGTGCACATAATTTGCAATTGTAACTACATGTGATTCTTTGATACCCAAATATTGACTATCTATTCACCATTGTTTCTTGCAAGGCAACTCTAACCAAAATTAATCTTTCCAAAACATAATAAGGTGTGGAAAATCTAGTTGCACAAAATGTTTGCAAGCATTTATGTGATCTCACACGAAACAATGTGTAAGTTATGAATTTCAGAACATGGTTAGCATCCAACAAAGTAGGGTGAATCAATGACAATTTTCTAATGTCCTTTAATAATAAATTTATTATATGAGTGTCACAAGGAACCCATGTTATTTCAAAATACTTCTCCTAAATTTCAAGACCTACTCCTTTGTAATCCAAAGCATTATCAAGTGAATATTACAATAACATTCTTTGACTCTCATACAAGGAACCTATGTTATAATTTCATGATACTTCTCTTGAATTTCAAGAACTGATCCTTTGTAATCCAAAGCATTATCATTGAATATTGCAATAACATTCTTTGACCCTCCTACACACTCTTTTATAGATCTTTTTAATAGATGAAGCAAACTTCTATCTTAAAGATGTGTATATTATTACTTCAAGGAACATTGACTGTCTTGGATAAGTATACGTTATATTAATTAATGGTTTTTTTGACAATTTATCCAACCATCTATAGAAATATTACATCCAAAATAAGGCACAAAGTCAAATATTCTTCTTTTAAAGCCAGCTGCTTAGTGGATTACTTAACCTTTTCCAAATATTCAGTGTGCATTTTATTATAATCTTGCAGCACAAATGAGCCTGCCTTTGCTATACATATCAATGCATATCAAAATATACGATTTTGAATTACCATTAAAAGAGATGCCACATGACACAAATGCTTGTGTGTGACACTCCCACTCAATAATCACAATACAATTCAAAGAAAAATAGAATTTTGCACAATCTTATTTGAGGCAGAAAGAGAACAATTCTGTATATAATCAAGAAATCTTACAATAATCTGATATGATGCACTCTTGAAGAAAAGAGTTCAAACCACCTGACCAGCCTCGAGATATCTCACTCGCACTCTCACTCTCATGAAAACCTCGCACTCACACTCGCACACGCACTCGCACTCTCAATCTTTTCTTTGATTTTCCGTGTATTCCTCTTCTTCATGTCCAAAAGCCAAAAGTAGCCCTTCTGGAGCTTTCTCGATCTGTTTACCATATTTTTGGCGATGTTGCCCTTTTTTGGAAAAAGCATGTTCGGGAAGCTTTCTTCATACGCGGTCATCATTCTCAAGAGATTACGTTTTTTATATATATATACACTGGGAAAACAACCCTTTTCCATGATGCGTCATTTGCACCTCGATGATCCGAGAATGCTCAATAGCTCATCTCGAACATTCCATCCTCCTCTTCGACTTTGTATCTCTTCGTCCGAGGCTAAATCTTCATTCTTGACCTCTGTTTAGGACCTAAAATGTCTCGACATGAAAATCTAGGCACAAAACAACTCAAAGCCCACTTTGGAGTCACCAAATGGATATGAAATAATGTGAATCACAAATATTTCACTTCTGCAAAGTTGTTCTATGTACAAAGCAAAAAAACTCTCTCACACAAAACTTCACCTAATTCCACTTCTAACCTAATAAAAAATCACCCACAAAAATGGCAACTACTTGAAAATGACCAAAACCAAAATTTTATTGCAAAATAATTTTCTTTCAAAACATGTTATATGTCCTAACAAAACATTCTACATACTTTCTACAATAAAATTTTATAAAAAAATATTTATACAAAATTATGAAACGTCACAATCGCCCCTTCTTTGAGAACTCTGTCCTCAGAGTTTAAATGAAGGAAACTTTGCATGCAATGAATCTATGTCTACCCACCACAAAGCATCTTCTAAGGGATATACATCCCACTTAACCAAAACTTCCACTATAGTCCTATTTCTAAGTTGTCTCGTTCTTCTATCCAAAATGAATTAAGGTTTAGCCCTCAAACTTCCATCTTCTTGAATCCTAAATTTGTCCTGCAAAACATGAGAAGGATTAGCAACATAACTTTTTAATAAACTCACATGGAAAACAAGATGCACTTTTATATTGCTAGCCAATTCTAGTTCATAAGCCAATGTTTCCACCCTCTTTAAGATTTTAAAAAGTCCAGCGAAACGGGGTGATAGTCTCCTATCCTTCCTAAGAATCAAGTTACTCTTCTTAGGAATGACTTTCAAAAATACCATATCACCGACTTTGAACTCACTAGGTGCATGCTTCTTGTCATAATAGAGTTTCTATCTATGTTGAGCCTTCTTGATACACTCCCTAATAGTCGTGACTTTCTCATCGATCCTCTCAAGCATCTCTTTGGAAACCTCAACTCAGTTCTCAAGGTCTAAAAAGCTCGCCAGTGTATAACAATTTTGTCCACCATAAACGGCCTCGAAAGGTGTAATTTGATGGAGCTATGCCATGAACTATTGTAAGCAAACTTGGCCAAAGGTAAGAATTCAATCCAAATGGTTTGCTTGTCATTGACATACATTCTAAGAATATCCTCTAACACTCGGCTTACTCTTTTAATTTCCCCATCTGTTTGAGAATGAAATGCGGTGCTCATCCTAAGCTCAGTACCAATAGCTCTGAATGTGGCTTGCCAAAAATTAGATATGAACTTTAAATCCCTATGAGAAACTATGCTTTGATGCATACCATGCAAACGAAAAATTTCTTTCACAAACAACTTAGCTACATCGAGAGCACCATTTGTCTTCTTCATAGGAAAGACGTGAGCCATCTTCATCAAACAATCAGCAACTACAAAGATAGTGTCATATCCTCCTCTAGTAGTGAGAAATTTAGTGATAAAGTCCATTGAAATTGATTCCCACTTCCTAGAAGGAATGCCTAAAGGTTGCATTTGACCTGGCATTCTATGTTATCCAATCTTCACCTACTGTGACAATGCAAACATTCTCTAATATAACGCTGGACATCACTCTTTAAACCAGGACAAAAGAAATCTTTTTGGACCTTATCGTACGTTTTGTTATATCCAATGTGTACAGAAAATGGTGCATCATGACAATCATGAAGAATTTTGGCCTTAAAAGATGATTCACTAAGCACACAAAGTCTCTCATTATAGTACAAGTTCCCCTTAACCAAATGATATTTTCCCTCAACTCTCTCAAATGGATTCTTGGGAATTTTCTCTAGGATTCTCACATAAAAGGGATCTCTCTCAATTTCAGCTCTAATGTTTTCGATTATGTCCGATCGAACGACAGTCAAGGAATTAATCAAGGGTCACCTACGCAAAGCATCAACCACCTTGTTCTCCTTACCCTCAATGTATTTGATCTCAAAATCATACTCTCATAGGAGGTCCATCCACCTTCTTTGCCTATTGTTTAACAAAGGTTAAGTGAATAGATATTTTAAACTTTGATGAATGATCAGTCCGAAGTTCAAACTTCACACCAAGTAGGAAATGTCTACAATACTTAAGGGCATGCACAATTGCAACCAATTCGCGGTCATGGGTAGGATACTTCTCTTCATGGCTCCTAAGTTTCCTTGACTCATATTCTACTACTCGTCCATCTTGAGAGAGAACAGAGCCAATTTGTGGTCCACTAGCATCATAAGTTACTACAAAAGGTTTTCCCATTTCTGGTATTTTCAAAATATAATTCTCAACAAGCTTAACTTTTAAAGTGTCAAAAGCTAGTTGACACATTTCATCCCACTTGAACTTTTTTCCTTGTTTGGTGGGATCGGTCAATGGAGAAGCTATCTTAAAAAAAGTCTCTAATGTGTTTTCTCTCGAATTGTGCCAATTTTATGAAGGTCCTCACATCTGTCACACACCTGGGTCGAGGCCATTCCATAATCACTTTAATCTTCTCGGGATCTATGTGGATTACCTCCTTAGAAATGACACAGTCTAAATACACAATCTTGTCTTTAGCAAAGAAACACTTGCTCATCTTTGCATACAACTTGTGATCTCGCAACTTTTGAAGTGTTTTCCTGAGATGAATTTCATGATCTTTTCCATTCTTTGAATTCACAAAAACATCATCTATGAATACAAGAATGAAATCATCCAAATATTCCCGAAACACGTTATTCATCAAACACATGAAAGTAGCAGGTGCATTAGTCAATCCAAAAGGAAGAACATTGAACTCATAATGCCCATACCGAGTCCTAAATGTTGTCGTAGGAATGTCCACTTCTCTGATGAGAATTTGGTGGTATCCAAATCGCAAGTCAATCTCGGGTAAAGACAAAGGACCCACTTAGTTGACTCAACAACAATAGTATTAAAATGTGGGTGGAGAAGCAACTACTTGTAGCTCAAGGCTACTATGAAGGTGCCAATAAAATTTGGGTGCCTCGATAATCAAAACCTCTTCCTCAACACAACACTAGGAGGCTAAGGAAGAAGAAGAGTACTCCACTTTCCCGTCCACAAAAGCCTATGCGAGTTCCTCAAAGAACTCCACCAATGCAACAAGTGTGGGTACCAAAAACACTACTGCAAGCACAAGGGTAGTACCAAAGAAATATCAAAGCTTAGGTCCCCAAGCACATCACAAAGTCCCCTAAGCTTGCACAAAGAAGAAAGCCTCTACACCAAGCACATAGGCCACCAATTTACAGTGTTCATCAAAGATGGGTGCCTATGCATGTGTTCATCAAAGATGGGTGCCTATGCATGTGTTCAACAACAAGGATACTATGATGGTAATTCCATCATATGATTGCCAAAATCGAACAATGTGAAGAAAACCTCACCACTAACTTCAACCCCAACAACTTCACCTAAAGTTCGACAAGAATGGAGGCCCAAGAAACAACAAGCAAAACACTCAACCACTCTCGTGCACCAACCCAAGAGCTTGTCTGTTCAAGCAAACAATCACGAGTCTTCCCTATTGCCTCGACATCGTTTCAACAACAAATTCAAGAAGCAATACGGAGACTTAGGAGCACATCACGAACAGAATAACAATGCTCTTGTCACCCCTTTGGAAGTTGAGAAATGAGTGCACAAGAAGTTGTTGCTTGGAAATTATGACCTAGATGTCCCATAAAATAAAAAATAAAAAAATGGTCAAAGCTTACAAATTCACGGAATTCCATCTCACGGAATTACAATTCACGAAGTTCCATCTCACGGCTTAAGAACCTGCACTTTAACGATTTAAGCCCCATCATGGATTAAGCCATATCACGTAATAGCCACTATATATTTGTTAAGCTTATTGCTTACTATTATTTTGGCTAAATTAAGGTAGTAAGTATATATCAATACTCATACACTGGAGAACCTTTACACCAAAGCCTCACCATCGACAACTTCCAGGTACATCTCTGGATGGGGGAGCCATGGTGGGCGAAAGCCTGGTTAATGGTACAACCTATCGCCTAGAATTTTCCTTCAAATTACAAATCTCTCCAAATGATGCCACAATCTTCACAACTCAATGATTTTCAATTCCTAGTGAAGATATCTATATTAGCCTTGCAAGTCAACATAATTCCTTCAATCCTCACCAACAAGTGGCTTCAACACACAGAGCAGTTCAATAAGAGTCTATATGACTCAATTCTTATACTTCATGATTATTTGCTTCTAAGAGCAATTAACTATACATAAAAACATGAAAAGCACATGGACAGAAGAAGACATGACCAGGTCCTACTCAACAGCATTTGACAAGAATCCTGCCACACAAAGGGACATCATCACAAGCCAATTACTTAAAATGATGAATGTCGCTTCAATGAATCAAATGAATAACTGAGAATCACCATCTCGTTCTGCTGATTAAGTCTATGTTCCTCCGGATCCTTCTCTCTCTTCTCTCTCATTATTATTAACATCTCTTAGTGTCCCCATTAACAAAAATCACATGTAGCCTTGTCGATGATTGCCAGAAACAAAATGAGCCAAAAAAAGGGAGGGACTCACACAAATACAAAAATGCAATGATTCACAAAAAACCCCACCCCCCACCCCGTTAGGTATTCCCAATACACCACTAACCTCTTCATTCATTAACTAGCTTTTCTTATTCCTTCCGGAGGAACAAAGACCATTGAACATCACTCATCATCAACGGCATCGACAAAGCTTATTCATTCTCCCCACACAAAGGTCTTCAACACGATCACGCAGACGCGATCGCCATCAGGAAGGGGGGAATGTTAATCCAATTCTAGGATTAACAAGAGCTACTGCCATTATCTTACATCAAGGAGTCATGGTAGAAACACCAAAGGGTCATACATTCAAGATATGAAGCAATAGTGTCCAAAACTACAACTTGGATGGGCGCCCGTAATGGTGTGACGACGGAGCGATTCCCGCTTCAAGAGCGTGTGGTAGCAAGATAGCATGAAGTCCTAAGTGATGTACTTCATGGATATATTATAAGAGTAGTCATTGTTATAGCATAGTAGGCCTCTTATGAGCCTAAAGTGCCCGGCTGGCCACAGTTTAAGTGAGTGTGAACACTTATGGCCATGTATATAAGTGACTTTCTCTCATAATATAAGATACTCTCCCATTGTGCAATTGAGTCTTGCTCTTGCTGATCTCTCTCCCTAATGCATGCTAGTGAGTGTGTGTGAATGAAGTAAGGTGAGAGGAGGGACGAGGACCCATAGTGCAATGCGACGGTATGAAAACGCTCGCAAGAGACGCGGTGGAATTATTCTCAAGGATTTGTAGAGCTTGGAGACCTCAAGGGTTACGAGCTCGGCCATTGGAAAGATCCACATGACAGTTGCGGTTCACCAGGTAATCTCTTTTTGGATGTGTTTCAAGGAGGGTTAGGGTGAGCCATAACAGGAAGAGTTGCAGCCCAGGGCAAGAGGTATGGAACATCAACAAGAAATTGAGCCCACAACAGCTCTAGATCCTAGAGCGAAAATAGGGTAGAGCGAAAGCCATCAGACCGAGACCCATCCACCAGTCTGGAGAGACCAAATACCCATATAAAAACGAGGGCCATCCATCTTTCCAAGGACCAAAAACATCATACTAGAGAGAAAGGGCCTACCCATCCCAATCTCATCAGCACAGTCTGCCTATATTGAAAAGATGCAGGGGGGAAGAGAGCTTGAGCTCTTGCAAGCACACACACACTCACAAAACCCTAATAGAGAACACACAAGGTGAGAGGCTGAAAATCTTCTTCTTCTCTACTCAACACTCAACACACCATATACAAGATAAGAGTACTCACGATATGAAAGGTACTCAACCAAATACATACACGGGTTCTCTATAGTGTGAACCCGACTAAATGAGCTGGCACTATAACTATGCCAGTCTCTAGAATGGCTGTCACACAGCCTGTCATCCCACTGGCCGCATATCACCCAAGATCTCACCAACCATGCCAGTGGTGTAAGTGCGGGGCCTATCCCCCAGGCGGGTCATCAGTGTCCACCGCCTCACTAGAGCTCGATATCTCAACACTCCCCCTCGAGCTCAACTCCATCTCATGTACACCAAGCGAAGCCCTGAATCTGCGGAGCTTCTCTGTACCCAATGCTTTGGTGAAGATGTCAGCTACCTGATCCTCTGTGCTGACATAAACAAGGTCAAGGTCTCCTGCCAAGACCTTCTCTCTGACGAAGTGGTAGTGGACCTCTATGTGCTTCGTACGAGCATGAAAGACTGGGTTCCTGGCCAACTGTATACTGCTAATGTTGTCACAGAAAATGACAACTTGTCTATCCACTGATAGACCCAAATCTCCAAGTAGCTTTCTCAACCAAGCTACCTCACATGCTGCCATAGCAGCTCCTCTGTACTCGGCCTCTGTACTCGATAGAGCAACCGTAGGCTGCTTCTTGCTGCTCCAAGTCACAGCAGCACTCCCCAAAGAAAACATGAAGCCACTAGTAGATCTCCTATCTGAGATACTACCAGCCCAATCAGCATCTGTGTACCCATGTACACATATCTCTGTCCCAGTCTCATAGAATAGTCCACAATGCAAAGTAGACCTCACATACCTCAGTATGCGTCTCACTGCATCCAAATGCGGTTTCCGTGGAACCTGCATAAACTGACTCACCAACCCAACAGCATAGCTCAAATCTGGTGTGGTGATCGTCATGTAGATCAAACTTCCTACTATGCGTCTGTACATAGTAGGATCCTCCAAGATCTCTCCTGAATCTGCACTTAACTTGCCATTCTGATCCAATGGCACAGAAATAGGCTTACAGCCTGTCATACCATACTTGGACAACATGTCCAAGCCATACTGTCTCTGCAGTAATCCAATACCATGTGGTGACCTAATCACCTCAATGCCCAAGAAATATCTGAGCTCCCCCAGATCCTTCATCTCGAACTTCTATCTAAGCAAGATCTTTACATCAAAGATCTCTGCATCATGGTCCCCCGTAATGATCAAGTCATCTACATAGATGACAACAAGCACAACTCCTCTATCACCATGTCTCACATACAGCGAGAAATCTGCATTGGCTACATGAAAGCCAATAGTGACAAGATATTCAAAAATCTTGTCAGACCATGCTCTTGGTGCTTGCTTTAAGCCATACAAGGCTTTCTTCAACCTGCAAACATGCTCGGGGTGACCCACATCCTCATATCCAGGTGGCTGCAACATATACACCTCTTCTTGCAAATCCCCATGCAAGAATGCATTCTTTACATCCATCTGATGTAAAGACCATTGCTTTGACGCAGCCACTGCTATCACAACTCTCACCGTTGCCATCTTGGCAACTGGGCTGAAAGTTTCCTCATAATCAATCCCATATGTCTGCGCATATCCTTTGGCTACCAATCTAGCCTTGTACCTGTTTATGCTCCCATCACTGTTATGTTTAACTTTGTACACCCACTTGCATCCAATGGCTTTCTTGCCTTCTGGCAATTGCACTAAATCCCAAGTTTCATTTCCATAAAGTGCATCCATCTCCTCATCCATAGCTTTCTCCCAATTCACATTTCCAACAGCCTCATCAATGCATGTGGGTTCAACAACCTGCACAACCTTTGCCATATATGCATAGTGATGTGCCACATAACCATCATATGTAAATCTCTGCACAGGGTTCTTCACTCTCCCTGATCTTCGCAGCTTTTCATTCATGGCCTCCATAGCCTTCTTTACACCAGGTGTTCTCATAGCTGGGATCCCAAGCTCCTCATCAAGACTCATATCTGAGCCACTAGACTCTCCATCAACATGAGAATGCCCTGCAGAAATGTCAGGCATACCAAGGGGCTCAACCACTTTCTCTTTTCCTTTACGTGATGTACTAATCACATTTGCAGGGCTGGTATTATGACGCAGCCTGCCACTCCTCCATGGTCTATCAACAGATCCACTAGATGAGGACTCTCCTGGTCCACTCAAAGACTGTGATTGCTGACCAGCATTCTGTGCAACCACACTTCCACTCAAATCAGCCCCAACAGCTTCTTTTTCAGCAGCATACCAGCTGCTCATCTCATCAAAGACAACATCCCTGCTTACCCTCAACTCACGTGTAGCAGGGTTATAACACTTGTATCCCTTTTGCTCAAGGGAATATCCAATAAACACACATTTTTCAGCTTTCGGATCCAGCTTAGTTCTCAGCTCATCTGGCACATGCACATATGCAATGCATCCAAAAACTTTCAGATGAGACAAATCTGGTTTTCTGCCAGTAAACCTCTCCTCTGGAGTTACATCATGTATGGCTGCAGTTGGAGTCCTGTTCATGATGTATACTGCTGTAGAAACAGCCTCAGTCCAATAGCAATGCGGCATATTCTTCTCTTCCATCAATGCTCGCGCAATCTCAGCAATGTGCCTGTTTTTCCGCTCAGCAACTCCATTTTGCTGCGGAGTGTATCTGCATGTAAAATGTCTCCGAATACCATTCTTCTTCAAGAATTCAGAGAACTCATTGGAGAAGTACTCTCCCCCTCCATCTGACCTTAGGCACTTTACATATTTTCCTGTTTGCTTTTCAACCAAAACTCTGAAATTCTGAAAGTGAGTGAACACCTCACTCTTCTCCTTCATGAAATATACCCACACTTTCCTTGTGTGGTCATCAATGAAAGTGACATAGTACCTGCAGCCTCCCATAGACACGGTCTTCGTAGGACCCCATACATCTGAATGCACAACATCTAGTGCATTTCTGCTCACATATCTGTTACGTGGAAACACATGCTTTGTTTGTTTCCCAAATTGGCATGCTTCACATATTTTCTGCATACCTTCCACTTTAAATTTTGGCAGCCCTGTCACAATTCCTTTTGTCTGCATAGACTTCAATCTCTGCACATTCACATGACCAATCCTTTTAGCCATATGTCTGTGTCTGCAACAACTCCTGAACCATTTGCAAACATTGCAGCACTCATTTCAGGCATGTCTACATCCAACGTAAACATTCTGCCCACTCTGTTGCCTTTTGCAACCAACCTGCACTTGTCTTTAAAATCTTCAACATAACATCCATCAGGGTTAAACCGAACCTGCAAACCCTGCTCAATCATCTGGCCAACTGAAACCAGATTCTTTGTTATGTTCGGTACATGAAGTACATCTGCAAGGTACTTCACTTTGCCATCCTGCATAGACAATGGCACATCTCCAACGTGGGCAATTGGATGAGCCGTGTCATCCCCTGTTTCCACAAAACCTGGTCTTTCCGGGTTTTTCATCTCCTTGAACCACTCCCCATGACTTGTCATGTGGTTCGAAGCGCCTGAATCCACATACCATACATTATCTTTTTGTGCTGCATCCACATTTTCAGACATGGCATTCACGACATGCTGCATAACAAACAACCTTTCATTATCCTCATTGTTTCTTCTTGAGGATGCATAGTTGTTTTGCTGCACTTTCCCATTTTGCATGTCAGCCTGCTTCTTATAACATTCTGCCTGCACATGTCCAGGCTTACCACAATAATAGCATTCACGTGCATCATTATATTGCCTTTGCCAATTTCCACGGCCTCTTTGACTCCCCCTGCCTCTAAATTTGCCTCTTCCACCTGCGTGTTGTTGTTGTTGTTGATTCTGGGACTGTTGTTGTTGCTGCTGCTGCTGGCCATAATTCTGATTACCTGTTCGGCCACCTCCTTGACCGCGTCCACGGCCTCCTCTACCTCGTCCTCTTCCTGAACTCGTGTAGAAGGCCTGTTGCTCTGAACTGTTTTTGCTTTGTGAAGACTGTTGGTCTTCACCCAAGCTCTTCTCTTCGATAATCAGCATAGACACCAAATCTGTAAAGTTGGGAATGTTTTCCCGAGTCTGAATAGACGTCTTGAACGCCTTGTATTGTGGCCCGAGACCACGTAGACAGACTTCCACCTTGTCATCATCATCTACTGACACACCAATAGATGCAAGGGATTCCACAATACCCTTTATCTTCAACGCATAGTCATTCACAGACATGCTCTTTTTCTCCACAGTATGAAGTTCATTCTTCAACTGTATCTTACGTGCCTTGGTATTTGTTTCATACAGCTTTACCAAGGTGTCCCACGCCTCCTTGGGGGACTTGGCATCCTGAATGTGCCCAATCATGGTGTCCTGTATACTAATGGAAAGCCAATACATAACCTTCCTGGCTCCTTGGTTCCAGTCTTTAAACTCTTTCACATCTGCAGCAGTCGGATTTATATCCGGTATCTCCGGTGCCTCTTCATGCTCACCTTCTATGTAGTCCCAATAGCCTTTTCCCATCAGGAAATTCGTCAACCTGAACCTCCAAGCATGGAAGTTATTCTTATCCAGCTTCTCAGCCACAATCTGTGTTATGCCATCATTAGACATCTTGCCAAACACACAATTTCACCAGAAACTGCACTCTGGTTTTTTTCTGCACAAATGCTGTATTTTCTGCAGCGGTACTGTAGTACTCTCAAATGTCACAACCAGTGACTTCAATGCACATACATACACCCAATGGCAACTGTAGACCTCTTGCAGCACCCACAGTGTCTGCACAGTCAATCTGTCTTCCTGCAGTTCTTAAAACAGAGTTCTGTAGAGAATCGATGACTTACCCGCAGTGCTTGAAATCGCCTGCTTTCTGAAAAACGGAGGTCCAGACGCGCCCGAAACGCGTTTTCGGCCCGAAAATTTCAGTCCATAGGACTATATAGTTGCCCTATAGCTTCACTCCCGCGAAGAAAGCTCCTCA
This sequence comes from Cibotium barometz, assembly GCF_041138505.1. Taxonomy (NCBI): domain Eukaryota; kingdom Viridiplantae; phylum Streptophyta; class Polypodiopsida; order Cyatheales; family Cibotiaceae; genus Cibotium; species Cibotium barometz. The sequence goes on from NC_141109.1 coordinate 6,931,196, forward strand.
ATCGGAGATCGTTTGCCGGTGCCTCTCGTAGAGCTCCTGACAAGGGTGTAGTCACCAACACAATAGGGAAGAGTAGTTGAAGCTCTTACCCTCGTACCGCTTCCTGTGGTTCTCTTGCTTGCAGCTCAGCCCTTAGCACGAACCAGGCTCTGATACCATGAAAAGATGCAGGGGGGAAGAGAGCTTGAGCTCTTGCAAGCACACACACACTCACAAAACCCTAATAGAGAACACACAAGGTGAGAGGCTGAAAATCTTCTTCTTCTCTACTCAACACTCAACACACCATATACAAGATAAGAGTACTCACGATATGAAAGGTACTCAACCAAATACATACACGGGTTCTCTATAGTGTGAACCCGACTAAATGAGCTGGCGCTATAACTATGCCAGTCTCTAGAATGGCTGTCACACAGCCTGTCATCCCACTGGCCGCATATCACCCAAGATCTCACCAACCATGCCAGTGGTGTAAGTGCGGGGCCTATCCCCCAGGCGGGTCATCAGTGTCCACCGCCTCACTAGAGCTCGATATCTCAACATATATATCAATAGTACCCACCACAGGGAGCATACCCATGGTACCACATGGGACCACAAGGAGCACAACCAAACCCATCCATAAGACAATGACCTCCGATGGTCTATTATTTGTCTGGCCCCGCTCCTCCTCCAATCATTCCTCAAACAACACCCACTCTAGCCATGGTAGGGCTAACCCCAGACGTTAAAATTAGCCATGGAAATAGGGAGGGGGTGGCTATGGGCATCATGGCCCCAGCTCCAGTGCAATCCGCACCAGGAACTAGATTAGAGTGGAACAAACATGTAAACATCTCAAAGCTATCACTAAATTTGATGGGACTAGAGACTCCATCCCACATTTGGAGATGTTCAACCAAATTTGTGAAGCCTTTGGCCACGTGGAAGGTCAAGTTAAAGTGAGTGCCTTTGAAGCCTTTGGCCTCACCCTCGATGGTCAAGCGAGCCAATGGTTTAGGTCCTTGAGAGTTGAGGATAAGGCCACCTTTGAAGCCTTGAGAGAGGCCTTCAAGGTCGGATATTCTTGCCAAGTTACCAGATGGAGTCCAGTGGAGCAGCTGCATAGCGCCAAGGTACTAGATGGAGTCCAGTGGAGCAGCTGCACAGCGCCAGATAGAGGGATGGTGAAACCATCCGAGACTATATCAATATATATTCTTGCTAAGGTACCAGATGGAGTCCGGTGGAGTAGCTGCACAACATCAGATAGAGGGATGGTTAAACCATCCGAGACTATATCAACAAAGTCAGATATCTCCACTCTTGATGCAGTGCCAGAGATAAGTTCTATGATGAAAGATTAATGGGGAAATTCCTGGAAGGTCTACATGATGCGCCCTTGCACAATTCATTGTATTCCTTGGCCCATATCTCCTTTGAGCAATGTTGTAGGAGTGTTGTGGACTTTGAGGACAACTTCAAGGGAGGACGTTCCTGAGAACATCAGTAGGGTACAATAGAAGCCTCATTCAAGAGCACCAGCACAAAATCTAACAGAAAGAGCAAAGAGTCCCCATCTGGATAGCAAGTTGAGCAGTTGGCCACTGCATTAATGCAAGCAGATGACCCAACATTGGAGAACCGGGATCGGGTCTACCAACCTCATCTCTATCTGAAGAGGTAGCTTGTATGGTGCCGATCTATCAAGATAACCATTCCAACATGGAGTGTCCACATTTGCGACCCCGTCCCACCATCTATTGCACATATTGCCAAAGATGGGGCAATCACAAAGTCATGAACTACTATGAGCAAAGGGCTGCTCAAGCCCATGCCCTACCTCATGCCTTACCTGCAAACCCAAGGCAATTGCTAGCTTTACTAGCACCTGCTCTCCAAAATGCACCTCAACCAGGCCAAGAAGTGGCCCAAAGAGGAATTCTTAGAGTACCTGAAATGCCCTTACAACCCTTGATTCTCCCACCTCAACCCCCATTGCCATGAATCACACCTATTTGTCAACTAACCCTGATAGAAATCTTTAAAGAAGGAGACTAGGGGAAATCCCAGAAGGTCCTAACTACAAAACACTTGAACCAACGAGTCCACCCTCTCAAATTCTAAGCCAAATGTAGGGTAACCAAATGTACCTAGTGTACTTAGCTGCCCCAATGCCACGAGTCCGAGACATGAATACAATGGCAAAACGACTACCTATGCAATGCTATCATTGCGTAGGAACTCACTAAGTGGTTGAGTGTCCTATCAAGAAAGGGATAGCGAGTACCTCTGTAGGTGCTCCCGAAGTAACCCCTTTATGCGTTGGGTGTGGAATTGACCATATGTATAAAGATTGTCCATTGAGACCTAGAACAATAGGGAAGACTCATGAAGCTAATCCCAACACTAGCATTAACCTGCTGAGTGTAAGAGATGGCTTCATCCACACTATCCCTCTCAATGCCGCATAACCAGATTACAAAATAGACAGAGGGAAGCAACTCATACTACAACATAGGTATCCACCTCACAAGATTAGGAACAAGCAAAGGTATTATCCTCAAAGAATTTTCCTAAACAAGCACAAGCGACTAGATGCTCAAGAAAGAAAACCACAAAGATCGGCAAGGGAAAGCATAGAAAGGTAGAATCATAGATTTCAGGAGACGCACAAATGGTATGAGTACAATAACAAAGGCATTCATTCAACATGTTTATAGCACAAAGAGATTTGAGTGCATCATGATAACTTCAGTGAAAGACATAAGCCTAACAATAAGTTTATATCTCTGTGCTTTTTGTTCTTGTGCTTTGAGTCCATGGTTATTACAAGCATGTTAGTTGCTTGCAGCTTTATATCTGTCCACTCTGTAGTATGAATGGTAGAATGTAGAATGTTTTAATGGAAAACTAAATGTTTTACATGTAGAGATAGGTGCCTTGATCTATGATAACAAGAGTGCAAGCGAATTGGCATCTCAAAATGTTCACTTTTATGATTCAGTGTATGATGTGGAGAGACATAGTTTGGAGTATATTCCACTACCACCGTTGTCTAGCCATAGGAATGGTATAATCCTAGCTTAGACATGTCAGAGGCATGTAGGGTAAAGATAAAAACTGATGTTCATGCTGCCACATGAAACCATCCACAAGCTCTAGAGATGTGCATCTAAGTTGGTTTGTACAATTTGGTTTGTTTGCACATTTGTTTGGATCCTATGAAGTAGTTAAGAAAAGTAAGATTACTTTTCAATTCAAGTGCCCATCTGAGAATTGGATGAATCAATTACTAGGTGAGTCATGGCATCTCAAGAGAACTCACCATGATGATATCATTGAGTGCAAAATTACTGTGTTAGATGTTACCTTTAGGTAAGATTGCACTACTGTTGATTGTTGATGGTTTTTATTCATAAGTAAATTTCAAGACACTGATTGTTGATTGTTGATTTTATGTTTTTATGTTGGTTGTTGTTTGTTTTTTATGACAGGTACTTCTTGCAAGACAAACTTTGTGCATTCGCTCTTCAAGTATAGGAGGTGGCGACTTCTACGAGGGGAGTGGCTTAGCTTGGACCAAGACATGCGAGATGGCATGCATTCAGCACTCATTGATGTGGTTATTCTTTGGGAGGGTCATGACCCTTTTAGCGTTAATGTAGAGAGTCATTGGCAGCTTAGTTTTATGAGGCAAGAAATCCAACTTATGTCCAATAATCCCCCTTGTGATTTCTATTTTAAGTTGGATGGTAGGAAGGTTAGGAGTCGAAGTGAACATTGCAAAACATGCAAGCAGTGTGTTTCTCCACACATCCTTGAGATTGTGGAGTCAATGTAATTCTTAATCTTCCAAGTGAATATAATAAGTTTCTCTAAAAGTGTTATAAATTTAAATTTTCTTCATTTTCATAAAGTGTTGTGGTTTTTTAAGTCTACTGTGTTTTAAACTCTTTAATATGTAAGAAAATAATGATAAGTATAAGTAAGTACAAACATAAATATAAATATAAGTATATATTTAAGTGTAAATAATAATATAATTAATTATGCTAGAAATATAAATATGTTTTTATGATTTGTTATATTTTAATGAAGTGTCATTAATTTTTAAGTCTATAGATATAAGTTTAAAAATAAATATAACTTTAAGTATATATTTAAGTTTAAATAATAATATAAGTAACTATGTAAATAATATAATGTAATATAAATAATAATATAATGTAACATGAAATAGAAGTATGATTTATTATTTATTATATTTCAATGAAGTGTCCTTTATTTACTAGAGTATAAACATAAGGTATAAAAATAAATTTAAGTTTATAGATATTTATAAGTAATATAATAAACACAAGTATAAATTTAGTAAAAATGTTATAAATTTAAGTGTAATTATAAATATGAGTATAAGTTATAGATCAAACTCATTTATACTATCTATTCTCTAGCTCTCCCTTTGTGTGCTAGCTCTCCGCACTACTCATCATGGTCGCCTCCCCTGCTTTCGCCACGTGGATTAGTAGCACTCGCTATGCTCACCTTGGGGACCAGATCTATCCTAGGTTTTGTAAGAGTTTAGACCTTGAGGCTGTCATCTCCACCTTAGACCCAAACTCCACCTTGCTAGCTTTATTTTGCGATGCAATCAACGAGTTCACCTACTCTATCCCAAATTCCACCTTGAGTTGGATTCCTTTCGAGTTTCTCTTTAACATGAAGAGTGGATCCAACCACAAGAAGGTGGTGAAACAGAGCTCTAGCCCATGTCGGACAAGATTTTTGCACTATCGCTTATCCCAACATCCTATGAAGAGCACATCCCATTCGATCTCATTGAGCAGGATATTGCTTTTGCTATTTACATCTTGAACTCTGATGTTCAAGAGCCAGAGGATGATGACAACCAGGATCTCCCTCTAGTGGAATACATAGACACAGAGCCAAAGGAGACCACTCTAGACCTTGTTGTTGAGGCCGCAGAGAGCTCTCGCATGGCGCTTACATCCATCCAGCATGGTGAAACCCAAAGTCACGACCCACCACTAGCTTTATTGAGTGCCATCACCATCGAAGCGCTGGAGTATCTCCTCATGCAAGATGTGTTGGAGCTCTTGGACTTAAAGGAGGAGGAACTATATAGTATACTTGTGCAAGATGCCAGTGATGATTTCTTGGACTTTGATTGTTACCAAGAAGCCCTACCCACACAGGTTGATGAGGTAGGGCGATGTGATGAAAGTAGTGTAGATGATATCTCTGCTCTATCATTGGCGTCCAGAAGCAAATTGAGGATGCAGCTCCTCAATATGAGATCTCAGATGAAAAGTTCGAGCGCTTACAGAATGAACTCTTGGGATCTCGACCACAGCATGCGACACTTGTGGTCCAGTCGGACGATGGCAAACCCATTCGAGGAGTAGATCTCAAGGCACCCTTGCAAAAGGATCTTGACAAAGCAGAAAATGTATCTCCTTTTACCAATTGCTCCCCATATTTGATATTTAGGGCCTTTAGGGTATGTAGATCCCACATGTATGATCCTATGGCTGGGAAGTGCACTGTCTGAAGGCTCGCGTGGGAAGCCCTAAATAATTTGCAAAAATCAAGGCTTCCCACACCAGCCTTCAGATAGTGCACTTCCCCTTTTGATGGGCATGGGATCATAAATGTGGGGTCTACATGCCCTAGAGGCCCTAAATATCAAATTTGGGGCCATTCTAAAAACAAAATCATTCTCTCCCATGCATTGCATGATCGATGTTGACATAAATTTTATTGGTTTGCAGGAAAATGTGTATCTTGATGAATTTGCATCGAGGCAGAGTGGAAGATATGGGGGCCAAGGAAGGATTTAGGAGTCTGCACTCAAGGAGTACATTGGCAAACTTGCAAATGATGTGATAGTATTCCACAAGACTTGCTCTTCCGGGGTATGCAGAGAACTTTTTGAAGATTAAAGCACTTACAAGGGTTGCCGCATTCAAACTTATTCTAACTAAATCAAGTTTGGAAAAAGTTGTTCTACTTCGATGCTCAAAGTACTTTACTTGTTCTTGACTTAAAGGTCAGGGCCTTTACATTCTATGGTGGCCCGTGGCATTGTTATAAGGGTACAAGATCCCACTGTCTCATCAAGACAGAGCTTGAAGGGTTCCATGTTTTGATTCCAGCCACATCAAGGCAGCTTCAGAGTCTGGAGAGCCTAGTAGTAAGAAGCCTAGGATATAGCTATGATGATTATGTAGCTTTGATGACTATGTAATTTTTTATGCTATGAATGAAAATTTGGGTTGCATAGTTTTTTGTTTAATACGTGTCTTGTAATGTATTTTATTAGTTGACTCAAGTAAATAAATTCAAATTACACACGTAACTCAAATAAAAATTGTATCCATTCGAAGATGCATATAAATCAACAAATTATATAAACTCAAATTAAAGGAGACTTATTTACAACACAAGATAAGAGATTTTTTTTAAAAGATATACATCGAGCTTTACATAGCTTTTGATAATTACATTCATGCAAGATATTCAAAAATAAAACTAAAGATCCTGGCTTGGAGGATCTCTCCAGCGTCGCATGTGTTGCCACCAACTCCATGTCATTTTCACTGATGGTGACCCTCTTCACATGGACAACTGCAAGCCGGTACCATGTCACCAAAAATGTCCACTAGGTACACATCCGCAGCCTCCCAAAGCTTTGCCTGTCCACCGTGTAGGTAGTGGGCTTGATGTTGCATGAACCCGGAACCTCCTATCATGACGGTCTTGCAGATCCTGCATAATCTCTTGCACCACACATTGGAAGGAGAGCTTTGGTATGAGCAGGTTCACCGTGTTTTGGTATTTCCTAATCTCACAAAGAGCCACAGTGTGCCAGGCCTCCACCTATGCTTGTTGCGATGCTGTCGGTGGTTGGACGAGGGGTACTCCATGTCCCACCTTGGGGGGCCAGACTCTCTTAGTAGTTTGCTTGGTGCGAGCCATGCTCTTGGAGGTGAGAGAGAGAAATGAAAGATGAGAAATGAGGTGAACTGAGGGTTACTTCCATACTTATAGATTAAAATTTATATATTTTCTAAATTAGCTCAATACATAAATTTGATACTTTTTAATTTCTAAAAATAGTTTTCCTTATCAGAATGAGCTCTAATTTTATGTGTACATATAAGTATCATGGAACACCTCCTAGATAAAATATCAACCCCATCAGAGGTTTGTAGGGCCCTTGTCCAAAGGCTTGCGCGTGTATAGACCTGCTATTAAAAAAAGAAGGCCTTTACATGACGCGAGCCTTCAGACAAGGGCCCTACAGGCCTTTGATAGCGCTGATATTTTATCCAAGACATGTAAACTATATGATCTATGCACAGAATAAATTTTAACCCATTTTGATCACTGCACTCCATGCATCAATTTTTTCTAGGGAAAAAAATATAATCGTATAAAATAGCACTTGCATATGCACATGCACATGCACATGGATTTTCTTGCACATGCACATGCATGCTCATGATGTAAGCCACATGATCTATGCACAGAACAAACTTGAGTCCATTATGACCATGCGTCAATTTTTCTCAGAAAATTTAAGAATATACACCTACACATGCACAAATAAAAAAGCACCTACACATGCACATGCACTTGCTAATTTTTTTCCATGAAAACATAAGAATATACATTGACATTAGAAAATGAAGAAAACTTAAAATATTCAAATCAATGGGCAAGTCCGGTACACAACATTGGAAACATGGAAACTTAAAATATCCAAATCTAGTACATCGCATAAAGTACAACTAGTTGAGTAGAACTAAAGGAAAACATGAAAACACAAAATGATACACAAGCATTTACACAGCTCTTCAAACCATGTCATGGTTAAGGTTGAATGCATCACTATTGTTACGAATCCTATGAACAAGAGTGAGATCCAAGGGCTTGAGTGTGATGCGTCGGGCATGGATGGCTAACAGGTGACCATCGTGCATGAGATTCACCAAGTAACTTTCAGCCGCCTCTTGAAGAACAAGCAATGCTTGGGCTGACCATCACTCCACATTACATGCTTGATCCCTTGAAAAGTACTTGTAGTGATTTCCCCTTTGTAGATCTTGCAGTATTTCTTGCACCAACCTTGAGAAAGGTGCCTTGGGTATAATCAACTCAGGACTCTTCTGGAACCTTCTAATTTCACAAAGAGTAGCGGTGCCTGGTCTCCATATTCTCTTCTTGTGCGTAGGTGAATGAGCATTTCCAGTTGGAGCAGCAGGAGCAGCTTTCCTAGCTAGAGTAGCAGGAGGAGCTTGACCTTCATCATTGTCAGTGTCAGTACATTCACTAGATCTGGATGAATGAACTGGTGTCTTGGAAGGCATCTTGTTTTCTCTTTGCTTAGTACACGCCATACTCACAAGTTAGAAGGAATGGAAAGAAATGGAGGAATGGAAAGAAATGAAAGAAGTGCCTTTATTTATAAATGGAACTTACTATAAGTTATTGACACTTACTTTTAAAAAATATCAACACTACCAAAAAGTTATCCATGTTGACTTTAGTAAACACTTATTTTGAAAAAGTTATCCATGTTGACTTTAGCAAACACATATTTCTTTAAAACATTGGATTGCTCCAATACTCTCATAAACATAAAATGTTATTTCATAATTATAATTCTATCGATATTTCCATTTGCTACCGACTCTCTCTTGGGTTGTCAACCATTCTGCATGATGTTCTTTGGCCATGCTATTTTCATATCTTACTTTCTTCACTTCATATATTGCCCTGCGAACAGCTTCTGTATCATTGGATTTGGATTTTATTAATTTGTCCTCATATCTTATCTCTATTCTCCTATACTACCATTGGAGTAACTACCTCATAGGATTAGAATCATTGATTCCACCTCCATGTGCTGTTGCTTTTTGGAATCCGCATCGAGCTTGCCAATGAGATCACTCCATGCCTTGTGTGGACCATATCGCCAAACTTCCTTGTTCAGCAAAGTATGGACCATGAGCCTCAAGTATGTGCTGCATTCAAAAACACAGGATCCACAATTAAACTCAAAATATTACATTCATAATTTAATTATAAAAATGACATGAAGACCACTCTGACCATATAGTGTGTAATGCAATTTAAAGTCCATGCCTCTGTCATTGAGTTATGAAAGTTTACAACTGCCTCTTTAAATGCATTGGCATCATTAGAATTGAATGTCATCTTTTGTAAAAGTGGTGCCAATTTATTAAGTGCAATCCACACATTTGCCTTTGCTATCCGTGTCTATCCCCCATTGCTCCAATCAGGGACAACCATGTGTAGTTTTTTCCATGCTTTGTACTTCTCTGGTTGTTTTATGAGCAACTTACCATCTTCATCTTGTGGTGGAGATAAGAATTTCCTAGCCTTCGCTCCCCCAAAACACAGTTTGCGTGGAAAATTTCCACTCTTTCCTAACTTTTTCTCGTCCTTTTTTATTTCTACTTGGCCCCGGTGCAACCCAACATCAAATAAGACTTGTTCTATCTTCTTGCATGTTGCATTAAGCAGGCTGCATCTTGTAGGCAAAACACACGTACTCAAACACCAACTTCTCTATTATCTTTACTATGCAATGCAAGGTGCAAAATTGGACCCTTGTTAAGAGTATTTATAAAATAGGATCCCACTTAGGATCTAATGGCACCAACATTCCATTCCTTTAAACACATTGGTCATGTGTTGGAGCACCATGTTGTCCTGTCCTTACAATCCATTGTTTCTTCCTATCCTTGCCTTTCTTTCTGGATTACATGCAATATAAGTAAGGGAACTCAGTTGATGCTGAATTTGAAACACCAAACATACATTTCAATGTTTTCAAATTGCCAGCAAGATACCATTCTACCTTGTATTCACCAAATCCATCAACATGCAAAACTTCACCCAACCATTGTTTTGCCATCATACAATATCTGGTATCTATGTTAGGTTTTAAAAAAACTTAAGTACTTCATGGTCCTCCTTTGGTACCTCAAATGCAGCAAGCCACCATATTTCATTCTCCGATTGCACACTAAAATATTTTGGATGTTTTGAATTGATGTTGGGATCCAACGTCCTATTCATTAGTGTCAAGATAACACATTCAAGCTTTTGGCCCTTAACGACTTCACTCTCATTAAGCTTCAAAACAAATTGAAGCTTACCTCTACACTTTTCGATAAACATGTTGTAGAACTTTACCATTGCTGTTTGTTGCTTGCATACATTCAATATAAAGTTATTATCTACATGCAATTTGAAGGGCACTTCCTTTGATCTAGACTTAAGCATCTGTGTATGTTCCAAATGCATTGGCTCACCAATTGTGTCTAAGACTTTTGCAGTAAGATCTTTTCGTGCTTTCTTTACATGGAACAGTTTAGGGATGGGCACCACCCGGTCTCTTGTTAAGAACAGCCTTAAACCCTGCATCCAATTGCTTATAAATCATAGCATAGGACTCGGAGCTAATCCCTACCTTGTCACATCTACCTTGAGTATCTGTAGCTGTGAAGGTATTGCTAACCTCCTTTAAGCGTGCTCTTGTAACATCATCACCAATGGTTTTGAATTTGGGGTTTTCCAATGCATACTTACCATACCTTTGCTTAAGACCTTTGCAATTGCATCATCAACCTCTTCACTTGGGTTGGAAAACATATTCTTCATATTTGCACATTGTGCATAGACCCGTCGATTATATTGCCCACTCCCTCTGGTCAACTCATGAAGTGGTTTGAGCAACCTCACACGCTCACATGCTTGTTTGGTTTTTCATTGAGGGTCCAGCAACAATAGTCTTTGCAAGCATCGCTACCATATTTTTGTTGTCCTTCTCCAAACCTTGCATTTTGCAATGCAGTTCTGCATTGTCTACCTCAACAACATGCATCGCATTTTCCATAACATGCATCGCATCTTGCAGACTCTAATTCTCTCTCTGCTTTTCACTTAGTGATTTTGTGAGCTCCTTAATTCTTGCATCCATGCCCATCATGGTGTGCTGAACAGATGTGTAAACACTATTATTGGAGTTAGGGTTAGGGTTTCAACAATGCACACACACAAGATAGAGAAGCTTGAGAGCACACAAACTCACTAGAATAGAATGAACAAATGTGTGCCAGATACAAAAGATAAGTACACACCCCAAAATGAGTAGATAAGAGGGTGTACATACGCACAAGAGAAAAAACCTCCTAGTGAGGGAAAAAATGCCCCAGCGCGGTCCTAAGTGTGTTCACACACATCACTACCATATAATGCTACAAATCCCCCTTGGAGTGATGATGCACGAATATGTACAAGGTATGGCCGATCAATCCTGAAAAGGCAGTAAGCCCAAAGCTTTATGAAAAGCTTCCAATTTTTCATGAGCACGACGAGGAAGAGCCCTCGTGTGAATAAATCTGCCATGTTGTCATTGGCAGACACATAGATCAAGCTGATCTCTGCTCTACAGAGAGTCTTTCCTGACATAGTGGTAATGCACCTCAATGTGCTTAGTGCTTAGTGCGAGCATGAACACTAGGCTCCTCGCAAATTCTAATGCACTCTGGCTAGTGAAAATTGTAGTTCTAAACGACTATCCAACACCCAAATTAGCCCCATAAGACGTTGTGTGAAGTTTTTTGGGAACCTCAGACTCAACTTGTACATGTGTACATGAGTGTTGTTCGTGTTGTGGTAAAATCATGGGAGCACCCATTGACTCAGTGTGGACGTCGTGGATGCGGCAATCAGGCTATGGGTTCTGATGGAAGTGTATGTGTAGGGACAATGGTGAAATTTTGGAAGCACAACTTGTCCGGAACGAGGTCCGCTGGAAATGGTTTTAGCTGTTTGGTCGCCTTGAATTGTGTGCACATCCAAGAAATGAGTGGACACTTGTAGATTGCATTTGAAAGTGTGGAAAGTGGGGAGCAATTAATATTGGTGTTGCCTTTGCTTGGGTGTGAAAGGAACATGGTGGTTTTTTTTCTTCATAATAAATAAAATAAAAAAGGATAATGTGGCCAGCTGGCAGTAAGGGCGTGGAGCTTTGAGAGGGCTGCCAGCGCATCTTCGAGAAGATCCAGAAGCTGGCGAGGAGGATTGCGTGGATCGCAGGCGTTGTAGGGGGAGCGCAAGACGGAGGAGGCCACCGTGTTGTTGAGGAGAGACTCTGAGGTGCAGCTGCAAGTAAGAGCCACGGGGGGCTCTCTAGCGCAGGTGAGGAGCGCAGTGTGGCAGCTGCTGCAGAGAAGTGTTCAAGGGCGAAGGTTGCTGGGGAGCGCCGCCTGTGTGGATTCGGCTGGGAGCCGACGGGGAAGAGAAGGCTACGTGTGAAGGTGAGTGGGGCCTCCAATGTGAAGAGGCGAGTGCAGCAGGCGGGAAGCTGAGGAGCGCAGAGTTGAGGGCCTTGTAGAGAAGGGACACGGAGGCGTCCCTTGTGTGAAGAGCAGGTGGCTGCTATTGGCGTGGCTTTTTGCCAGGAAGAAGCGGAGACGAAGAGGAGATCGCCGTAGGCGACAGGAAGGAGAAGGGCTGTCGAAGAAGCTACTGACTAGGAGTTGGCGACTGGCGTAGCTATACTGGCGACGACTGGAGATGGTTTGGATGGGCTGGTGAAGGCGGTGTGCAGAGACTGGCGATGACAATAAGCGTGAAGGTGCAGAGCAAGAGAGCAAGAAGGGCTGCTGCAGAGAACCAAGAGGGAACGGATTGGGAGCGACCAGGAGCTGGAGAGGGCCGATTGGAGCGGGTGCTTGGTGAAGCTGGTGTCTGGGATATTTTGGGATATCCGACTCTGTAAGAGTGAAGGTCTTTTCTGAAATATAAGTCCTGTTCATGCTCTTTGGTCTGGTGTTCTGGTGTGTTTGCATGCGTGTGTGGAAGTGTGGCATGCTATAAGGGCGTAGACAGCTCTACCGCTTCCGTGCCATCACTTTTTGGTGCCTCCATAGAGGAGCAGATTTCCTCTGGTTTGTGAAAGAGAAAAAGGGCTGTGTGAAGAAGGTTTTGGAAATGGCTCAGGATTTTCCGGAGTATTGGGGATTGCCACAGGAGAATGCAACCAGGTTTCTGGAGAAGATGGAGTTTACAGCCTTGATGAAAGACAGGGAAACCCCGGAGATCCTTTCTCGGATTTTGACTTATTGCTTGCAGGGTGATGCAAAAGTATGGCTACAGATGTTTGTGACTGCACACATGAATGGTCATCAACAGGATCCTGAGTACCGTGTAGTCAGAGCTGCCTTTTTGGCACGGTTTGTCCATGTGAAGAGTCCGAATGAAGTGTGGAAGGAGTTGTGTAACATTCAGCAGGACGGTCAGGATGTGGATCAGTATCTGATAGAGTTTGGTAGACTATGGAGTCTATGGTGTGAGGCTCTGATTCCTAAAGTACCCCCGCAGATGATAAAGAGAGAGCGGTTTGTGGCTGGTCTGGAGCCAACAATCCGACTGAAGGTGGAGCTGAAGAACCTGGATAGCTTTGAGGAGGCTGTCAGAGTTGCTCGTGAGAAGGAGTGGAAGGTGAAGCGTCTGAGGCAGATGGGAATGCAGGAAGAGCCAAAGAGGTTTGTGAAGATGCCAGAGATTGGGGGTATGCATCCTGGAAGAAAAGCTGTTGTTGTTCCTAAACAGGTGGATTCTTTGAAGAGGGAGGTTCATGATGCAGTGGAGCTCATGAAGTCTTTAAGCTTGAATTGGATAGAGTCTACAGGAAGAGGAAGAGGCATAGGTGATATGGGAAGGAAGACTGATGCATCATCTGGTTCTGGAGGAAATTTAGTAGATATTGGAAGAGGGAGAGGGTATCCGTGTGATGTGCAATGCCGGAATTGTGGTGAGTGGGGTCATATTAGTCTGCAATGTGAGAGACCAGCCAAAGATAATGGTGGCATATATCAATTGTCTTGGGGAATGAGTGATAGGGTGAGTGGCCCTAATATGCAGGTGAAAGATGCAATTCAGCCCAGTGTTTATGAAGCCCATAAGGTCACATTTGGAGAGCAGGATATGGGACAGGTTGGCCTGTTGGAAATGAAGAAGGATGAGGTTTCTGGAATCAGCCCTGAAGAGCTTTCAGAAGGTGAGGAGGAGGAGGATGGGAGTATTGATGATGCTGTGGATTGTGAAAGTGATGCCAGTGCTGAGGAGCCTGATGAGGTTGAGTATGGATGATCTTTTTGATTTAGAGAAAAGTAACAACTTGCAGGTGCCAGTACTTCAGCCAGTCAAGGTGGAGAGTGATGATCAAGGTGTTACTAATGAAGATGCTGTGGATGGAGTCCAAGTGGATGATCTGGGTGATGAGTTGAATATTGCAGCCTATTGTGAGAGTGTGGATATTGCAGCCTGTTGTGAGAGTGTGGATGGTGAGTTGGACAGTGTACTTGATAGTGCACTAGATGATCTGTTGGAGTTGGCTTCCTTGGAGAAGGAAACAAATACTTGCATGCCAGTTGTGCAGCAGGAAAGGAGTGATGGTATGACTGATGGTGAGTTGGATGCTCCTTTGGATGATGATGTGATGGATTCTGGATGTGCGGTTGCTGATCATAAGGTGTGTATTCCTTGTCATGCCCAAGAGGATGAGGTGGTTGTGAGTGGTGAGAATGCATTTGAGGCTATTGTTGTTGGTCAGGGGGACCAAGATGCTTTGCCTGGGAGTTTGGGGAGCTTGGACTTGGTAGAGATGCCTGTGCAAGATGTGGAGAATCTTGCAGGATCGCCAATGGTCTTGAAGCAGGAGAAACTGCAGGAAAGCGATAATGATGAGTCTGCAGTGCAAGAGGTTGTTGTGTGTGATGTTGATGGGCTGAAGGGAAGTGAGTGTATGGTGGACACACCACATGTGGATGCTCAGCATATGGATGAGTGTTTTGGTTATAGTTTGAGTCTGGCAGATTGCCCAAAGAAAGGGTTGGAAGCCAGTGATGTGGGTGGCAAATTGGGTGACTGGTATGAGGTGGAAGTTGATGATGAGATATCTGTTATTTCGGTATATGATTATGAATGGGAGTCAGATGTGTCAGAGGGGAGTGAAGGTGAGGAGTGGTGGTCTGCATCACAAGGTTATGAGAGCTGGTCTGGAGGAGGAAGTGTGACAGTAGATGGTGAGGATGCCATGTGTGAAGAGCCAAGGGGGTTGCTTGAAGCGGAAGATTATGGCAGGGTGTATCAATGGTTGTTTGATGGAGAAAGATGCTTGAAGGATTGGAAGGTAGATGCACCAAGGTTTCTGTTTGATCCAGGGGGATAAGTGGTTTCTGATTGAGCAGCTGCTGGACATAAATGTCTCAGCAGAAGAAAGGGGGTTGCTAAATATGTGTGAAGTTTTTTGGGAACCTCAGACTCAACTTGTACATGTGTACATGAGTGTTGTTCGTGTTGTGGTAAAATCATGGGAGCACCCATTGACTCAGTGTGGACGTCGTGGATGCGGCAATCAGGCTATGGGTTCTGATGGAAGTGTATGTGTAGGGACAATGGTGAAATTCTCGAAGCACAACTTGTCCAAAACGAGGTCCGCTGAAAATGGTTTTAGCTGTTTGGTCACCTTGAATTGTGTGCACATCCAAGAAATGAGTGGACACTTGCAGATTGCATTTGAAAGTGTGGAAAGTGGGGAGCAATTAATATTGGTGTTGCCTTTGCTTGGGTGTGAAAGGAACATGGTGGTTTTTTTTCTTCATAATAAATAAAATAAAAAAGGATAATGTGGCCAGCTGGCAGTAAGGGCGTGGAGCTTTGAGAGGGCTGCCAGCGCATCTTCGAGAAGATCCAGAAGCTGGCGAGGAGGATTGCGTGGATCGCAGGCGTTGTAGGGGGAGCGCAAGACGGAGGAGGCCACCGTGTTGTTGAGGAGAGACTCTGAGGTGCAGCTGCAAGTAAGAGCCACGGGGGGCTCTCTAGCGCAGGTGAGGAGCGCAGTGTGGCAGCTGCTGCAGAGAAGTGTTCAAGGGCGAAGGTTGCTGGGGAGCGCCGCCTGTGTGGATTCGGCTGGGAGCCGACGGGGAAGAGAAGGCTACGTGTGAAGGCGAGTGGGGCCTCCAGTGTGAAGAGGCGAGTGCAGCAGGCGGGAAGCTGAGGAGCGCAGAGTTGAGGGCCTTGTAGAGAAGGGACATGGAGGCGTCCCTTGTGTGAAGAGCAGGTGGCTGCTATTGGCGTGGCTTTTTGCCAAGAAGCGGAGACGAAGAGGAGATCGCCGCAGGCGACAGGAAGGAGAAGGGCCGCCGAAGGAGCTACTGACTAGGAGTTGGCGACTGGCGCAGCTCTACTGGCGACGACTGGAGATGGTTTGGATGGGCTGGTGAAGGAGGCGGTGTGCAGAGACTGGTGATGACAGTAAGCGTGAAGGTGCAGAGCAAGAGAGCAAGAAGGGCTGCTCTGCAGAGAACCAAGAGGGAACGGATTGGGAGCGACCAGGAGAGCTGGAGAGGGCCGATTTGCGAGCGGGTGCTTGGTGAAGCTGGTGTCAGGGATATTTTGGGATATCCAACTCTGTAAGAGTGAAGGTCTTTTCTGAAATATAAGTCCTATTCATGCTCTTTGGTCTGGTGTTCTGGTGTGTTTGCATGCGTGTGTGGAAGTGTGGCATGCTATAAGGGCGTAGATAGCTCTACCGCTTCCGTGCCATCAACGTCTGAGCCACACACACTCAACTGTAGCTCTGTAAAAGCTACCCTATACTCAGCTTCACAACTAGAAGTGTCCACTATAGGTTGCTTCTTGCTGAGCCATAATATACATGAATAACCAAGGCGAAAGAAAAACCCAGTAGTGGACACAAGTGTGTCATAACATCCAGCCCAGTCTGAATCACTAAAAGCATGCAACTGCTGTGACTCACCCCCCTTTGGATAAAACAATCCAAAATACTGAGTGCCCTGCAAATAGTGAAAAACCCGCTTAATAGCTTGCCAATGCTTCATACCTAGGCTATGCATAAATCTGCTTAATTGTGAGACCGCATACTGTATATCCGGTCACGTGTTGCATACATAAAGAAGGGATCCAACAGCCTGCTGATACAAACTAGCATCAAAAGAGTCTCTTGCATCTTGAAGACTAAGTCAAGTACCTCTCTCCATAGGTGTGGCCATAGGTTTACAATCTTCAAGATTAAACCCCTTCAATAGCTTCTGTATATATTTAGACTGCAGCATAACAATACCATCATTGCGCTGCATAAACTGAACCCCAAATAATAATGCAAGGAGGGCCACAAATCTGACATCTCAAATGATGACTACAAATTAGCCTTAAAGACTGAAATTTGATCTATATTGGGTCCCTTGATGAGCAGCATATCATCAACGTATAGAACGATGACCAAAAATGTGTCCTTACTCCTCTTCACATAGAGGGTACTCTCTGTTGGACTGTTGTCCCGTGATGAGTAGCATATCATCAATGTATAGAACGATGACCAAAAATGTGTCCTTACTCCTCTTCACATAGAGGGTACTCTCTGTTGGACTGTTGCAAAAATCATTTGCAACCAAGTATTGATGAATCTTCTCATACCATGCTCTAGGAGCCTTCTTAAGGCCATAAAGAGCTTTTTTCAACCTGCATACTTTAGACTTTTCCCCTTTCACATCAAAACCAGGAGGCTGTGATACATACACCTCCTCATGTAAATCACCATTCAAGAATGCGGTCTTAATGTCCAATTGATGTACATTCCACCCATGATGTGTTGCCAAAGCAATGAGACACCTAATGGTAGTCATACGAGATGTGGGTGCAAAGGTCTTGTCATAATCAATGCCATTTTGCTAGGCATACCCCTTTACAACAAGTCTGGCCTTGTAGCAATCAATGCTACCATCTGCTTTGCGTTTTAACTTGTAAAACCACTTAGTACCAATGGCCTTCTTGCCATGAGATAGATCTGTCAAATACCAGGTGTCATTCTTGAGTATAGAGCTATACTCATCTTGCATAGCATGCATCCACCAATGATCATCATCCTGTGCTTCCTCAAAGGAAACAGGTTCCTCCTCATTACATAAAGTAGAAATGAGAACATGATCCACATGAGAATAATATGCATGATGAGAACCTGCACAAATTCTCCTAGGTAAAGGAGCTGCCATACTTGTTATCCCTCAATGTCTGCACAAGACATTTTGGCATACGCCTAGATTCTTATATGGCTACTCTCTCCTATCCACTACATCCTCAATAATTGCCTCATCAAAAGGCTGATTTGCAGGCTGATTTTGCACCTGCAAAGGCTGAATTTCAGCACTTGGTTGAGCACTCAATTTCTCTACATATGGTTGCCCTCCATTAAACAAAGGTAGGAGTGAATCAAACATGTCTTGTGAGCATACATTTTGTTGTTTTTTGCATGAAGGCATGGGCTGAAGTGAGTTTTCGACGAAAAACAACATCTCTTCTTACTAAAATCCACTTTGAGGCCGGATGGTAGAGTGTATATCCCTTGCTTTCTGAATTGTACCCCACAAATATGCATTTAACTACATTATCATCAAGCTTAATGTGTTGTTGCTCAGGCACAAGAGCATAAGTAAGGCAACCAAAAACATGCAAATGAGCCACATAAGGCTTCTTGCCATGCCAAGCTTTATAAGGAGTTTTGGACTGCAAGGCCTTGGTAGGGCATTTATTCAACACATACTTTGTGCACATAGTTGCCTCTAACCAAAAACCATGAGGTAAATCTTGGGCCTTCACCATACATCAGGCCATCTCCATGAGATACCTATTCTTCCTCTCAGCCACACCATTTTGCTGAGGTGTGTATGGTATTGTACATTGATGCCTTATGCCTTTTTCAGCCATATATGCATGAAATTCCTTGGACATATACTCCCCCCCTCGATCTGAACGAAGGGTGCTAACTTTACATTCACATGCATTTTCAGCCACCATGGATACGAAGTGCTTAAAGCACATAAAAACCTCTGACTTCTGCTTTAATGGTACACCCAGCTATATCTAGAGTAATCATCAATAAAAGTGATGAAGTAGAGATATCCCCCAATAGATGGTGTCCTCATAGGACCACGTACATCACTATGTATAAGCTATAATTTCTTAATAGCTCTCACGGATCCATCCTTTGGAAATGATGCCCAATGCATTTTACCAAGAATACACCCCTCACATACATGTCTAGTAGGGGTCTCAAGAGTTGGCAAAACTAAGACACCATATCATGCCTTTGAAGAAGGCGTAACAAACTACCATAATTCAGATGGCCAAATCATGCATGCCATAATTCTGCATCACTCATAGCACTAGTCGTACACTGAGCAAGCATCATGCTGCAACTTCTCAAATACATCCATCTTATATAGGCCATGAAACAAGGTACCTGAGGCAATGATGGAATAACCATCATTTCTACCTGAACTATACATCTGTCATCCACAAATTTCACCGTCAAGCCTAACAAGGCTAAGGCTAAAACTGATAGCAAGTTCTTCTTAATGCCTGGCACATATAAAACTTTCAAAAGAGTAAATGCGTCCCCATTTGCAACAGTGAGCAAAACTCTACCAACTCCTTTAATAGGATATAAGGAACCATTTGTACATGTGATGGTTCTTGCACTTGGGACATATTCCAGAGATGAGAACAAAACTTTTTGTGAAGTAATTTGCTTACTAGCACCACTATCAAAGTACCAAGCATCCGATTCTACCACTAACATGTATACATCATGAACAAAAGGGTCATAACTACAATGTACAGTCCATGCCCAATCATCTTAGCAAAACTTGCAGATTCCTTCTTCTCTGCACTTGGTGCAGATGCATTAGCCATGCCCAATTCTTTCTTTTTCTCCTTCTCTGGCCTTTTCTTGCACTCATGTATGTAGTGTCTTGGTTTCCTGCAATAGTGACACTTACCCTTCTTTTTAGGCTTATCACCTTCTTTCTCTGCATCCTTACCTCTGAGGATCCTCCTAGTGTCTAAAATGGTTTCCCCTGAAACATAAGTTCAAAATGAACTTTTCAATGTGCATTAGGAATCAATTAAAAATGATATAAGGGACCTTAGCCTAAGGGTCTAGATTTTCAGAAATTTATGGATTATGGTCCAATTAAGGTTGCTATGGGCCAATAGGATTAATCCAAGTGTTGGGATGAGATAAATCCAAAGAAAAAAAGAAAATACCCAAAAATGAGTAAATGCTCACATAAGATGAAGAGTTGACTGAGTACAAGGTTTATTAGTTAAAAACTATGAGATATTACTAAAAAAATGAGATATTTTAGAATAATGATGCATTTTTGACACCTTGGTAAAAGGAGAGGGGGACTCTTGAGGTAGGCGCCTAATCCACACATGTGGATGAGTTTTTAATTCAAAAAAATTGTGATATTTTTATCTCTCCTCTCTCCAAGATTAAACCAAATAAAAAAGGGAGCCAAACTGGTCCAAATCTTGTCTAAATTGAGTCAAACTGAACTTGGAAAATTCTAGAACCCAGTTGGACTTGGTTAGTGTCCTTCCTCACCTATAAATAGATCCTTAGTCTTTTGTAAAAAAATCTGTGAACTATACCATGCCAGTATTACATTAAAATAATGATATTTTCTATTATCCCTTAAAAATCCTCTACTTTTGGAGAGCTTGGAGCTTCTCTCTCTCTTCAACAATCCTTGGAGCTTTCTTCTCAACATACTAAACCAATTGATTGGTTGGGGGCTTCCTTCTCCTTCTAAGATAAAGAAGCAAGCCAAATCAAGAGGTAAGAAGTAATTTCATGGTTTTCATTAATATTCTCAAAAGATTTCACTTGAAGTTTCAAATTAATTGTTTTCAATGCAAATCAAGCTTTCTATGATAATTCTAATGTGATTAATCACAAAAAAGTTAGTTTTTATGCTTAGGATGCTTTTTACGTATATCTCTCTCTCCCCAAAAGAATAGTCATTCCTATGACTAATTCTTAAGAAAATGAATGCTTCTCATTGAGAATGGATGTGGATTTGTATGTAAAAGAATGGATGTGGATGTATGTGAAAGAATGGATGTGGATGTCTATGTGAAAGAATGGATATGGATGTGTATGTGTATGTGAAAAAATGTGATGTGATGTAAAGAGATGTGACGTGACATGAATATATGTGGATGTGGAGTGATGGATATGAATGTATGGACAGATGTGGGTAGTCGTACATGTGAATGATTGGATAGATGTGGATGAATGAGATGAGATGTGTATGAATGAGATATGATGTGGATAGATGTGATGTGATGTGGATAGAATGTATCTGATGGGATGGTGATGTGAATGAATGAGTTGTGATGTCATGTGAATCGGGATGTGAATAAATGATATGTGATGTGAATGAATGAATGATATGTGATGTGATGTGATGAGAATCAGGATGTGAATGAATGAGATGTCATGTGAAATGGATGTGATTTAAATTGGGATAGATGTGAATGGATGATATGTGATATGAATAAATGTGATGTGAAACGGGATAGATGTGAATGAATGAGATGTGATGTGAATGGATGAGATGTGAATTAATGTGATGTGATGAGTTGTGGATATGGGTAGATGCGAGTGGAGGAGATCTGATGAGGATAAATAAAGAAAGTTGTTTGATGAGATGAAAATGATGTGATTGGATGAGAATGGGAATACATATGAAAATGATGTGATTGGATGAGAATGGGAATACATATGAAATGGATGTGGATTAAATAATGTGGATTGATGTGGAACAATGTGGAAAGACAAGAGTTCGTTATAGAAACTATATTTATGGCCTGTTTTTAAATGACTGTTTTATGTCAAGAATGCTGGGGAAGCATTTTGACCGTCTTGTAAATGAGGTCGTGGAGACCTATTTGATAAAGTTGCAACAAATAACGGAGAGTCAATGGAGGACATCTCGCGTAGCAAGGTCGGCTTGACCAGCCTTGGTTCGATTTAAATGGTGAGCTTCCGGTACGATGGATTAGGGACCAAGGAAGTGGCCTATGAGTGAAGCGCTAGGTGACCTGCGAAGAATCCTAGAGGGTGCTGACCATACGGTGCTCGGGCTCTGGGTCACCGAAGATACCCACACGTGCATCGTGGAAGATATTGGAACAAGGAGTAAGAGTTGTTTTTTGAATTCGGACATGGATCTGGTTGATAGACCTTGCTGGTCCTCAACGGATGGGTCCACGGCTCTTTTATATGGATCTGTTGTGGTTGATCTTGCTGTTCTTCAACGGAGATTCCATTTTGATTTTTATAAGTGAATATATTGCCAGGTACTATGAGCTAGGAACTATCGAAAAGGCCCCTGAGTAGACAGGTGGTGAGCATTTTGGTGGCCAATGATGCCATAGGTACACCGATGAAGGAAAAATTGGAAATTAGGATCAAACCAGATATTTTGGAGGTTTATGATCAGTGATACTATAGTTTCATTAAAAGATTGTTTTAAAGACAGGTGAATCTCTGAAAAAAGCAATTTCATATTGGGTGTGTAAGTGGTGTGACTAGTTTTAAGTTTGCATGAATATCCGACTAAGCGGCCTGGGAACTCTTTTTCCTGGTACCCGAGACAAAACCTAACCAAATTCTTAAATGGATCCCATCACTATAGTGGTTGGGCGGTTGGCTAACCCGCGAGACTAAATGGGGTTAGGCTAGACTGATGGATCCCTAAAATGAGACTCAATTCTGTTATGGTACGATAGATAAAGTAAATCTTGGATAAAAATTGTTTTATGGAAAAGAATCAACGGTTGTGTCTCAATGAGGAAAAAAGCGTTGGTCTCTATGATCCAAGTGCAAGTCGTTTCCTTGATCTGACTATGGGACTTACGGGTTCGGTCATATCAGTTTAGTTAATTAAAGCTCTTGACTACGTTAGAGTAAATATATCAGAGGAATCACCCGTGCTTTCTAGGCAAGGGAAGTTTTTTCGGGTTTGGTTTTGGAAGAACCGAGGGATTATTCTCTTGTCTGGATATATCGTGGGTGAGGCCCCGAGTGAGGGACCCTGCAAGAAGTGCTACTTCCGCTGCTAGCACCCCAGAATTCGTTACGCTGAGGAGACAGGAATCTTTCACTCCTAGTGTCTAAAATGGTTTTCCCTGAAACAGAAGTTCAAAATGAATTTTCCAATGTGCATCACGAATCAATTAAAAATGATATAAGCGGCCTTAGCCTAAGGGTCAAGATTTTGAAAAATTTCTAGATTATGTTCCAATTAAGGTTCCAATGGGCCAATAGGATTAATCCAAGTGTTGGAATGAGATAAATCCAAAGAATAAAAGAAAATACCCAAAAATGAGTAAATGCTCACAAAAGATAAAGAGTTGACTGAGTACAAGGTTTATTAGTTAAAAAATATGAGATATTACTAAAAAAAATAAGAATGTGGATGAGTTTTTAATTCAAAAAAATTGTGATATTTTTATCTCCTCTCTCCAAGATTAAACCAAATTAAAAAGGGGGCCAAACTGGTCCAAATCTTGTCCAAATTGAGTCAAACTGAACCTGGAAAATTCTAGAACCGAGTTAGAATTGGTTAGTGGCCTCCCTCACCTATAAATAGATCCTTGATCTTTTATATAAAAAAATATGTGAGCTATACCCTGCCAATATTACATTACAATAATGATATTTTCTATTATCCCTTAAAAATCCTCTACTTTTGGAGAGCTTGGAGCTTCTCTCTCTCTTCAACAATCCTTGGAGCTTTCTTCTCAACATACTAAACCAATTGATTGGTTGGGGGCTTCCTTTTAAGATAAAGAAGCAAGCCAAATCAAGAGGTAGGAAGTAATTTCATGGTTTTCATTAATATTCTCAAAAGATTTCACTTCTCAACCCCTCTCAAGCTTGAGAAGTTTCATATTAATTGTTTTCAATGCAAATCAAGCTTTCTATAAGAATTCTAATGATTAATCACAAAAAAGTTAGTTTTTATGCTTATTTAGAATGCTTTTTATGTATATCTCTCTCTCCCAAAAAGAATCGTCATTCCTATGACTAATTCTTAATAAAATGAATGCTTCTCATTGAAAAATTCTTAATTCAAAATCAGTCTCTAAGCTTGTTAAGCTAGAGGTTTTGAAAATGGCTTTTTATGCTTTTATGTTAATAAAATTATGGTAAACTTATGATTTGATTCCGTAAATTGGATTTAAGTCTAAGGATAGTTATTATATCATAATTGTATTACAAAGTCCTAATCTTTTTAGAAAAAGTAAAAATTATCAGTAATAGCAGCAAAGCTATGGCAGAAAATTATCAGTAATAACAGCAGCGAAGCTATGGGAAAATTTTTAGAAAATAATACATATCTTATCCTTATGCATAATGCTAAAAGAGGACTTCCTACCATCTTCTAGGATTGGTCATCCTATACTAAAAGAATGATTTTCATCACATTCATGGAAAACTAATTTTTAGTGTTTATGCATAAATAATTAATTAAAGAAAAAAGGAATTTTTGATAATTTTATTTTTATGCAAAAAGAGAAATTCCCATGATAATGGAGATCCATGTAATTAAATAAAAAAAGAGAAATTTTGGTATATTAAAATAATGAATATTTTTATTTAAAGAGAAATTTTAAATAAATTTATTTTATGTATGAGAAAATTTAAATGATAAAAGAGAAATTCCCATGACATTTGGAATTCAATCATTTAAATGGTAAAAGTGGAATTCTTGACATATTTGAAATAATGGATAATTTTTATTAAAGAAAAAAGGAATTTTAGATAAATGTATTTTATGATAAACGAGGAATTCCCCTGACATTTGGAATTCAATCAATTAAATGCAAAAAGAGTAATTCCCATAATATTTGAGATCCAAGAAATTAAATAAAAAAAGATAAATTTTTAGCATAATTTAAATTATGAGTATTTATCAAAAGTGAAATTTTTAGCATTATTAATTTTATTGGGAAATATGGGTAGAATTGATTTTTGTAAATACCATGAATCTTTTACTCAAAAGAAGAATATTGAATATATTTCAATTGAGAAATTTGAGAAAGAATATGAAAATATCTGTCGAGAAAAAGTACCTTTAACTAGGCCAAGCAATTGGCAGAAATTTAGAAAACTCCCATCGGTATTGAAAATAGAAAATGTTACTAAAAAATGAATAGATGTGAATGCGATGTGAATAAGATGTGAATGCAATATGAATAAGATGTGAATAATGCGATGTAAATAAGATGTGAATGCGATGTAAATAAGATATGAATGCGATGTGATAAGATGTGAGTAGATGTAATAAGATGTGGTGTGATGTAAATGAATGTGGAAAGGATGTGATGTGATGTAAATGGATATGGATATGGATGATGAGATGAGAATGAGATGTGAGGATATGTGAAAGGATGTGATGTGATGTAAATGGATGTGGATGTGGATGTGAATGAAGAGATGAGAATGAGATGTGAGGATATGTGAAAGGATGTGATGTGATGTAAATGGATGTGGATGTGGATGGGATAAGATGTGATGTGATGTAAATGAATATGGATGACATGTGATGTGATGTAAAGGGATGTGGATGTGAATGTGATGAGATGTGGATGAAATGTGATGTGATGTAAATATATGTGGATGTGAATGTGAAGAGATGTGATGATATGTGAATGGGTGTGACGTGATGTAATGTGGAAGGAATGTATGTGATGGGATGGGGATGCGATGAATGTGATGGATGTGAATACATGCGATGAGATGTGAATGTAACGACGTGATGTAAATAGATGTGAATGGATGTGAATGTGACGTGATATAAATAGATATGAATGGATGAGATGTGATGTGAATGGATGTGATGTGATCTGAATCAGGATAGATGTGAGTGGACGAGATGTGATCTGAATCAGAATAGATGTGAATGGATGAGATGTGATTTGAATGGATGTGATGTGATCTGAATCAGAATAGATGTGAATGGATGAGATGTGATTTGAATGGATGTGATGTGATGTGAATCGAGATAGATGTGAATGGATGTGATGTGAATCGGGATAGATGTGAATGGATGAGATGTGATGTGAATGGATGTGATGTGATGTGAATGGATGAGATGTGATGTGAATGGATGTGATGTGATGTGATGTGGATCGGGGTAGATGTGAATGGATGAGATGAGATGTGAATGGATGTGATGTGGATATGGGTAGATGAGAATGGATGAGATGTGATGAGGATAGATGTGGATAGATGTGATGAGATGTAATATGATGTGATTGGATGAGAATGGATGAAGGACGATGGGAATACATATGATTGGATGTGGATTAAGCAAAGTGAATTGATTTAGAAGAATGTGGAATAACGAGAAATGAGGTGGAATGATGTGGAAAGATGAGAATTCATTAGAAACTGTATTTATGAAACCTGTTTTTAAATGACTGTTTTATGTCAAGAATGCTGGGAAAGCATTTTGACCATCTTGTGAATGAGGTTGTGGAGACCTAAGTGATAAAGTTGCAACAGCTGACGGAGAGTCAATGGAGGATGTCTCGCATATAGCAAGGTCTCGGCTGAGGTCTTGACCAGCCTCGGTTCAAATGGTGAGGTTCCGGTACGATGGATGAGGGACCAAGGAAGCGGCCTATGAGTGAAGCGCTAGGTGATCTCTACGAAGGATCCTAGAGGGTGCTGACCATACGGTGCTCAGGCTCTGGGTCCCCAAAGATACCCACACGTGGGTCGAGGAAGAAAATGGAACAAGGAGTTAGAGTTGTTTTTTGAACTCAGCATGGATCTGGTTGATTGGCCTTGCTGGTCCTTAATGGATGAGTCCATGGCTCTTTTATATAGATCTGTTGGTTGATCTTGTTGATCTTCAACGGAGCGTCCATCTAGATCTATATAAAAGCGTCCATGGCTCTTTTATATAGATCTTGTTGATCTTCAACGGAGCGTCCATCTAGATTTTTATAAGTGAATATATTTCTGGGTATTATGAGAGCTAGGACTATTGAAAAGGCCGCTGAGTGAACAGGTGGTGAGCGTTCTGGTTGCCAATGATGCCATGGGTATACCTATGAAAGAATGATTAGAAATTAGAATTCAATTTTGGAGGATTATGATCAGTGATATTATGGTTTCATTAAAAGATTGTTTTAAAGACAGCTGAATCTGTGAAACAGGCAATTTCATATTGGTGGGTGTGTAAGTGGTGTGACTATATTGAAGCATCGGCTAGGGGGCCTGGGAACTCTTTTCCCTGGTACTCGGGGCAAAACATAACCAAATTCCTAAATGGATCCTATCACTACAGTGGTTGGGCGGTTGGCTACTAACCCATGGGACTGGATGGGGCTAGGCTGGACTGATGGATCCCTAAAATGAGACTCAATTCTGTTATGGTACGATAGATGAAGTAAATCCCGGATAGTCTTGTTCTATGGAAAAGAATCAACGGCTATGCCTCTCGATGAGAAAAAAAGCATTGGTCTCTATGATCCAAGTGCAAGTCTTTTCCTTGATCTGATCATGTGACTTACGGGTTTGGTCGGATCAGTTTGGTTAGTTAAGGATCTTGACTACGTTAGAATAAAAATATCTTGGAGGAATCGCCCGTGCTTTCTGGGTGAGGGAAGTTTTTCCGGGTTTGATTTTCGAAGAATCGAGGGTTTAGTCTCTTGTCCGGATATCCGTGGGTGAGGCCCCGAGTGAGAGGCTCTGCCCTGCGCAAGAAGTGCTACTTCTGCTCTGCTAGTACCCCCGAATTCGTTGCGTGGAGGGGGCAGGGATCTTTCATCTCATCCACACTAGCAAGTTGCTTCTTAAAATCTTTAATCTTGGTCAAGAAGCTATCCATTCTCTCTCATTCATGTGCTCAGACTCCAATTGTTTGCGTAGATATGCAACACGTGCTTCATTGCGCACCTGGTATAATGCAGGGAGTGCATCCCATGCCTGTTTTGAGGTCTTACATGACCAAATATGAGGAATAATGCTTCGCTTCACAGAAAGTGCAAGCAATGCATGTGCTTGTGCATCTCTTCCATCCCATCTCGTTTGAGCAATAGTGAGAGAGGTATTGGTGGTGCATGTGGAGGAGCCACATCTATATCAGATTCTACTTCAGCTATACCTGCAGCACCTGGTTGCACTGGTAGTTGTGAAACAAGACGAGTTTCACTACCACACTGACCAAATTCCAAAGGCCTTTAGCAACCAGTACATGCCTCTGCCTCATCATATAGGACCACAATGGGTAGTTAGACCCATCAAGTTTGTCCTCAGCAAACAACATGTTGAATACATCACTACTGCCAACCATGACTTTCTACCAAATGCAAAATCTTTCAACACTCTGCAAGTACTCAGTATTCACCGAATGCAACCCTGGATGGTTGCCAACTGCTGGACTGAATCACCTGCATAGTGTATGAAAATTAACACATAGTAGAGAACAGAGTGTTACTGGCAAAAGTATGATGGTTGATGTTGTTGAAGACAGTGTAGTTACTGCTGCACACCAAATCTTTGCCGCTACACAGCCCAAACACCCAAAATCGAGCAGAACCAATCCAAAATAATGCCTCTCCAGAACGTCTACAAAAACCTTGTGGTGCTTGTGAGGCTGGCATGAAGAATGGGGGGAGGCTTTTGGATGTTGAAGGTATAGGGCTATGTGCATGCCTAAATTCAAAGAAACAAATGGAGGTGAGGGTGGGGTTGGTGAGGGAGGTGGGTTGGGGTGGGGTGGGAAAACAGAGTGGTGGAGATGATTGTGAGGGGAAGAGGGGAAGAGTGGAGGTGCCAGATGGGGGTGGGGGTGGGGTGGTGGTTGTTGGGTGGTGGATCTTGGATGAGAGGGGTTGGGGGGTGGCAGTTGATGTGGGGGAGATGAGGGTGCTGGGGGTGGAGGTGGTTCTGCCCCCTCGTTGTTGTCTCCTCCGTCATGGCCATTGTGATCGCTGGTGTGAGCTTCGTCTTCAGAGTCTTTGGGGCCATGTGATCTGAAAAATTCTCTCGCCTCCATAGCTTCCTCAGGTGTAAATTCCATTGGGAAGGCCACGTGCGAGTCATCAAACTGGATGATGCCTGTGGCTTCCATTACTTCTATCTATACATGGCACCATTGGTAGAGAATGATAATGCCAACTATAGAGTAAGGAGGAAGCTCATCACACGGAGGAGGGATCAGGTAGCATCGACTATGTGTCAACCCCTACGGTGGAGATGTTGAAGAGCATCGGCAGTCCTTTGTGAAAAGTAGGGGTATGGACACAAGACATCGAGAACTGAGAGGTCAATGAGATCAACTCGTTCTATTGGTTGGCTGAAGCAAAGTAGGTGACACCTGATGAGGGTGGCTTGGAGAGGGTGGGTAGGGAGCTCGTAGAAGATCTAGGGTGGGTGGAAGAGATGAGCCCTTAGCAGAAGAAGAGAGTAGGAGGGTGATCCTAGAGAGGGGGAGATTGGTGAGGAGATAGTTATAGTTCATGTAAGAGAGGTGCTCGTCCATAAAAATGTTGTGCTGGAGCAGGTTGAGGCTGACACCGGTAGTGGAGGTCGAGGAGTTGGAAGGGGTTCTATGGAGGGAGGGCAAGGAGGGGCAGTTCCGTTGCCATATCCATGAGTGCATCTACCTTAAATCATTTTGTTACACTAGAGGAAGGGTTAGATGGTGTCTGTGGTGTTGGGGTTGAGCTGCTTTGGCCTCGGTTGTGTCCTGTGCAGCGGCCTCCATCTCACAGAGTGTCTCCTCCAAGATTTCCCTGTATCGTTGGAAATCAAGATGCATCTTGGTGAGTGCCTCTTCTGCACAGCAGTAGCTCAGTGCTAGGAGTCTCTAGTGATGGCTTGGGCTAAAGAGAGGTCATTGTGGGACCTTCGTGTATCTTCTTAAGCTTGTTGGAGCTGTTGCTAGAGTCCTATGATAGTTTGGATGGCCTGCACGAGCCGCCACTCCTTTTCATCGATCATGTTCTAGATTTGGAGATTGTGTAAGATTGGTGGTGTATAAATCTTCAGCCATCTACCTCTCCTGAGCTTTGGCCTGCAGCATTCCCATTGGTGGGCCATGGCTGCCACCTCTGCTGGCGGTATATATAATCTTGATGTGGATTGATGTGTGGAATGATGTGGATTGATGTGTGGAATGATGTGGGTTGATGTGGAATAATGTGGATTGATGTAGATTGATGTGGAATGAGGTGGATTGATGTGTGAAATGATGTGGAATGATGTGGATTGATGTGTGAAATGATGTGGAATAATGTGGATTGATGTGTGAAATGATGTGGAATAATGTGGAGTGATGTGAAATCAGGAATATAGGATGACTCACCCTAGTGGATCGTTAAGAGAGCATCCAAAGAGAAACGATGAGGAATGATATGGAAAGATAGGAATTTTACTTGGAAACTATATTTGCATATGAAACCTATTTTTTAAAGATTGTTTTATGTCAAGAATGCTAGGGAAGCATTTTGACTATCTTATGGAATGAGGTCATTAGACCTAAGTGGAAAAGGTTGACAGAGCTAAACGGAGAGTCAAAGAAGGACATCTCGCGTGGCAACGTTTCAGCCGAGGTCTTGACCATCCTCGGTTCGGTTAAAATGGTGAGCTTCTGGTGGATGAGGGGCCAAGGAAGCGGAGTGAAGCGCTAGGTCACCTACGAAGAAGGAGCCTAGAGGGTGCTGACTATACCGTGCTCGGGCTCTGGGGGGTCACCTAGGATACCCATGCGTGCATCGAGGAAGAAATGGAACATTGAGTTGGAGTTATTTTCTGAACACGGACATGGATATGGTTGGCTGACCTCCTGGTCTTCAACAAATGAGTCCATGGCTCTTTTTGGTAATTGGATCTCGTTGGGGACTGACCAGGTGGTGAGCATTCATCAGGTTGCCGATGATGCCATAGGTATGCCGAGGAAGAAATCACTGGAATTTGGATTTTATGGTTGGAAAGTGGAAAAGTTGGACCCTGGAACTGGAATACTGAGGATTATGATGGAAACACTGTGGTTTACTGCAATTTTGTTTTGGAAATAGTTGAATCTGAGAAAAAGGCAATTTCATATTGGGTGCGTAAGTGGTGTATCTATTTAATTTTTGCATGTGCCGGCGGCTAGGGGAGCTGGGAACTCTGGGATAAAACATAACCAAATTTTTATAATGGATCCCATCAATACAGTGGTTGGCTAACCCATGGGATTGGTGGATGGGGTTAGGCTGGATTGGTGGATTCCCATGATAAAATTCAATTCTGTTCAATTTACGATAGTTGAAGTAAGTCATGGGATAATTCTTGTTCTATGGAAAAGAATCAACGAACTGTGCCTCTTTTGATGGGGAAAAAAGTGTTGGTCTCTATGAACCAAGTGCAAGTTCCTCCTTTGATTCGGCCATGTGACCCATGGGTTCGGTTGGAATACAAAGGATAGTTAAGGCTCTTGACTACATTAGAAGATTTTCCTAGAGGATTCGCTTATGCTTTCTAGGTGAGGGAAGTTTTTTTCGGGTTCGGTTTTGGAAGGACCAAGGGATTAGTCTCTTATCCGGACATTTGTGGGCGAGGCTCTGAGTGGGCGAGGCTCTGAGTGGGAAGCTCTGCCCTGTGCGTGAGGTTGCGACTTTCGCTGTGCTAGCACTCTAGAGTTCAATGCAAAGAAAGGGTAGGGGTCTCACATTTAAGATATGGGCTCTATTATTTTATTGTCTTAAGAGATTTGGGCAAAGATACGACAAAAAGATCCATGTTACATGGATCTAGAATCCCAGCTCTCTCATTGGTCAGGCCAATAGTTTTTTATTCACTCCTTACTTAGGGGCAAAATGGAGAGTCCATATTTCTCCTAATAGCTAGGCCTTCCACATCAACAAAGAGCTGACACTCAAGCAAATTTTTAGCTACTATGAGTGCATCATATGGATGCCCACTTGGTGCCTCCAGACGTTCAAGGACATGATGGAGACTTTATTGGACGAGCTATTAAGTCTTCCATCACCCGCTACTCCTCCCTCTCGCGTCGCGACTTTATCCACACTTATTCGATCTACTACCGCTAGATCTGGCCAGCTTCGAGGATGGACCTGAATTAGGGAAGGGGGTATGTTAACCACTCTGGTTAACATTACTTTTCAAGCATGGCTATGCTCATTGTAGCTTATGCTCATTGTAGCTTATGTTTTATAACTACGCAAAGCACTATTAATGATAAAAGAGGCATGGGATGACCGAGCTTATGGCTTGTGTAAGCTCATTGTAGCTTATGTTAACCACTCTAATTAACATTACTTTTCAAGCATGGCTATGCTCATTGTGTAAGCTCATTGTAGCTTATGTTAACCACTCTGGTTAACATTACTTTTCAAGCATGGCTATGCTCATTGTAGCTTATGCTCATTGTAGCTTATGTTTTATAACTGCGCAAAGCGCTTAATGATAAAAGAGGCATTGTAACATTACTTTTCAAGCATGGCTATGCTCATTGTAGCTTATGTTTTATAACTTCGCAAAGCGCTTAATGATAAAAGAGGCATGGGATGACCGAGCTTACGGCTTGTGTAATGTAGGTCATAGGAAAGAGTTGTACATAGAGCTAAGAAGACTAGTTTTTGGCCCCCAATTATAAATGGGCGGCTAGCCATTGTAAGCTAAGAGCTCTTGTATATAAGACATTTTATAAAATATGAAAAGGGACAATCCCATAAGTCTCATTGGAGTTACCTCTCTCTCTCTCTCTCTCTCTCTCTCTCTCTCTCTCTCATGAACTTATGGATGCATGCTTACCTTATCGTTGCTTGCATGCTTTGATTGTTGGTGTGTGCTTGTAGGGATGGTGATGCTCTAGCTTCTCTCCCCTCTCTTTACTCTCAACCAAAGTCCCTCTTGCATGCATGTGTCATGGAGTGAAGGTTGAGCTTTCCATAGCTCCCTCCTTCTTGCTCTCTACCTAGCTCTTGAATCTCTACTTGGTTGACACAAGTAGAGGTGGAGTGAGTCCCTAGAGGCTTCACATCAAGGAGTTAAATCTCATTAGGGTTGTATAAGTGCACGTCTCCAAACTCAACCCTTGCATGTTATTTCTCTTCTTCTCTCCCTCTCTCTTGTGTGTGCAAGGTAGTATGTTAGGATTAACATTGATCATGCACATGCGCGATATACTCCAAACGATGAGTGGAATCATCGTGGATATCCATGACCATTGTTTTGCGGGTCTTTTGCGATGTGAGGTTTCTTTATCTTTGGTGAGGGGTGTTGGTGCTTCGTACATAGGTGTGCCCTCGGTTGCCTCTTTGACTGTTCTAACCACTTGGCCTGGTGTTGTTGACACTCGCTCCTTCAGTTTCTGGAAACTAAGTCCTCTCCCAATGTGTTTGCCTTGTGCATAAGAAACTGCCTTTGTGCTTTGTAAAATGGCGTTGGCCATATCTATTGTGTATGCATCATAAAGATAGATCTTTCTTCGAAACACCTCTCCTGCAGGCCAACACCCATGCTTACTCTTGGCTAGGCTTGTTCTTTGGCAAGTTTGAGCCTTCATTGCTTCTCTCCACCACTGCTATCACATGATGCTCCCCCAATGAGCAATGTGCACATCCCACCAACTAAACCAAGAGTCCATGGCTTCAATATTCTATTCCATCACATTGTCATTCCACCACCATTGTCATTTCACCACCATTGACATATTAATCTTGCTTTTGTTGCTGCCACCTCCCTTGTGGGAGCCATGCACCACTTCTCACATGTTGTTTTGTGTTCATTTTGAGATGTTGCACTTACATATTTTGTTGTGTGGCCATGCATGCATAATTTTCTCCCAATGAAAAAGATAAGACCTCTCTCTTCCATGGAGTACGTTCTCTTTTCCACCATTGAACATGTGCCTTACTGCATTCAAATTTGCATGTGGCTCGTCAGTATGAAACGAAAGAAATCCAGCCTTTTGCAACCATGTTTTTCCATCACCTCAATAATAATGCACTCCTAAAAAAGGCATTGCGCTTCCATGTCCTTGTCTTTCATTTCACATGTTGCTATTGTTAGGAGGTTCTACATACTCCATTAACACAATTTCAGCTCAAAGGGTCCTCATATTCTCATAATAGCATGTTTTCAATGCTAACCATTATCTTACCTTGGCTTGTACACATGACAAGCCATAGTGACCCAGCCCAC
This sequence comes from Cibotium barometz, assembly GCF_041138505.1. Taxonomy (NCBI): domain Eukaryota; kingdom Viridiplantae; phylum Streptophyta; class Polypodiopsida; order Cyatheales; family Cibotiaceae; genus Cibotium; species Cibotium barometz. The sequence continues at coordinate 6,965,349 of NC_141109.1, forward strand.
ACAATGTGTGCAATCAAATTACACCCAAGTATGCCAAAGATCCCCTTTTCCCATTCGCCGCATCCGATTCACCAGGTCTAATCCATATGCAGGCTCAATTATGGACATTTTGAACACAAAGAACTTGTCGGTTGTTGAACCTTGACCCAACAACAAACTTTAGTGGAAAATGTCATAAGTGCAATCCCTCTTAAATCTCATTAAAGCATATAATCCAAAGTTTTCCTTTGTAGGCCCTTGTCTGTTTGCAGATAATGACCTTCGGAACCTAAAATAATAACAAAATTTTCAGCGTTCTAACTTCTCTACTCAACCCCAAAAAAAGAAAAATAAGAATTATTCTTACCAATTATCCTCAACAAAGTGGTCCCATCTCCTCAGCAAAGGGTTAAAAACTCTTTCTCACTAATGACATGACTAGAGCCTCCCTCTTGCATGAGTGTTGACATCACTATTTATTTTTCCACACACATTTTTACCTTTTGAGCACCTGCATGATGGTCCACACCTAACACCCTAGCTATCATTTGCTTTGTCTTTTCTATTAATGCCCTCGATGTTCCCTCTCATACATTGTGATTGTGGTGGCCGATGTGGATCATCAATATACTCATTCTCATCCGAAGGCATGATGTAATAGACAAAGAAATTGAATGTACTGACACACATTGCAAGCTTTGAGCAATAGTGACAAAGAAGCCTGCTAGATGTTGAGGCGGTCTGGGGGGCGGGCAACAAGAAGAGCGGCCTCTAAGCACTCCTCAAGGCTCCTGTGTTGCTCAATGGGCTTGGGACACAATGCAACACAAACATAAGAACCCCAAAACTACACACCCAACAAGAAAAGGGGCACCACCTAGTTATGCGTGTGAACTAGGACACCAAAGATCTTTCCTTGTAGCCAATCAATACAAGCTTACCATATACATCAATCAAAAGGCACACATACTCTCAACAAACACTCATAACATATGATATTATGTGTGGAGGAGACTAGCATAACACAAATGGATGCACACCAAACTTGGAGAAGAACTTAGAGAGACAATATGAGCTTGATTTTGTTGTCGGTATACACATGGTCTTAAGGTTACGGGAGCCCTCTCACCATACAACCCTCTTACCACGGAATGAAAGGCAACAAATCAAAAACAGGCCCTCAAGCCGCCAAGTATAAAATCACACCACAAAATACAAGGAGCGAGTTTACCTTAAATCCAACATCGTAGCACTTTGGTAAAATAACTTGGAGATGTAGGAGTCCAAGATTTGTACACAATTGCACCCAATCTACTAATCTTATTTATGCACAAAGGCAAGATACAATTATGATAGGGAGTATGGCATCACTCAAGCCCTCACAATGACATAACTAGCTTCAAGCTTCAAGCTTCTCTATGCAATCAAAGGTATTGATGTATAGAGAAAGCTCACAAGTTCACTATCTCCTTACATACTAGAGTTGGGAGTGGTATACAATGTGTGTAATCTCTCTCTTTTACAAGGAATGGAGGGGGCTCTATTTATAGGTTTGAGAAGCCCCAATTAGGATTAAGCCTAATCAATCTTATTATGGAAAATCATAGATTATGGATTTTTTATTTTGAAATGAGAGTGGGCCTCTTCTTATCCCTTGAGTCACAGGGATGTGGGCTCAAGGTGAGAGAATTATTGAAGATGAGAGGAGAGTGTGATATAGAGGTTTGAGCAAATAACTTGTAGTAATGCCTACTCCAAAAGTAGTAGAGTGGGTGCTTATTTACAAATGTTAGTGGTTAGTAGTTAGTAATCACTATAAAAGGTTAGTAATACAATGTACAAAATGGGTGAGAAGGGCTGAGACGAGTAAAGATTTGGAAAGATCCTTTGTGTGGTTGAAAGCTCGAAGAAGCTTGGATTCTCCCATGTGTAGATCTTTAAGTTAACCGCCGGTCTCCTTCTTGCATTTGACGCCACAAAAGTTGATTGAGGTAAAGAACATGGGGATTTTTGTAGATGGAAACCCCATATTTGTAGAGGTTAATATGATACATTCATGCTGAATTTTTATGTATTTTTTGAGATTGGGAAAATAATTTAGTAATATGGGAGTAGTAGGGAGAGAAATGGAGATGAGGTATGGGTGTAGAGTAGAAATGAGAGCAAATGGAGATGGAAGGAGAGGGAAAAGGTAGAGAGGGTGAGAGAGGACATGAAGTTTGCAGGTTTGATGGAGTGAGAAAGGAATGAGTAAGTGTGTAGGTGATGAATGTGTAAGGGAGGTGAGAAGAGACTAGGTGTACCTTGCCAAAAAGTGGGCAGATTGGGGTCCAATAAAATATCATATCTCACCGCCATTAGCTCCAAAAATTCTCAAACAAATTGAGCATATTTTTGAGCTCCCGAGCTAACTTTTGTCTTTTTATGACCAGTCCAAATTCGGAGTGGAGGCGGACGCAAAAAATTCAGCAGAATCATGTATTTTTAAAATTTTTAAAATCTTTGTGTGGGTCCCCATTGGTGGAATTTCTTGATAGCTCTAAGAGTGAGCCCCCCAATACATCATACCCTGACCTTAGAGACTCAAGTGTATGTGGACACTTGCATGGAGGAGATTTTTTCTATTTTATAAAGGATTTACATAATAAGAAAAAACAAGCTAGTATTTAACTAGTCAACATATATGACAATATGGTTATTATGATAGGAAAATAAAATAAACAAAGAGATCTAATTGTGAATAAAATACTAAAATAAAATATACAAAAATAATTGATATATGAAAAATTATTTAATGAAAATATATAAAATATTTAATAGTAAAAAATATATACAAAAATACTAAACTATGGAAGTCAAAAGGGAGGGAGACCCTCATTATTTTAGGGTAGATGAGAGAATAAAAGATGAAATAGTCTAAGGGAAAAAGTGATTTGGGTAGTAGGCTTTCTACATGGTGTGGCTAGAAATGTGAGGGCATAGGATTTACTTATGTATGGTGAAGTTGAAGCATATGTACAATGATGGTCCAAAAGTATTATGAAGAATAATAATAATAGTAATAAATAAATAAAAATATATTTAGGTTTTGTAATACACACACCTAATGAAGTATTTACATAACTAGAGAAAATAGAGACCCCCATATTTAGGCCCTTATATGAAATGAAATATTTACACAAAATGGGCCGTAATAGTTTTATTTATTTTTGATGAGTAGCTAGCAAAAACTTTTTTTTAATAATATAAAAAATATATAGAAGATATGGGTAAAGTCCCTAACGCACACACACCTATTTACAATGAAAAGGTATTTATGACAAAGAGTTTATGTGATTTTCCTTGGCCGAGGTAGCTCCTTATGGTAATGTGGATAGCCGAAAAAATGGCTATCATTTAGCCCTCCCCCTAGATGATGGTATATTCATGTACCATCATAATGTAGGCCTTCTAAAGCAAGTGGTGTAATGTGATTCTCTTGTCCATCTTTCCTCTTTTCCTTGTGTTTTGCACCACATCCATCACTCAAACCACATAACTTACATGCCCTTTTATCTCCTTTTTGTGGTTGCTTCTGTAAGTCTGTCGGTAGAATGCGACTCAAGTATGGCTTGAGTCTGTAGCCATTAACCTTCTTAGAATGTTCTTTGCCATCCAAATCCATGAGCTGATAATAGCTAGAGTTGAAAACCAACAATCTCCAAGGCGGTGCCAAATCTGCAACATATATGAGTGTAAACAAATTTGCTTACAGTCTTTCCATTCACCCTTGCCACACTTTGAGCCTCCACCCACCTAGTCATGTAGTCTATGGCCACTAAGATGTACGATTTTCCATTTTTAGTTCTAGGTAGTGGACCCATAGCATCAATGCCCCATTTTTCAAATGGACCACTTGCAATGACTAATTGGCATGGAAAACCTCTTATTACCATTGACTTGGCAGTTATGACAGCTCCTACACCAATGTTGGACATCCACATGTAAGCTTGGCTAAACATACCCAGCAAGCAAAATCTTTTTCACAGTTAGTTCTTGAGCAAAATGGCCACCACATGATTCTTCATGCAAACCCTCTAAAATGGCTGGAATCTCCTTGGTTGTTGGTACCCTTCTGATCTTTTCCTTTTTGGTAGAGGGCACCTTCTAAGAACAAGAAAGAACTTGCCCTCTTCACTCATGAGCCTCCTCTTTTGTGCCTTTGTGTAGTCTTGTGGGAATTCTCCTTCCAAGATGTAGCTCACTATAGGAGCCAGTGCCTCCATTCCTTGGTACTGTGGTTGCTTAATAGCCGCTGCAGCCAAGACTACTACTTGCATTTCCTTCTTAACACATGCAACAGCTTGTTGTGCAAGTAGATCAGCATCCTCATTTTGTTTCCTAGGAATATGATACAATTGCACCTCCTTAAATTGATTAAACAGCCTACGGATAGCATGAACCTTTTGCCTTAATCTTTCATTCTTGCATGCCCAAATGCCTAAAATTTTCCTTACAATAAGAAGTGCATCCCCTTTTACCAGGAGACGTTGTATCCCTTGATTGATGCACATCTTCAAGCCATGAAGTAGTATGTCATACTCTGCTTCATTGTTGCTAGTAGAACTTGGCAAGTTGACCTTCTCCTTCATAACCACCTCTCCATTTGGGTTGAGCAGCACCACCAGCCCTCCCCCTGCTTTACCTGTGGCTTTTCTAAAAGCTCCATCAAAGAAGAACAAGGTGAATGCACTCGGGGGGGTCACTCGTATAAATATGTAAGTATCACGTGGGTTCAACAGAAGGACATTTTAAATATTTAAAACTTACAGAAATATATTTACAGAGGGGATTTATTTATTGTATTTTAAAAAAAATTTATAGATTTGAATAGGAAAGGATACATTATATTCACTAAAAAATTCACAGATAAGGGACTTTTTAAATAGGCCTTGAACGCACGTGATATAGAGGATTTACATGTAGTGACCCCCCCGAGTGAATGCATTAGGTATAGTTTTGGGTGGTGGCAATGGTAGGGTCTTTACTTCAGGCACCTTAATCGCCTTTTCATGCACTCTATAAGTGAGAATCCCTGCCAATTGTGCACGCACACTATCTTCTACCTTGAAAGAGTATTGGAATTCTTGCAATTTTATAACCCACTTTGTGATTCTAGCACTGATAGTCATTTGAGAAGACACCCAAGGAAACAACTTTTCTGTAGTGAGAATTACAAAAGGTTTTGGTAACAAGTAGGATCTAAATTTTCTCACCGCAAAGATGAGAGCAAGCATCATGAGTTCCGCTTCCGTGTAGCCTTTCTTCAATTCATCCATGACCCTACTGACAAAGTAGATGGGCCGCATCCTAGTACTGTGGAGATCTTGCTGTAACAAAACTGCACCCACTGTTTCCTTTCCAACACTAGAGCTAACAAAGAAAGTGTACTCCCAACAAGGAGGCATGAGTGTTGGTAGCTCTGACAAAATGGCTTTAATGTTACAAAAGTACTCCTCAAGCTCATCAGACCATGCAAACTCTACTTGTTGAGTCAATTTTTGCAAGGGGTGAAGTAACTCTGAGGCTAAGTGAATGAAGCATGACATGTACTTTACCTTTTGAATGAATGAGATGGCCTCCTTGAGACTCTTTGGAGATGGTAGGTCGATAAGAGCCTTTGCCTTTGTAGGATCCACCTCAATGCCTTTGGAAGAAAGCTTATGACCAAGCAAGATTACTTCATCCTCACCAATATGACATTTGTCGGGATTGAGTTGGCCCCCCATGTCGTAGAGTTTCTTCAAGCCTTCGTCCACCCTCTGCACATGCAATGACTTAGAGCTATAGATGCAAAAATCATCTATGAACACTCTAATGGATTTCCCAAAGAATGCTTGAAACACCATGTTCATGAAACGTTGAAATGTCGCTGGAGCATTGGTTAAACCAAACGGCATGACTCTGAAAGCATAACAACCCCAAGGAGTGATGAAGGTTGTTTTCAATTGATCCTCCAATGCAATCCCAATTTGAAAGTAACCCGAGTAGCCATCACATATTGTATACTTCTCATGACCTGCTACCTCATTTAGGATCTCATCTTGAAATGGGAGAGGAAAGTGGTCCCTTTTTGTTGCCTCGTTGAGTGGACGATAGTCCACACACACCCTCCATTTGTCATTCTTCTTGGGAGTGACCACGACGGGAGAGACCCACTCTGAATTTTCTACAGGATATATAAACCCCGCTGCTAGAAGCTTCCTCACCTCTTTGAGTAGTGCTTGCTCCTTGATGACTCCTAGTCTTCGTAGCTTTTGTGCCTTAGGTTTGGCTTCTGGCTTTAGCTCGATCTTGTGTTGAATATCCTCTACGCCACGCACATCTGTGTAATCTTTAGCAAAACACCTGGGAAATTTTCTTAGTACACATTTAAACTCCTCTCCTTCCTCCAATGTAAGTGTTTTTGAGAGCATAGCATCAAACATTTCTTCATCATGCACAATTTGGTCTTCTTGAGAGCCTACCTCCTCCAAACCTTGACAGGGTGTCTCTTTGTTTTTTGCTCTGAATCTTACCCCCATGACTTCAATGGAAGACTCCTCGTCCATAGTGCTACTGCTGCTTTCTTCCTCTGAGGCGTCATCGGTCCAATCCTCCTCTGTTTCGCCTTGAGAAGATTCTTCATTTATCTCCTCTTGTCGTTGCTCCTTCATGTCAAAAATAATCTTCTTACGATTTTCATTCCTGCAAATTAACTTTCCATTTTCCCAATCCTGCAAAGCTCGCATTCTCATTAGCCATGGTCTACCTAGGATAAATGGATAACCACTTCCCTTGGTAGACATAACATAAAAATCAACAACCTTCTTAATGCCAAAAACTTCCACAGAAACATTCTTACAAATCCCAAGACACTTTGCTTTGCTATTGTTTGCCATTTTCACCTTAATTTCAGGTGTTTCATGAATATGCATGCCTAGTTTTTGCATAAGGTCCTCTGTCATGATGCAAATTTGTGCACCCCCATCTACTAGACCCTTCTTAACTAGCCTTCCCTTGATGTAGCAATCTAATATAGGTGTAATGTCCTCATCCATCTCGGCTTGTGAAATTTTTACAACAGGCACATTCTCTTTTGTTTTTCTCCTAGTGCTCACAGCCTTTGTTAATTCCCTCCTAACTTGTGGACATAAGGCTAGAAATTGAGGCCACGAGATATCAGGACCCTTACCTCTCATGTCTTCCAAAAGGTTGTATGGAGCCATACCATGTCCAAGGGGGAAATCTTGGAGGTTTATACGACGTCGTCTCCTCTTGACTTCCTTGTTTTCCTTCACTTTCTTTCCTCGTCCATGGTCACTTTGTGATGCCACACCCTCCTTTTCCTTCTCTTTTCCACGCCCTCGTTTGACACCATTTGCTTATATGTCTACCTCCTTGGCCTTTGTTACCTCTACCACATGTACATTTGGGTCCGGCGCGCAGGGGTGGCATTCCTTCCACTCCTCGTGGAGGTGGTCTTGTTGCATTGGGCCTCTGCAAAATCATCGGTTGTTGTTGACTAGTGCCTTCACCTGCATTCATCACTGGATAATTCATGTTAGGCTTCCCTGGCTCCCCACGAGGCCAAGGACAATTATACATCCCATGCCCTGACTCTCCGCAATTCCAACATTGCAAGAGTCGCCTAGGTCGTTGCTCTCGTTCTTCAACCCTTTTAGCTTGGCTTGTGCAAAGTGGACAAGTTATTTAAAGACTCATTTAACTTTTCTATCACCTCGACTGTGACCTCAGGTAATTCTCTACGAGTGCAAGACTATACCTCTTCCCTAGAAAGCCCCCTCCAAGCATACACCTCATCTTTCAGAGTTTCTTGATAGCCCTAGCCTCAGCAGCATCAAATGTTGTGGGCTCTCCTGACTCTACTTGCAATTTTAGTGATGGGTACATCCCTGCAATAAATCTCTCCTTCTTCAAGAATTCAGCACCATCTCCAGGGTTAGGAAGACTACGCAACCAAAGAGTCCAAAGACGTAAGAATTTTTGCTTATAACTCAAGTAGTCCTCTAGATCCTTTTGCTTATGAGCAACTATTTCTTGCCATAGCTTTTGTGTGTTCAAAGGAGTGAAGTAATTGTCTCTAAAAAGTTGCATGACCCCCTTGTAATCTACTCGTGCGCGGGTGCAAGTAGAGATTGAAACCAAGTGGAAGCATCTCTTCGTAGGACCAACTCAAACATGTCTAAGCATTCTTGGTCTCCTACCACTCTCTTTATGTGGAGTGCCATTCTAAAGTTTGATAAGAACAACTCGGCATCCTCACTAGGCTCTCCAAAGAATAAGGGGTAGCCACTCATTTGCCTAGTTGTATCCATGCTTAAGAAGAAGAAGCACAAATATGACTGCACACAGGTCTTCCTTCACTCTCTTTCTCTCTCACTCCTTTCTTTTTTCTTTTTTTCTTTTTTTTTTCTTTTTTAAAGTAGAATGAAAATGTAGACGTCAAAGCTTATGTCATAACGAATCAAAGGCAAAATAAATGGATTAACTGAGGCATTAATGGCTACTACTTGCCTAGGTCTAAACATACGACGAATGACACGCTGAAATTGTAACTTACTACCAACAACTATGTGTATTTCTTGCCTAGCATAAGAGATTGGCCTACGGTATAAGTCTTCTTGATTCATAAAACTAAGCTAAAACAAGATGAAAATATGCACATCAAAGGAAATGGTGTAATCTACAATGGGAAGTATGACAGGATTAGGTGATGCTAAAATCTCACTTAGTCTTTCTGGACCAAAAAGAAGAACCATGCGTTGTTGGTAGAAAATTTTTCTATCAATGCAAACATTCACTCTAAAGGAGTGCACCCAATGAAACTGGTTGAATTGAATCCCAAGAAGATTAGGAGGAGGTGGATTGTTCATGAAAGATCACACAAAAGTACCACTTTCCTTCTTAAAATATGATACCCAACAAGCAAACAAGGAAATTTATGTGTTAGAGAGATCGATGTACCTTAAATACCCATTCAAAACTGCTCGATCCTCAGTGGGGGCACCAAAATTGAGGCGGTCCGGGGGCGGGCAACAAGAAGAGCGGCCTCTAAGCACTCCTCAAGGCTCCCGTATTGCTCACTGTTGGGCTTGGGACACAACGCAACACAAAAAACATAAGAACCCCAAAACTACACACCCAACAAGAAAAGAGGCACCACCTAGTTATGTGTGTAAACTAGGACACCAAAGATCTTTCCTTGTAGCCAATCAATACAAGCTTACCATATACATCAATCAAAAGGCACACACACTCTCAACAAACACTCATAACATATGATATTATGTGTGGAGGAGACTAGCATAACACAAATGGATGCACACCAAACTTGGAGAAGAATTTAGAGAGACAATATGAGCTTGATTTTGTTGTCGATATACACATGGTCTTAAGGTTATGTGAGCCCTCTCACCATACAACCCTCTTACCACGGAATGAAAGGCAACAAATCAAAAACAGGCCCTCAAGCCGCCAAGTATAAAATCACACCACAAAATACAAGGAGCGAGTTTACCTTAAATCCAACATCGTACCGCTTTGGTAAAATAACTTGGAGATGTAGGAGTCCAAGATTTGTACACAATTGCACCCAAACTACTAATCTTATTTATGCACAAAGACAAGATACAATTATGATAGGGAGTATGGCATCACTCAAGCCCTCACAATGACATAACTAGCTTCAAGCTTCAAGGTTCTCTATGCAATCAAAGGTATTGATGTATAGAGAAAGCTCACAAGTTCACTATCTCCTTACACACTAGAGTTGGGAGTAGTGTACAATGTGTGTAATCTCTCTCTTTTACAAGGAATGGAGGGGGCTCTATTTATAGGTTTGAGAAGCCCCAATTAGGATTAAGCCTAATCAATCTTATTATGAAAAATCATAGATTATGGATTTTTTATTTTGAAATGAAAGTGGGCCTCTTCTTATCCCTTGAGTCACATGGATGTGGACTCAAGGTGAGAGAATTATTGAAGATGAGAGGAGAGTGTGATGTAGAGGTTTGAGCAAATAACTTGTAGTAATGCCTACTCCAAAAGTAGTAGAGTGGGTGCTTATTTACAAATGTTAGTGGTTAGTAGTTAGTAATCACTATAAAAGGTTAGTAATACAATGTACAAAATGGGTGAGAAGGGCTGAGAGGAGTAAAGATTTGGAAAGATCCTTTGTGTGGTTGAACGCTCGAAGAAGCTTGGATTCTCCCATGTGTAGATCTTTAAGTTAACCACCGGTCTCCTTCTTGCATTTGACGCCACAAAAGTTGATTGAGGTGAAGAACATGGGGATTTTTGTAGATGGAAACCCCATATTTGTAGAGGTTAATATGATACATTCATGCTGAATTTTTATGTATTTTTTGAGATTGGGAAAATAATTTAGTAATATGGGAGTAGTAGGGAGAGAAATGGAGATGAGGTATGGGTGTAGAGTAGAAATGAAAGCAAATGGAGATGGAAGGAGAGGAAAAGGTGGAGAGGGTGAGAGAGGACATGAAGTTTGCAGGTTTGATGGAGTGAGAAAGGAATCCGTAAGTGTGTAGGTGATGAATGTGTAAGGGAGGTGAGAAGAGACTAGGTGTACCTTGCCAAAAAGTGGGCAGATTGGGGTCCAATAAAAATTCATATCTCACCGCCATTAGCTCCAAAAATTCTCAAAAAAATTGAACATATTTTTGAGCTCCGGAGCTAAGTTTTATCTTTTTATGACTAGTCCAAATTCGGAGTGGAGGTGGACGCAAAAAATTCAGCAGAATCATGTATTTTTTGAATTTTTAAAATCTTTGTGTGGGTCCCCATTGGTGGAATTTCTTGATAGCTCCAAGAGTGAGCCCCCCAATACATCATACCCTGACCTTAGAGACTCAAGTGTATGTAGACACTTGCATGGAGGAGATTTTTTCTATTTTATAAAGGATTTACATAATAAGAAAAAACAAGCTAGTATTTAACTAGTCAACATATATGACAATATGGTTATTATGATAGGAAAATAAAATAAACAAAGAGATCTAATTGTGAATAAAATACTAAAATAAAATATATAAAAATAATTGATATATGAAAAAGTATTTAATGAAAATATATAAAATATTTAATAGTAAAAAATATATACAAAAATACTAAACTATGGAAGTCAAAAGGGAGGGAGACCCTCATTATTTTAGGGTAGATGAGAGAATAAAAGATAAAATAGTCTAAGGAAAAAAGTGATTTGGGTAGTAGGCTTTCTACATGGTGTGGCTAGAAATGTGAGGGCATAGGATTTACTTATGTATGGTGAAGTTGAAGCATATGTACAATGATGGTCCAAAAGTATTATGAAGAATAATAATAATAGTAATAAATAAATAAAAATATATTTAGGTTTTGTAATACACACACCTAATGAAGTATTTACATAACTAGAGAAAATAGAGACCCCCATATTTAGGCCCTTATATGAAATGAAATATTTACACAAAATGGGCCATAATAGTTTTATTTATTTTTGATGAGTAGCTAGCAAAAACTTTTTTTTAATAATATAAAAAATATATAGAAGATATGGGTAAAGTCCCTAACGCACACACGCCTATTTACAATGAAAAGGTATTTATGACAAAGAGTTTATGTGATTTTCCTTGGCCGAGGTAGCTCCTTATGGTAATGTGGATAGCCGAAAAAATGGCTATCATTTAGCCCTCCCCCTAGATGATGGTATATTCATGTACCATCATAATGTAGGCCTTCTAAAGCAAGTGGTGTAATGTGATTCTCTTGTCCATCTTTCCTCTTTTCCTTGTGTTTTGCACCACATCCATCACTCAAACCACATAACTTACATGCCCTTTTATCTCCTTTTTGTGGTTGCTTATGTAAGTCTGTCGATAGAATGCGACTCAAGTATGGCTTGAGTCTGTAGCCATTAACCTTCTTAGAATGTTCTTTGCCATCCAAATCCATGAGCTGATAATAGCTAGAGTTGAAAACCTTCTTGACAATGTATGGTCCCTGCCATCTAGTTTCAAACTTGGCATCAAACCGATTATCAAGTCGATTGTCATACCTTAGCATAAGATCTCCTTCTTTGATGCCCTTGTCTTGCATTGAACTTCTCTGCTGCTTGCATGGCTTTTCTTCTATAACACTCATATGCAGCTTCTCTTTTCCACTCTAGCTCAACTAAAGTGAGAAGTTGATCTACCCATGCATCTTGATCTTCTAGTCCACCTTTTCCATGTAGCCGCATTGTTGGAATGTTGAGCTCAATAGGCTGCAATGCTTCTTGACCATAAACCAAGTGAAAGGGCGTAAACCCCGTTGCTTCTCGGTAGGTAGTCCGGTATGCCCATAGTGCTCCATCAAGGAACTCATCCCAAAGCTTCGTCTTGTTCTCCACCATCTTCCTTATGATTCCTGCAATAACACCATTAGCCTTCTCTACTAACCCATTTGATTGGGGATAGTAGGGTGTGCTATGATGATGTGAAATATGAAGCTCTTCACAAACTTCGGTGAGCAAACCTTTTCTAAAACCTGGACCATTGTCAGAAACAATCTCCAAGGGGGTGCCAAATCTGCAACATATATGAGTGTAAACAAATTTGCTTACAGTCTTTCCATTCACCCTTGCCACACTTTGAGCCTCCACCCACCTAGTCATGTAGTCTATGGCCACTAAGATGTACGATTTTCCATTTTTAGTTCTAGGTAGTGGACCCATAGCATCAATGCCCCATTTTTCAAATGGACCACTTGCAATGACTAATTGGCGTGGAAAACCTCTTATTACCATTGACTTGGCAGTTATGACAGCTCCTACACCAATGTTGGACATCCACATGTAAGCTTGGCTAAACATACCCAGCAAGCAAAATCTTTTTCACAGTTAGTTCTTGAGCAAAATGGCCACCACATGATTCTTCATGCAAACCCTCTAAAATGGCTGGAATCTCCTTGGTTGTTGGTACCCTTCTGATCTTTTCCTTTTTGGTAGAGGGCACCTTCTAAGAACAAGAAAGAACTTGCCCTCTTCACTCATGAGCCTCCTCTTTTGTGCCTTTGTGAAGTCTTGTGGGAATTCTCCTTCCAAGATGTAGCTCACTATAGGAGCCAGTGCCTCCATTCCTTGGTACCGTGGTTGCTTAATAGCCGCTGCAGCCAAGACTACTACTTGCATTTCCTTCTTAACACATGCAACAGCTTGTTGTGCAAGTAGATCAGCATCCTCATTTTGTTTCCTAGGAATATGATACAATTGCACCTCCTTAAATTGATTAAACAGCCTACGGATAGCATGAACCTTTTGCCTTAATCTTTCATTCTTGCATGCCCAAATGCCTAAAATTTTCCTTACAATAAGAAGTGCATCCCCTTTTACCAGGAGACGTTGTATCCCTTGATTGATGCACACCTTCAAGCCATGAAGTAGTATGTCATACTCTGCTTCATTGTTGCTAGTAGAACTTGGCAAGTTGACCTTCTCCTTCATAACCACCTCTCCATTTGGGTTGAGCAGCACCAGCCCTCCCCCTGCTTTACCTGTGGCTTTTCTAAAAGCTCCATCAAAGAAGAACAAGGTGAATGCATTAGGTATAGTTTTGGGTGGTGGCAATGGTAGGGTCTTTACTTCAGGCACCTTAATCGCCTTTTCATGCACTCTATAAGTGAGAATCCCTGCCAATTGTGCACGCACACTATCTTCTACCTTGAAAGAGTATTGGAATTCTTGCAATTCTATAACCCACTTTGTGATTCTAGCACTGATAGTCATTTGAGAAGACACCCAAGGAAACAACTTTTCTGTAGTGAGAATTACAAAAGGTTTTGGTAACAAGTAGGATCTAAATTTTCTCACCGCAAAGATGAGAGCAAGCATCATGAGTTCCGCTTCCGTGTAGCCTTTCTTCAATTCATCCATGACCCTACTGACAAAGGAGATGGGCCGCATCCTAGTACTGTGGAGATCTTGCTGTAACAAAACTGCACCCACTGTTTCCTTTCCAACACTAGAGCTAACAAAGAAAGTGTACTCCCAACAAGGAGGCATGAGTGTTGGTAGCTCTGACAAAATGGCTTTAATGTTACAAAAGTACTCCTCAAGCTCATCAGACCATGAAAACTCTACTTGTTGAGTCAATTTTTGCAAGGGGTGAAGTAACTCTGAGGCTAAGTGAATGAAGCATGACATGTACTTTACCTTTTGAATGAATGAGATGGCCTCCTTGAGACTCTTTGGAGATGGTAGGTCGATAAGAGCCTTTGCCTTTGTAGGATCCACCTCAATGCCTTTGGAAGAAAGCTTATGACCAAGCAAGATTACTTCATCCTCACCAATATGACATTTGTCGGGATTGAGTTGGCCCCCCATGTCGTAGAGTTTCTTCAAGCCTTCGTCCACCCTCTGCACATGCAATGACTTAGAGCTATAGATGCAAAAATCATCTATGAACACTCTAATGGATTTCCCAAAGAATGCTTGAAACACCATGTTCATGAAACGTTGAAATGTCGCTGGAGCATTGGTTAAACCAAACGGCATGACTCTGAAAGCATAACAACCCCAAGGAGTGATGAAGGTTGTTTTCAATTGATCCTCCAATGCAATCCCAATTTGAAAGTAACCCGAGTAGCCATCACATATTGTATACTTCTCATGACCTGCTACCTCATTTAGGATCTCATCTTGAAATGGGAGAGGAAAGTGGTCCCTTTTTGTTGCCTCGTTGAGTGGACGATAGTCCACACACACCCTCCATTTGTCATTCTTCTTGGGAGTGACCACGACGGGAGAGACCCACTCTGAATTTTCTACAGGATATATAAACCCCGCTGCTAGAAGCTTCCTCACCTCTTTGAGTAGTGCTTGCTCCTTGATGACTCCTAGTCTTTGTAGCTTTTGTGCCTTAGGTTTGGCTTCTGGCTTTAGCTCGATCTTGTGTTGAATATCCTCTACGCCACGCACATCTGTGTAATCTTTAGCAAAACACCTGGGAAATTTTCTTAGTACACATTTAAACTCCTCTCCTTCCTCCAATGTAAGTGTTTTTGAGAGCATAGCATCAAACATTTCTTCATCATGCACAATTTGGTCTTCTTGAGAGCCTACCTCCTCCAAACCTTGACAGGGTGTCTCTTTGTTTTTTGCTCTGAATCTTACCCCCATGACTTCAATGGAAGACTCCTCGTCCATAGTGCTACTGCTGCTTTCTTCCTCTGAGGCGTCATCGGTCCAATCCTCCTCTGTTTCGCCTTGAGAAGATTCTTCATTTATCTCCTCTTGTCGTTGCTCCTTCATGTCAAAAATAATCTTCTTACGATTTTCATTCCTGCAAATTAACTTTCCATTTTCCCAATCCTGCAAAGCTCGCATTCTCACTAGCCATGGTCTACCTAGGATAAATGGATAACCACTTCCCTTGGTAGACATAACATAAAAATCAACAACCTTCTTAATGCCAAAAACTTCCACAGAAACATTCTTACAAATCCCAAGACACTTTGCTTTGCTATTGTTTGCCATTTTCACCTTAATTTCAGGTGTTTCATGAATATGCATGCCTAGTTTTTGCATAAGGTCCTCTGTCATGATGCAAATTTGTGCACCCCCATCTACTAGACCCTTCTTAACTAGCCTTCCCTTGATGTAGCAATCTAATATAGGTGTAATGTCCTCACTCATCTCGGCTTGTGAAATTTTTACAACAGGCACATTCTCTTTTGTTTTTCTCCTAGTGCTCACAGCCTTTGTTAATTCCCTCCTAACTTGTGGACATAAGGCTAGAAATTGAGGCCACGAGATATCAGGACCCTTACCTCTCATGTCTTCCAAAAGGTTGTATGGAGCCATACCATGTCCAAGGGGGAAATCTTGGAGGTTTATACGACGTCGTCTCCTCTTGACTTCCTTGTTTTCCTTCACTTTCTTTCCTCGTCCATGGTCACTTTGTGATGCCACACCCTCCTTTTCCTTCTCTTTTCCACGCCCTCGTTTGACACCATTTGCTTCAATGTCTACCTCCTTGGCCTTTGTTACCTCTACCACATGTACATTTGGGTCCGGCAGGGGTGGCATTCCTTCCACTCCTCGTGGAGGTGGTCTTGTTGCATTGGGCCTCTGCAAAATCATCGGTTGTTGTTGACTAGTGCCTTCACCTGCATTCATCACTGGATAATTCATGTTAGGCTTCCCTGGCTCCCCACGAGGCCAAGGACAATTATACATCCCATGCCCTGACTCTCCGCAATTCCAACATTGCAAGAGTCGCCTAGGTCGTTGCTCTCGTTCTTCAACCCTTTTAGCTTGGCTTATGCAAAGTGGACAAGTTATTTAAAGACTCATTTAACTTTTCTATCACCTCGACTGTGACCTCAGGTAATTCTCTACGAGTGCAAGACTATACCTCTTCCCTAGAAAGCCCCCTCCAAGCATACACCTCATCTTTCGGAGTTTCTTGATAGCCCTAGCCTCAGCAGCATCAAATGTTGTGGGCTCTCCTGACTCTACTTGCAATTTTAGTGATGGGTACATCCCTGCAATAAATCTCTCCTTCTTCAAGAATTCAGCACCATCTCCAGGGTTAGGAAGACTACGCAACCAAAGAGTCCAAAGACGTAAGAATTTTTGCTTATAACTCAAGTAGTCCTCTAGATCCTTTTGCTTATGAGCAACTACTTCTTGCCATAGCTTTTGTGTGTTCAAAGGAGTGAAGTAATTGTCTCTAAAAAGTTGCATGACCCCCTTGTAATCTACTCGTGCGCGGGTGCAAGTAGAGATTGAAACCAAGTGGAAGCATCTCTTCGTAGGACCAACTCAAACATGTCTAAGCATTCTTGGTCTCCTACCACTCTCTTTATGTGGAGTGCCATTCTAAAGTTTGATAAGAACAACTCGGCATCCTCACTAGGCTCTCCAAAGAATAAGGGGTAGCCACTCATTTGCCTAGTTGTATCCATGCTTAAGAAGAAGAAGCACAAATATGACTGCACACAGTTCTTCCTTCACTCTCTTTCTCTCTCACTCCTTTCTTTTTTCTTTTTTTCTTTTTTTTTCTTTTTTAAAGTAGAATGAAAATGTAGACGTCAAAGCTTATGTCATAACGGATCAAAGGCAAAATAAATGGATTAACTGAGGCATTAATGGCTACTACTTGCCTAGGTCTAAACATACGATGAATGACATGCTGAAATTGTAACTTACTACCAACAACTATGTGTATTTCTTGCCTAGCATAAGAGATTGGCCTACGGTATAAGTCTTCTTGATTCATAAAACTAAGCTAAAACAAGATGAAAATATGCACATCAAAGGAAATGGTGTAATCTACAATGGGAAGTATGACAGGATTAGGTGATGCTAAAATCTCACTTAGTCTTTCTGGACCAAAAAGAAGAACCATGCGTTGTTGGTAGAAAATTTTTCTATCAATGCAAACATTCACTCTAATGGAGTGCACCCAATGAAACTGGTTGAATTGAATCCCAAGAAGATTAGGAGGAGGTGGATTGTTCATGAAAGATCACACAAAAGTACCACTTTCCTTCTTAAAATATGATACCCAACAAGCAAACAAGGAAATTTATGTGTTAGAGAGATCGATGTACCTTAAATACCCATTCAAAACTGCTCGATCCTCAGTGGGGGCACCAAAATTGAGGCAGTCCGGGGGCGGGCAACAAGAAGAGCGGCCTCTAACCACTCCTCAAAGCTCCCGTATTGCTTACTGTTGGGCTTGGGGCACAACGCAACACAAAAAACATAAGAACCCCAAAACTACACACCCAACAAGAAAAGAGGCACCACCTAGTTATGTGTGTAAACTAGGACACCAAAGATCTTTCCTTGTAGCCAATCAATACAAGCTTACCATATACATCAATCAAAAGGCACACACACTCTCAACAAACACTCATAACATATGATATTATGTGTGGAGGAGACTAGCATAACACAAATGGATGCACACCAAACTTGGAGAAGAATTTAGAGAGACAATATGAGCTTGATTTTGTTGTCGATATACACATGGTCTTAAGGTTATGTGAGCCCTCTCACCATACAACCCTCTTACCACGGAATGAAAGGCAACAAATCAAAAACAGGCCCTCAAGCCGCCAAGTATAAAATCACACCACAAAATACAAGGAGCGAGTTTACCTTAAATCCAACATCGTACCGCTTTGGTAAAATAACTTGGAGATGTAGGAGTCCAAGATTTGTACACAATTGCACCCAAACTACTAATCTTATTTATGCACAAGGACAAGATACAATTATGATAGGGAGTATGGCATCACTCAAGCCCTCACAATGACATAACTAGCTTCAAGCTTCAAGCTTCTCTATGCAATCAAAGGTATTGATGTATAGAGAAAGCTCACAAGTTCACTATCTCCTTACACACTAGAGTTGGGAGTAGTGTACAATGTGTGTAATCTCTCTCTTTTACAAGGAATGGAGGGGGCTCTATTTATAGGTTTGAGAAGCCCCAATTAGGATTAAGCCTAATCAATCTTATTATGAAAAATCATAGATTATGGATTTTTTATTTTGAAATGAAAGTGGGCCTCTTCTTATCCCTTGAGTCACATGGATGTGGGCTCAAGGTGAGAGAATTATTGAAGATGAGAGGAGAGTGTGATGTAGAGGTTTGAGCAAATAACTTGTAGTAATGCCTACTCCAAAAGTAGTAGAGTGGGTGCTTATTTACAAATGTTAGTGGTTAGTAGTTAGTAATCACTATAAAAGGTTAGTAATACAATGTACAAAATGGGTGAGAAGGGCTGAGACGAGTAAAGATTTGGAAAGATCCTTTGTGTGGTTGAAAGCTCGAAGAAGCTTGGATTCTCCCATGTGTAGATCTTTAAGTTAACCGCCGGTCTCCTTCTTGCATTTGACGCCACAAAAGTTGATTGAGGTGAAGAACATGGGGATTTTTATAGATGGAAACCCCATATTTGTAGAGGTTAATATGATACATTCATGCTGAATTTTTATGTATTTTTTGAGATTGGGAAAATAATTTAGTAATATGGGAGTAGTAGGGAGAGAAATGGAGATGAGGTATGGGTGTAGAGTAGAAATGAAAGCAAATGGAGATGGAAGGAGAGGGAAAAGGTGGAGAGGGTGAGAGAGGAAATGAAGTTTGCAGGTTTGATGGAGTGAGAAAGGAATGAGTAAGTGTGTAGGTGATGAATGTGTAAGGGAGGTGAGAAGAGACTAGGTGTACCTTGCCAAAAAGTGGGCAGATTGGGGTCCAATAAAAATTCATATCTCACCGCCATTAGCTCCAAAAATTCTCAAAAAAATTGAACATATTTTTGAGCTCCGGAGCTAAGTTTTGTCTTTTTATGACTAGTCCAAATTCAGAGTGGAGGTGGACGCAAAAAATTCAGCAGAATCATGTATTTTTTGAATTTTTAAAATCTTTGTGTGGGTCCCCATTGGTGGAATTTCTTGATAGCTCCAAGAGTGAGCCCCCCAATACATCATACCCTGACCTTAGAGACTCAAGTGTATGTAGACACTTGCATGGAGGAGATTTTTTCTATTTTATAAAGGATTTACATAATAAGAAAAAACAAGCTAGTATTTAACTAGTCAACATATATGACAATATGGTTATTATGATAGGAAAATAAAATAAACAAAGAGATCTAATTGTGAATAAAATACTAAAATAAAATATATAAAAATAATTGATATATGAAAAAGTATTTAATGAAAATATATAAAATATTTAATACTAAAAAATATATACAAAAATACTAAACTATGGAAGTCAAAAGGGAGGGAGACCCTCATTATTTTAGGGTAGATGAGAGAATAAAAGATAAAATAGTCTAAGGAAAAAAGTGATTTGGGTAGTAGGCTTTCTACATGGTGTGGCTAGAAATGTGAGGGCATAGGATTTACTTATGTATGGTGAAGTTGAAGCATATGTACAATGATGGTCCAAAAGTATTATGAAGAATAATAATAATAGTAATAAATAAATAAAAATATATTTAGGTTTTGTAATACACACACCTAATGAAGTATTTACATAACTAGAGAAAATAGAGACCCCCATATTTAGGCCCTTATATGAAATGAAATATTTACACAAAATGGGCCATAATAGTTTTATTTATTTTTGATGAGTAGCTAGCAAAAACTTTTTTTTAATAATATAAAAAATATATAGAAGATATGGGTAAAGTCCCTAACGCACACACGCCTATTTACAATGAAAAGGTATTTATGACAAAGAGTTTATGTGATTTTCCTTGGCCGAGGTAGCTCCTTATGGTAATGTGGATAGCCGAAAAAATGGCTATCATTTAGCCCTCCCCCTAGATGATGGTATATTCATGTACCATCATAATGTAGGCCTTCTAAAGCAAGTGGTGTAATGTGATTCTCTTGTCCATCTTTCCTCTTTTCCTTGTGTTTTGCACCACATCCATCACTCAAACCACATAACTTACATGCCCTTTTATCTCCTTTTTGTGGTTGCTTATGTAAGTCTGTCGATAGAATGCGACTCAAGTATGGCTTGAGTCTGTAGCCATTAACCTTCTTAGAATGTTCTTTGCCATCCAAATCCATGAGCTGATAATAGCTAGAGTTGAAAACCTTCTTGACAATGTATGGTCCCTGCCATCTAGTTTCAAACTTGGCATCAAACCGATTATCAAGTCGATTGTCATACCTTAGCATAAGATCTCCTTCTTTGATGCCCTTGTCTTGCATTGAACTTCTCTGCTGCTTGCATGGCTTTTCTTCTATAACACTCATATGCAGCTTCTCTTTTCCACTCTAGCTCAACTAAAGTGAGAAGTTGATCTACCCATGCATCTTGATCTCCTAGTCCACCTTTTCCATGTAGCCGCATTGTTGGAATGTTGAGCTCAATAGGCTGCAATGCTTCTTGACCATAAACCAAGTGAAAGGGCGTAAACCCCGTTGCTTCTCGGTAGGTAGTCCGGTATGCCCATAGTGCTCCATCAAGGAACTCATCCCAAAGCTTCGTCTTGTTCTCCACCATCTTCCTTATGATTCCTGCAATAACACCATTAGCCTTCTCTACTAACCCATTTGATTGGGGATAGTAGGGTGTGCTATGATGATGTGAAATATGAAGCTCTTCACAAACTTCGGTGAGCAAACCTTTTCTAAAACCTGGACCATTGTCAGAAACAATCTCCAAGGGGGTGCCAAATCTGCAACATATATGAGTGTAAACAAATTTGCTTACAGTCTTTCCATTCACCCTTGCCACACTTTGAGCCTCCACCCACCTAGTCATGTAGTCTATGGCCACTAAGATGTACGATTTTCCATTTTTAGTTCTAGGTAGTGGACCCATAGCATCAATGCCCCATTTTTCAAATGGACCACTTGCAATGACTAATTGGCGTGGAAAACCTCTTATTACCATTGACTTGGCAGTTATGACAGCTCCTACACCAATGTTGGACATCCACATGTAAGCTTGGCTAAACATACCCAGCAAGCAAAATCTTTTTCACAGTTAGTTCTTGAGCAAAATGGCCACCACATGATTCTTCATGCAAACCCTCTAAAATGGCTGGAATCTCCTTGGTTGTTGGTACCCTTCTGATCTTTTCCTTTTTGGTAGAGGGCACCTTCTAAGAACAAGAAAGAACTTGCCCTCTTCACTCATGAGCCTCCTCTTTTGTGCCTTTGTGAAGTCTTGTGGGAATTCTCCTTCCAAGATGTAGCTCACTATAGGAGCCAGTGCCTCCATTCCTTGGTACCGTGGTTGCTTAATAGCCGCTGCAGCCAAGACTACTACTTGCATTTCCTTCTTAACACATGCAACAGCTTGTTGTGCAAGTAGATCAGCATCCTCATTTTGTTTCCTAGGAATATGATACAATTGCACCTCCTTAAATTGATTAAACAGCCTACGGATAGCATGAACCTTTTGCCTTAATCTTTCATTCTTGCATGCCCAAATGCCTAAAATTTTCCTTACAATAAGAAGTGCATCCCCTTTTACCAGGAGACGTTGTATCCCTTGATTGATGCACACCTTCAAGCCATGAAGTAGTATGTCATACTCTGCTTCATTGTTGCTAGTAGAACTTGGCAAGTTGACCTTCTCCTTCATAACCACCTCTCCATTTGGGTTGAGCAGCACCAGCCCTCCCCCTGCTTTACCTGTGGCTTTTCTAAAAGCTCCATCAAAGAAGAACAAGGTGAATGCATTAGGTATAGTTTTGGGTGGTGGCAATGGTAGGGTCTTTACTTCAGGCACCTTAATCGCCTTTTCATGCACTCTATAAGTGAGAATCCCTGCCAATTGTGCACGCACACTATCTTCTACCTTGAAAGAGTATTGGAATTCTTGCAATTCTATAACCCACTTTGTGATTCTAGCACTGATAGTCATTTGAGAAGACACCCAAGGAAACAACTTTTCTGTAGTGAGAATTACAAAAGGTTTTGGTAACAAGTAGGATCTAAATTTTCTCACCGCAAAGATGAGAGCAAGCATCATGAGTTCCGCTTCCGTGTAGCCTTTCTTCAATTCATCCATGACCCTACTGACAAAGGAGATGGGCCGCATCCTAGTACTGTGGAGATCTTGCTGTAACAAAACTGCACCCACTGTTTCCTTTCCAACACTAGAGCTAACAAAGAAAGTGTACTCCCAACAAGGAGGCATGAGTGTTGGTAGCTCTGACAAAATGGCTTTAATGTTACAAAAGTACTCCTCAAGCTCATCAGACCATGAAAACTCTACTTGTTGAGTCAATTTTTGCAAGGGGTGAAGTAACTCTGAGGCTAAGTGAATGAAGCATGACATGTACTTTACCTTTTGAATGAATGAGATGGCCTCCTTGAGACTCTTTGGAGATGGTAGGTCGATAAGAGCCTTTGCCTTTGTAGGATCCACCTCAATGCCTTTGGAAGAAAGCTTATGACCAAGCAAGATTACTTCATCCTCACCAATATGACATTTGTCGGGATTGAGTTGGCCCCCCATGTCGTAGAGTTTCTTCAAGCCTTCGTCCACCCTCTGCACATGCAATGACTTAGAGCTATAGATGCAAAAATCATCTATGAACACTCTAATGGATTTCCCAAAGAATGCTTGAAACACCATGTTCATGAAACGTTGAAATGTCGCTGGAGCATTGGTTAAACCAAACGGCATGACTCTGAAAGCATAACAACCCCAAGGAGTGATGAAGGTTGTTTTCAATTGATCCTCCAATGCAATCCCAATTTGAAAGTAACCCGAGTAGCCATCACATATTGTATACTTCTCATGACCTGCTACCTCATTTAGGATCTCATCTTGAAATGGGAGAGGAAAGTGGTCCCTTTTTGTTGCCTCGTTGAGTGGACGATAGTCCACACACACCCTCCATTTGTCATTCTTCTTGGGAGTGACCACGACGGGAGAGACCCACTCTGAATTTTCTACAGGATATATAAACCCCGCTGCTAGAAGCTTCCTCACCTCTTTGAGTAGTGCTTGCTCCTTGATGACTCCTAGTCTTTGTAGCTTTTGTGCCTTAGGTTTGGCTTCTGGCTTTAGCTCGATCTTGTGTTGAATATCCTCTACGCCACGCACATCTGTGTAATCTTTAGCAAAACACCTGGGAAATTTTCTTAGTACACATTTAAACTCCTCTCCTTCCTCCAATGTAAGTGTTTTTGAGAGCATAGCATCAAACATTTCTTCATCATGCACAATTTGGTCTTCTTGAGAGCCTACCTCCTCCAAACCTTGACAGGGTGTCTCTTTGTTTTTTGCTCTGAATCTTACCCCCATGACTTCAATGGAAGACTCCTCGTCCATAGTGCTACTGCTGCTTTCTTCCTCTGAGGCGTCATCGGTCCAATCCTCCTCTGTTTCGCCTTGAGAAGATTCTTCATTTATCTCCTCTTGTCGTTGCTCCTTCATGTCAAAAATAATCTTCTTACGATTTTCATTCCTGCAAATTAACTTTCCATTTTCCCAATCCTGCAAAGCTCGCATTCTCATTAGCCATGGTCTACCTAGGATAAATGGATAACCACTTCCCTTGGTAGACATAACATAAAAATCAACAACCTTCTTAATGCCAAAAACTTCCACAGAAACATTCTTACAAATCCCAAGACACTTTGCTTTGCTATTGTTTGCCATTTTCACCTTAATTTCAGGTGTTTCATGAATATGCATGCCTAGTTTTTGCATAAGGTCCTCTGTCATGATGCAAATTTGTGCACCCCCATCTACTAGACCCTTCTTAACTAGCCTTCCCTTGATGTAGCAATCTAATATAGGTGTAATGTCCTCACTCATCTCGGCTTGTGAAATTTTTACAACAGGCACATTCTCTTTTGTTTTTCTCCTAGTGCTCACAGCCTTTGTTAATTCCCTCCTAACTTGTGGACATAAGGCTAGAAATTGAGGCCACGAGATATCAGGACCCTTACCTCTCATGTCTTCCAAAAGGTTGTATGGAGCCATACCATGTCCAAGGGGGAAATCTTGGAGGTTTATACGACGTCGTCTCCTCTTGACTTCCTTGTTTTCCTTCACTTTCTTTCCTCGTCCATGGTCACTTTGTGATGCCACACCCTCCTTTTCCTTCTCTTTTCCACGCCCTCGTTTGACACCATTTGCTTCAATGTCTACCTCCTTGGCCTTTGTTACCTCTACCACATGTACATTTGGGTCCGGCAGGGGTGGCATTCCTTCCACTCCTCGTGGAGGTGGTCTTGTTGCATTGGGCCTCTGCAAAATCATCGGTTGTTGTTGACTAGTGCCTTCACCTGCATTCATCACTGGATAATTCATGTTAGGCTTCCCTGGCTCCCCACGAGGCCAAGGACAATTATACATCCCATGCCCTGACTCTCCGCAATTCCAACATTGCAAGAGTCGCCTAGGTCGTTGCTCTCGTTCTTCAACCCTTTTAGCTTGGCTTGTGCAAAGTGGACAAGTTATTTAAAGACTCATTTAACTTTTCTATCACCTCGACTGTGACCTCAGGTAATTCTCTACGAGTGCAAGACTATACCTCTTCCCTAGAAAGCCCCCTCCAAGCATACACCTCATCTTTCGGAGTTTCTTGATAGCCCTAGCCTCAGCAGCATCAAATGTTGTGGGCTCTCCTGACTCTACTTGCAATTTTAGTGATGGGTACATCCCTGCAATAAATCTCTCCTTCTTCAAGAATTCAGCACCATCTCCAGGGTTAGGAAGACTACGCAACCAAAGAGTCCAAAGACGTAAGAATTTTTGCTTATAACTCAAGTAGTCCTCTAGATCCTTTTGCTTATGAGCAACTATTTCTTGCCATAGCTTTTGTGTGTTCAAAGGAGTGAAGTAATTGTCTCTAAAAAGTTGCATGACCCCCTTGTAATCTACTCGTGCGCGGGTGCAAGTAGAGATTGAAACCAAGTGGAAGCATCTCTTCGTAGGACCAACTCAAACATGTCTAAGCATTCTTGGTCTCCTACCACTCTCTTTATGTGGAGTGCCATTCTAAAGTTTGATAAGAACAACTCGGCATCCTCACTAGGCTCTCCAAAGAATAAGGGGTAGCCACTCATTTGCCTAGTTGTATCCATGCTTAAGAAGAAGAAGCACAAATATGACTGCACACAGGTCTTCCTTCACTCTCTTTCTCTCTCACTCCTTTCTTTTTTCTTTTTTTCTTTTTTTTTTCTTTTTTAAAGTAGAATGAAAATGTAGACGTCAAAGCTTATGTCATAACGGATCAAAGACAAAATAAATGGATTAACTGAGGCATTAATGGCTACTACTTGCCTAGGTCCAAACATACGACGAATGACACGCTGAAATTGTAACTTACTACCAACAACTATGTGTATTCCTTGCCTAGCATAAGAGATTGGCCTACGGTATAAGTCTTCTTGATTCATAAAACTAAGCTAAAACAAGATGAAAATATGCACATCAAAGGAAATGGTGTAATCTACAATGGGAAGTATGACAGGATTAGGTGATGCTAAAATCTCACTTAGTCTTTCTGGACCAAAAAGAAGAACCATGCGTTGTTGGTAGAAAATTTTTCTATCAATGCAAACATTCACTCTAATGGAGTGCACCCAATGAAACTGGTTGAATTGAATCCCAAGAAGATTAGGAGGAGGTGGATTGTTCATGAAAGATCACACAAAAGTACCACTTTCCTTCTTAAAATATGATACCCAACAAGCAAACAAGGAAATTTATGTGTTAGAGAGATCGATGTACCTTAAATACCCATTCAAAAACTGCTCGATCCTCAGTGGGGGCACCAAAATTGAGGCGGTCCGGGGCGGGCAACAAGAAGAGCGGCCTCTAAGCACTCCTCAAGGCTCCCGTGTTGCTCACTGGGCTTGGGGCACAACGCAACACAAAAAACATAAGAACCCTAAAACTACACACCCAACAAGAAAAGGGGCACCACCTAGTTATGTGTGTGAACTAGGACACCAAAGATCTTTCCTTGTAGCCAATCAATACAAGCTTACCATATACATCAATCAAAAGGCACACACACTCTCAACAAACACTCATAACATATGATATTATGTGTGGAGGAGACTAGCATAACACAAATGGATGCACACCAAACTTGGAGAAGAATTTAGAGAGACAATATGAGCTTGATTTTGTTGTCGATATACACATGGTCTTAAGGTTACGTGAGCCCTCTCACCATACAACCCTCTTACCACGGAATGAAAGGCAACAAATCAAAAACAGGCCCTCAAGCCGCCAAGTATAAAATCACACCACAAAATACAAGGAGCGAGTTTACCTTAAATCCAACATCGTACCGCTTTGGTAAAATAACTTGGAGATGTAGGAGTCCAAGATTTGTACACAATTGCACCCAAACTACTAATCTTATTTATGCACAAAGACAAGATACAATTATGATAGGGAGTATGGCATCACTCAAGCCCTCACAATGACATAACTAGCTTCAAGCTTCAAGCTTCTCTATGGAATCAAAGGTATTGATGTATAGAGAAAGCTCACAAGTTCACTATCTCCTTACACACTAGAGTTGGGAGTAGTGTACAATGTGTGTAATCTCTCTCTTTTACAAGGAATGGAGGGGGCTCTATTTATAGGTTTGAGAAGCCCCAATTAGGATTAAGCCTAATCAATCTTATTATGAAAAATCATAGATTATGGATTTTTTATTTTGAAATGAAAGTGGGCCTCTTCTTATCCCTTGAGTCACATGGATGTGGGCTCAAGGTGAGAGAATTATTGAAGATGAGAGGAGAGTGTGATGTAGAGGTTTGAGCAAATAACTTGTAGTAATGCCTACTCCAAAAGTAGTAGAGTGGGTGCTTATTTACAAATGTTAGTGGTTAGTAGTTAGTAATCACTATAAAAGGTTAGTAATACAATGTACAAAATGGGTGAGAAGGGCTGAGACGAGTAAAGATTTGGAAAGATCCTTTGTGTGGTTGAAAGCTCGAAGAAGCTTGGATTCTCCCATGTGTAGATCTTTAAGTTAACCGCCGGTCTCCTTCTTGCATTTGACGCCACAAAAGTTGATTGAGGTGAAGAACATGGGGATTTTTGTAGATGGAAACCCCATATTTGTAGAGGTTAATATGATACATTCATGCTGAATTTTTATGTATTTTTTGAGATTGGGAAAATAATTTAGTAATATGGGAGTAGTAGGGAGAGAAATGGAGATGAGGTATGGGTGTAGAGTAGAAATGAAAGCAAATGGAGATGGAAGGAGAGGGAAAAGGTGGAGAGGGTGAGAGAGGACATGAAGTTTGCAGGTTTGATGGAGTGAGAAAGGAATGAGTAAGTGTGTAGGTGATGAATGTGTAAGGGAGGTGAGAAGAGACTAGGTGTACCTTGCCAAAAAGTGGGCAGATTGGGGTCCAATAAAAATTCATATCTCACCGCCATTAGCTCCAAAAATTCTCAAAACAATTGAACATATTTTTGAGCTCCGGAGCTAAGTTTTGTCTTTTTATGACTAGTCCAAATTCGGAGTGGAGGTGGACGCAAAAAATTCAGCAGAATCATGTATTTTTTGAATTTTTAAAATCTTTGTGTGGGTCCCCATTGGTGGAATTTCTTGATAGCTCCAAGAGTGAGCCCCCCAATACATCATACCCTGACCTTAGAGACTCAAGTGTATGTAGACACTTGCATGGAGGAGATTTTTTCTATTTTATAAAGGATTTACATAATAAGAAAAAACAAGCTAGTATTTAACTAGTCAACATATATGACAATATGGTTATTATGATAGGAAAATAAAATAAACAAAGACATCTAATTGTGAAT
Organism: Cibotium barometz; assembly: GCF_041138505.1. Lineage (NCBI taxonomy): Eukaryota > Viridiplantae > Streptophyta > Polypodiopsida > Cyatheales > Cibotiaceae > Cibotium > Cibotium barometz. The sequence continues at coordinate 6,993,647 of NC_141109.1, forward strand.
AAAATACTAAAATAAAATATATAAAAATAATTGATATATGAAAAAGTATTTAATGAAAATATATAAAATATTTAATAGTAAAAAATATATACAAAAATACTAAACTATGGAAGTCAAAAGGGAGGGAGACCCTCATTATTTTAGGGTAGATGAGAGAATAAAAGATAAAATAGTCTAAGGAAAAAAGTGATTTGGGTAGTAGGCTTTCTACATGGTGTGGCTAGAAATGTGAGGGCATAGGATTTACTTATGTATGGTGAAGTTGAAGCATATGTACAATGATGGTCCAAAAGTATTATGAAGAATAATAATAATAGTAATAAATAAATAAAAATATATTTAGGTTTTGTAATACACACACCTAATGAAGTATTTACATAACTAGAGAAAATAGAGACCCCCATATTTAGGCCCTTATATGAAATGAAATATTTACACAAAATGGGCCGTAATAGTTTTATTTATTTTTGATGAGTAGCTAGCAAAAACTTTTTTTTAATAATATAAAAAATATATAGAAGATATGGGTAAAGTCCCTAACGCACACACGCCTATTTACAATGAAAAGGTATTTATGACAAAGAGTTTATGTGATTTTCCTTGGCCGAGGTAGCTCCTTATGGTAATGTGGATAGCCGAAAAAATGGATATCAATGCATTATTACACGACTCACTAATCATTGGAGGCCTAAGCATGCTTTCATTTAAATGTGACGTGTTTGAAACCCTATGATTCAAAAGGCACGGTCATAACTCATAAGCTCTCTAAGTTAGGTTGTCCATGATATCAATTTGTTGTCGACTTGTTAACAATGATTCACCAACCATAACATGATAATCACAAGAAAGAGACTCCTCAAGGACATAGAACTCTGCTCCATGGTGATTTGAGATTGCCTCAAGTGGGACTCTTAACCCTCACTCCCTATAAAAACTTTTGCTTTCAATCTGGAGAATACCATAGGAGCTACTTGGTATTGTTAAAACTTTGCATCAACTATTACTTTACCATTAGAGTAAAAGATAGGCTCAGCTCTCCAAAAATGGGAAAGTGATTTTACAAGCCATTATAAAAAAGGAAAACTGAACTTAAAAAACCTATGAAGTGAATGTACTCTCTATGGCACAATGGTACAACAAGTACACCCTTATATAGGCCATAAGAAACCCTAAATTTATTATTATTTTAATGTATTTTAAATAAATTTATTTTATTCTTAAAATATTTTTTAACACATAAATTTAATAAGTCCTTTATATTGCCTCTAGTGAAATTGACATCCTAAACAAAGCTAGCTTCAAATTGAAGGTGACCATTCCATGTGCAAGGCCATTAATTAAAGATGGAAAATCCATGTCAATGCTCTCTATGGCACAATGGTACAACCTATACACCCTTATATAGGCCATAAGAAACCCTAAATTTATTATTATTTTAATGTATTTTAAATAAATTCATTTTATTCTTAAAATAATTTTTAACACATAAATTTAATAAGTCCTTTATATTGCCTCTAGTGAAATCGACATCCTAAACAAATCTAGCTTCAAATTGAAGGTGACCATTCCATGTGCAAGGCCATTAATTAAAGATGGAAAATCCATGTCAATGCTCAAGGAGCTCAAGTAACATTGCTCGTGTTCACAACAAACAAATCATGGTTTGCAAGATGAACATCGAGAAACATAATTAACATTAAGCTATATAAAACTCGGGAAGTATATTGAAGAAGTTGGCATTATGAAGTAGCGCTAACATTATTACTACATTGAAGTAGCGCCAACATTATTACTACATTCAATACTTAGGAAACCCACTCATTAGGCTCTATGATGCGCAACCATTGATTGGGCCAAATTCCTCATTAGTTGCTCATTCTCTTTGTTGGGGACTCTGAGCTCAAACATAACTAACACAGCAAGGTTGTTCTCCTTTTCTTTGATTATTTACTTTAATTGCCATAATAAGCTCCCTGAAATCTCTCTAGCTTGGTACAAGTCCAGATCGTTTGAGTCCTTCTTGTGCGTCTCATCAAGTGACATGTATCCTTGCAAGATGATGCACTCCATGGTTAGCTCCTCTAGCGATGGCATGGCCATGGCAAAAGAACACGTGATAAACTATAGAGAGAGAGATCTATTGGATAGAGATCGAGATCAACAAAGTGAGAGATTAACTAAAGATATATCTCTTAGATGTATTAGAGATATGAGAGGGAGATCTATTAGAGATATTAGAGAGAGATCTCTTATAAATATTAGAGATATTATAGAGAGATCTATTAAATGTATTAGAGATATGAGAGGGAGATCTATAAAGAAAGATGTATTAGACAAAGATCTATTAAACATCTCTTAGATGTATTTTGATATGTTAATTTTTTATATTTAAATATATATATCTAAATCTCAATGTTTTAATTTATATATATGTATTTTTTATATTTAAATTTTAATATGTAAATTTTTAATTAAATTTATATTTTTAAAAATTTTATCCAATTTTTCAAGATTGTCAATCTCTCAAACAACCCAATATCGACAATCATCAGTCTCAAGAAGGTGACAAATGTTTAATTAGATTTCTCCCTCCCTCCTCTCTCTCTCTCTCTCTCTCTCTCTCTCTCTCTCTCTCTCCCCTCTTCTCTCTCCCTCCCTCCTCTATCTCCCTCTCCTCCGTCCTCTCTCTCTCTCTCTCTCTCTCTCTCTCTCTCTCTCTCTCTCTCTCTCTCTCTCTCTCTCTCTCTCTCTAAGGTTACTCCTCAGCCCTAAAAGATGTATAACTCTCCTCGCAGTCCCTTGGAATCATCCCCTATTTCAGAATGCAAGAAAACATTGTTTTCCTTTGTTTTTTCTCTAGAGAGAGAAAATATTTTAGAGAAAGGTAATACAGTTTTGAGATATTTTTGGATATAAAGTTATCCCTTTTATTTAATATAAATTCCCCTGAAATAGAAGTTCAAAAAGAGTTTTCTAATATGCATTAGAAATTAATTGAATACGTGTATTAGAGACCTTAGCCTAAGGGTCCACATTTTCAAACAAAAAATTTTGATTAAGGTCCAAAGAGTGTTCTATTTTTATGATTTTTAATCTAGTTAAAATGAGGATTAATTTATTTAAGCTTGTTTATGATTAAGAAAATTCATAATTATTCATTTTAAGTTGAAAGAGAGTTTATGCTAACATTTTTGAAATTATTTTCATATAGGAATGATAAATGGATATTTTTAAAAATAATCAAGAGGTTTAAACAAATTATGATTATGTATGCATAATGAATTTTTAGTTTAAAAGAGGAAGTCCCACCATATTTTAGATAATTAGGAGTAAATATTAAAAGTAGAATTTTTGAGTATTCTCAAAAAATGCAGCAAAGCTATGGCAAAATTTTTACCCTTAAAATTTTTGTATTTATATGCATAAAATTGATAATGCAAAAAGAGGATTTCTCATCATATTCTACGCATAAGCATTTTAATGCTAAAAGAAGGATTTTTGTTACATTTTTTTTAAAATACTTTATAGTATTTATGCATAAATGTTTAAATGGAGAAAAGAAGAATTTTTGTTATATTTACTTTTATATGTGCATGCATAAAAATCTAGATGCAAAAAGAAGAATTTCCACGATATTCTAAGTACAAACATTTTAAATATCAAAAGAGGAATAATTATCATATTTCAAAATAGGTATATTCATGGTATGTATATACATTGAGTATTTTTAATTATTTATCAAAAAAAGAAATTTTTGTTGTACCTTTAATTAGAAAAACGCATAAATTAATTTTGGTGTCAAAAGAGAAGATTTTATCATATTTTACATAGATAATTTAGGGCATGTTGATGCCAAGGTTCAAATGGAGAAAGGAATATTTTAGAATATTTCTATGAGAATAAAATGATGTAAGCATATTTTATCAGTTGAAAAAAGAATCATCCTTATTAAATTCCATTATTCATCACGAATAGAATCATTCATAATTCTATTATGTCCAAGAAAGAATGAATTTTCATAATTTTGGATTTTGCCCCTTACAATTGGAAATCACAGTTATCTTATCAGATAAATAGGAGAAAAATCTTTAAGAAATAAATCTAGGATTAAATCCGAGTAATTTAGGGTTAGTAGACCATGACCGTGTGAGAAAGGTGGGTCAGTAAGATGCCTGCCCATCTCTCAAATCAAAAACTAAGCCAAGTCGTCTTGTGACCATTTCCATTTCTTCAGTGGTACGAAGAATGGATAACCGGCTGACTTAGAGAAGTCTTCCCTAAGACCAAAACCATCTAGAAATAGTTAGAAATTCATTTGTAATTGATGGATGGATCACCGAGATACGAGATTCATGATTTTCATTAAGAAAGTCTAGGTTTTGGGAAAGAGACTCTGTTTTTTTAAAGGACTATCTTACGCCAGAATGCTGGAGGAAGCATTTGGCTTATTGTTAAACTAAGGAGAGTTAATGTATAACGTTGGCGGGAGTCATCAAAGGACATCTCTCGCATGGCAAAGCCTGCCAAGGTCTTGACCAGCCTTGGTATGGTTTAAAATGGTGCGCTTTCAGTACGATGGGCAAGGGCCGACGAAGCAGTCGCTGAGTGAAGTGCTAGGACACCTAAGGAGAATCCTCTGACCAGGCGATGCACGGGCTCACGGGGCTGCTAGGACACCCATGCGTATGTCGAGGAATATATTCATGGATTGGTGAGAAAGTATCTAAGTGAACTAGAAACTTGAACTTGGATCTCGTTGGTTGACTAGCTGGTCTTCAACAACGGAGAGTCCGGATCACAATTTGATTGTAAAACAATGGAACTGGAATTTTGAGGATTATGATAGAAACACTATGGTTTCATTCCAATTCTATTTGAAGATAGTTGAATCTGAGAAAAGGAAATTTCATATTGGGCGCATAAGTGGTGTGTCTATTTTGTATTTTGCATGAGTGTCGGCTAGGGGGCTTGGGAACTCTTTTCCGTGGTACCCGGGACAAAACACAACCAAATTTTTATAAAAATAAATCCCACCAATATAGTGGTTGGGGCGATTGGCTAACCCATGGGCCGGTTGGGGTTAGTCTAGATCGGTGGATTCCTACAACTAAGTTCAGTTAAGATCAAGTTATAGTAGTTAAAGTAAGTCCCAAGAAGATTCTTGTTCTATGGGAAAGAATCAACGGCAGTTGTGCCTCGCTTAAGGAGAAAAAAACGATGATTTCTATGAACCAAGTGCAAGTTCCTCCTTGATTCGGCCATGTGACCCACGGGTTCGGTTGGAATATAAAGGATAGATAAGGCCTTTGACTAAGTTAGAAGATTTTCCTAGAGGAATTGCCTATGCTTTCTAGGCGAGGGAAGTTTTTTTTTGGGTTCGGTTTTGGAAGAACCACCGGACTAGTCTCTTGTCCGGACATTCGTGGGGGCAAGGTTCCGAGTGGGAAGCTCTGCCTTGCATGCAAGGTTGCTACTTCCGGCAGCCAGCACTCGAGAGTTCGATGCACAGAGGGGGCAGGGGTCTCACAGCTGGTATCAGAGCCTTGTTGTGAAAGCTCAAGAATCAAAGATGAATTTTGTCTAAATTTTATAATAAAATTCTAGAAAGATGCATTCAAATGTTGTATTTTCATTCAAATTAAGCTTCATTGATGAAGACTTTTAATTGATGAATTGGATTTTGTAGATGGATGCACCGTATTTATCTGGTATCCCCTGATCTTACTCAAACTTTAGGATATGACTGCTTTTGCTTTTGAGCATATCCTCTCTTTTGCCTATGACTCGAACGAGCATGGTAAGGCTCGCTAATCATTTCAAGGAGCTATATTTTCTAGACCCAGCTGAGAGACGACAACATAAGTGGTTTGCAGCACAATATATCCACGCCTCTTATAACCAGTTCCAGATGTTGATGTAGAATGTCTCATTAGCCATGGTCTATTGAGATCATGGTGTTGTGTGTATGTGGGAAAGCACCCTAGAGGTGCAAGATATTGTGGTGAGATAGGAATGCCACATGTAATATTAAATGGTGTGTGAGTGTTGACCAAAGAAGTGGAAAAGGGAGTGCCACATGGATGATGATGTGTAAAGTGGGATAAGGCTAGAAAGCCTATATCATTATATGGTTCATTGTGATATACAAGGAATAGAAGAGATCTAGTGTTGAGTGTGCAATCTCTCTCTCTCTCTCTCATCATGGAGTTCTTAGTGTGGTTTAATCCACCTTAATTATGTTGCTTAATCATTGTCTATCACCATGATCAATCCCATTTTAATGGATAATGTGTGAGTTGTGGAACACCTCGATTAAGAGGGGGTGTTGAGAGATGTAATCATGGTGTCGTGTGTATGTGGGAAAGCACCCTAGAGGTGCAAGATATTGTGGTGAGATAGAAATGCCACATGTAATATTGAATGATGTGTGAGTGTTGATCAAAAGAAGTGGAAAAGGGAGTGCCACATGGATGATGATGTGTAAAGTGGGATAAGGCTAGAAAGCCTATATCATTGTATGGTTCATTGTGATATGCAAGGAATAGAAGAGATCTAGTGTTGAGTGTGCAATCTCTCTCTCTCTCTCTCATGGAGTTCTTAGTGTGGTTTAATCCACCTTAATTATGTTAATCATTGTCTATCACCATGATCAATCCCATTTTAGGATTGTTTGCATGGTATCAGAGCTTGGGTGGGCTCTTGGTCATGGTGAATATTTATGTATAGATTTCTTGGTTATGAGTTCTTTGATTAAGCATTATTTTCAGTTTATTATGGAAAAAATTATGCACACTCATATTATCATTTGACTTGCATTTGTGAGGATTTGAGAGAGATTTGGAGCTACCATTCTCAAGTTTGAGAGGAGATTTGCAACAACAAGGAGGTTGCATAAAAGCTACCCAAGAGAGTTGCAAATGGGAGTTTTGCAACATGGAGAGCTTGCTCATCATCATCAAGGAAGCTAAAAATAGAGATTTCAGCATTAAGCTGAAAATGGAGTTTTCATCATCGTCATCAAGGAGAAGCTGCCAAGAGAAGATATGCTGCTGATTATGCCTCAAGAAGGTTGGTTTTGTGAAGTTTTACCTCAAAGTTTTGTGTTTGGAAGAATGCTCTATGAAGTGTTGCTATGTATGGGATTTGTGTATCCCATGAATCTTGTGTGGAGGTGGATGCTTGTCAAGATGATGGCAAGTGAGATGGTGAACTCAATGGAGTTCACATGTGTGTGCATCAAGAAGAGGATGCACTTGTGAATGTTTGCTCTATGAAGGAGAGCAAAGAAGGGGATGGAAACCTTGGCAGTTTCCACATGTTTATGCACCTATGGTTTCATTATTTGAGAGACCATGTGAAAAAGCACCCTTGAAGTTTGTATGCAAGGAAAAGCATAGAGAGTTGCAAGTTCATTTGGGAGCTTGCAAGGCCATGTTAATGGCCTACCATAGGAGGTTCTTTGAGGCAAAGAGTAGCAACTAAAACAAGCTACATATTTGGAGAACTTGGGCACAGAGTGGTAGAGACCAAGCATAGCCAAGTCTCAAAGAAAAAGCAATGGGAGCAGCAAAGAAACCTCAGTGAGGTGAGTGCTAGTAAATAAGAAGCACAGTATGAACAACTAGCCACCGACAAAGAGAAAGGTAGCATGAAGAAAATGCGGAGGCGAATGCGAAAGAAAGGTATGCAGAATCCAGCCTGATGAAAAGTTACGCAAGCTATTAGGAAAGTTGAAGCAAGCTTCCAATGGAAGCTTTGAGGAAAGCACATGCAAGCTTGCAGTCTTGGTAAATTGCAAGCGCCATCAGTAGAGGAGTTGATGACGGCAAAATAGCTGTAGCAATAGACGGACAGCTATGGCGATGATGAGCTGTAGAAAACCGGTAGCATGAAAGATGAAGCACAAACACAGTTGAAGATAGCAGGAGAGAAGCACTAGAGTGATGGGGCTCTAGATGCTAATTTACGACTAGCAGACTTTAGGGCTAAAAGACGTGCCAGCAAAGAAAGGGTTGCAGTTGTGGCTATCACTCGAACAACTAGCAGCATGAGCAAAAGCTATGACGATAGTAGCACAGGAGCAAGGAAAGCAGTAGCTACACCTAGTGCAAGTGAGAGGCAAACACGTATAGGAAGACAGAGGCGATGCAGTCAGAGAAGAGCTTCAAGTTGTGGCTATGGCGAATATCTGCAGCATAGAGTTGAACCCAGAGTAGTCGAGAGGAAGGAGAAGAAGACCCTGTGTGTGTGTCAGGGAATCTGACGACTGCAGCAGAATCGGCTCGTCGCAGCGCGCACAGAAGCGCATTCAATGCGTAGAGCAGTCGTGCAGACATTTCAAAGGATTTTTTTAAAAAAATAATTATTATTAAAACAAATGTGATCCCTTGAGCAAGATAAGGTTCAAAGACAAGGCTTTAAAAAAATTACCTTATTAAGCCTCATTCACACACAAACTAATTTTTAAAAAACCTTTTTAGAAGACGTTCACATACATTTGGGTCCGCTGCCCAGCTTTGGCCAAAAAGGCTTTGTAATTTTTTATTTTTCACCCAAACATGATGATGGACAAACGTCCACGAGCATGCGTGCTCAAAACGGAAATTTTTTGTAATCATCCATGGTATGAGGGTCACCCTACCTGAGCTCACCTAGAAGCTCAAAATGGTTTCGTGTGATGTGTACATAAGCGATGCACGTGTGAGGTGCATGCGCATGGATTGGTTCCCACCCAAACTTCCATGTTCAAATCAGACTCAGTGGTTCCGCTGTGAGCGAGTCAGCTCAAAATGGACTAGGTGTCTAAGATGGTAGACACGCGCACACATGTTTGGTTGATGGACACTCCAATGTATCATTGAGGGGGAGTGTTGAAAGGTAGCGATTGAGTTTGTGCAATGCTACATTGATATGGGTGATGGTGGATGATGGGTGAGTTGTGGAACACCTCGATTAAGAGGGGGTGTTGAGAGATGTAATCATGGTGGTGTTGTGTATGTGGGAAAGCTCCCTAGAGGTGAGATATTGTGGTGGTGTTGAGAGATGTAATCATGGTGGTGTTGTGTATGTGGGAAAGCTCCCTAGAGGTGCAAGATATTGTGGTGAGATAGGAATGCCACGTGTAATACTGAATGGTGTGTGAGTGTTGACCAAAAGAAGTGGAAAAGGGAGTGCCACATGGATGATGATGTGTAAAGTGGGATAAGGCTAGAAAGCCTATATCATTGTATGGTTCATTTTGTGATATGCAAGGAATAGAAGAGATCTAGTGTTGAGTGTGAAATCTCTCTCTCTCTCTCTCATGGAGTTCTTAGTGTGGTTTAATCCACCTTAATGTTGCTTAATCATTGTCTATCACCATGATCAATTAATCCACCTTAGTGTGGTTCAATTGTTGCTTAATCATTGTCTATCACCATGATTAATCCCATTTTAGGATTGTTTACATGGTCTTGTTAATGTTAAAGGTGGTTTGTGGTGAAATCCTTTATCACCCCACACCTCAAGATTTTAGGGTTACTTTGTCAACTTTTCAGACTTCTTAGCCATTTTATCCCGAGAAGTAAGATTGTAGCACCAATAGCGATAAGGGAATAATTATATCGTGGCATGTCCATAGCCCAGTATCGCCGTCTCATGCGTATACCATTAAGGCATTGATTTTCTAGAGCCATGTTGCTCTATGCATATATTGCAAACCTTATGTAAATAAAGAATGTTTTGTGAAAAATTTCCAGTTGTCTAAGTGATTTTGACTATCAGATATCGAGTTTAAAGAAATAATATCTGTTTTCTTGAACATATGTCATAGATCTCTAGTAAGATCGATTACCTTGTTTGAAGTAATTAATTTTGAACTTCTTAAGTCTTAGGGTCTCGAGACAAAGTCAAATAGAAATTTAACGATGTATCATTTTGGCAGAATCATGAGATGTGTGAATCGTGGCAGATAGCCAGATCCTCTCACGGATGAGGAAGAGCTTGACCCTGATGTTTGCAAAGCTCTTCATAGATCTCAACGAGGTCCCTTCAAAGGTGAAGGGGAACACCTAGGTGAGGTTGTGGAAAAGTGGATCGAAGCCGTGGAAGAATACTTCAATGTCACTGGATACAATGAAAAAAGTAAAGTGGCTCTTGCCCCAGGCTGAAGATTGTAGAAACAGCTAGAGTAGCATAGAGAAACCAGTGTGAGGCAAACCGTTTAGATCAGAACACCCAAACGTGGGACAATCTCAAAGCATGCCTCAGGAAGAGATTCTGTCCTCCAAGCTTCCTGGAAACAAAGATGAATGAGTTCCTAGAACTAACCCAGGGAAGCTGTACACCACGAAGGAATATCACCAGGCATTTGCTCTTCTCCTCAAATACTTGCCACCGCTGGATGAAGGACAGGTTCATTCGGGGAATGAACAAACCTTTGGATACCCTGGTAAAGAATGCTAAGCCAGTTTCAATGGCCGAAGCAGTGTGGATGGTGCCAAAGGCCTTTGTTGTCAAGGTCCCGCCAAAGCCAGCTCCCTTGTCCTTCAAAAGATTCCAAACTCCAAGGATCACTTCCAACTTTCCACCTCCTAAAAGATATCAACGTCCCAATCAGAACCAGGAGATGGGAAGTTTCAAAATGGAAGGAAGGCCTTTTCCTCGGAGCACATTTTTTGGAACTCCGACTCTTTCCAAGATGCAAAAGGATGAGCTTCAAAGTGAGAATAGGTGTTTTGGATGTCAAGGTTTTGGATACTAGCTCAAGGATTTCCCAACTCCTTCTATGACAATGGACCAAGGAAGCCAAGGTCCTAGGATACCGAGACCGACTCCTTCGTATTATCAACCTAATTAGAGTCCCTCTCACCAAAATCGTCAGGGCAACCCCAAAAGAGTGCCGGCTCAGCTTGCACCCTCAATGCAAAGTAGTCTCAGAACTCCCTCCCAAAATTGGGGAAGCCAGAGAGAGAGAGAGAGTCCCGCCCCAGATAGCAACAGCCAGAGCAGTCACAATAGCTGATGTAGTGGAGGAAGAAAGAGGATAGATTTATGCTACCCCATTGAACATCAAGGGCAAAATCGTCAGTTCTCAGTCCTTCAAACTTAGCAGAGTACAAGGGTAAGCACTTTAAGCTTTTGATTGATTCAGGCAATACACATTCTTTTATTTTCCCTAAATGCTTGCGTAAGTTAGTCCTAGATCAGAAAACAAGGAAACCTATGCAAGTAGAATTGGCCAGTGGGAAGATTCTTTTCACACACCATGAGACATACCGTATTCAATTTAATCTAGATGGAAATGCGATAGACTGCCAGTTCAGAGTCTTACCCTTGGGAATCTATGATGGAATCCTTGGAATGGATTGGCTCCACAAAAATCAGCCTGACATTCACTGTAACAATGGAATGCAAGGCTAAGAAACCAGAATGGCTAAGTGAGTATGCTGATGTATTCCCAGAAGAGCTGAGTAAGATGCCTCCAACTCGTGAAGCAGATCATGAGATAGAGCTAACTCCCGGAGCTTAGCTAAAAGCCCAGTGTCCATACAAGATGCCAGATAGAACTAAAGGAGCGGTTAAGACAGCTGCTAGAGCAAGGATTCATAAGACCTAGTGTTTCACCTTGGGGTGCACCTGTTCTTTTTCAGAAAAAGAAAAATGAAACGTTAAGACTCTGTATTGATTACAGAGGATTAAATCAGTTAACAGTCAAAAATAAATATCCTATTCCTAGGATTGATGAACTTTTGGATCGGCTAATTGGAACCCAAATGTTCATAAAGATAGATCTCAAATCTGGATATTACCATATCAGAATTAAAGATCAAGATATCCCCAAGACATCCATCAATACTCGATATGGGCATTATGAATTTACAGTCATGCCATTCGGACTGACAAATGCCCTAGCAACATTTAATCACCTAATGCAAGACATCCTCAGAGAATACTTGGATGAATTTGTTCTTGTCTTCTTTGATGACATCCTGGTATACGCCAAGAATGCAGCTGATCATGAAGATCATGTGCACAAAGTCCTGGAGATCCTAAGGAAACACCAACTCTTTGCAAAAAAGACCAAGTGCACTCTCTTTGCTGACCATGACGAATACTTGGGATTTATAGTATCTAAGGATAGGATTTCTCCTGACCCTGCTAAAATCCAAGCAGTCATGGATTGGCCAGAGCCCAAGACAGTGAAAGAAGTCAGAAGATTCTTAGGATTAACCGGGTGGTATAGAATATATATACCGAGGTATGCTCAAGACAGTGAAAAAAGTCAGAAGATATACCTAGGTATGCTCAAATATTATCCCCTTTGAGTAACCTTCTCAAGAAGAGCACCCTATTTTATTGGACCGCTATGTGTAAGAGTGCTTTTGATAAGCTGAAGATAGCTTTAGTAACCAACCTTGTCCTAAAATTGCCAGATTTTTCCTTACCCTTTGAGGTAGTGACAAATTCCAGTGGCTTTTTCCTAGGAGGTGCACTTATATGCAGGAAGGTCATGCAGTAGCCCATGAATCCAAAAAACTCAGAACGCATGAGAGGAATTATGATGTCCATGACTTGGAGTTACTCCTTGTAGTAGTTTATGCTCTAAAGTTGTGGAGACATTATCTCTTGAGATTCACCTTGATGACAGATCATCAAAGTCTGAAGTGGATCTTCAACCAAAGGGATCTCAACATGCGTCAAAGAAGGTGGATGCAGACCCTGTAAGGACTTTGAGATAAAGTATCGACCATGGAAAGAAATTGTGGTAGCCAATGCACTCAGTAGGAAAGCCTCCTTGCTTGCAATAACATTAGTGTCAAATCCATTAATCAATGAAGCAAGAGAGAAGATCATGCAGGACAGATTCTTTGCCCCTACTGATGGCAGGAAAGCAAGAGAGAAGATCATGCAGGACAGATTCTTTGCCCCTACTGATGGCAGGAAAGCAAGACTTCTCAAGAAATGAGTTGAGTTCTTGGGTATAAATTGGACAAAGGATGCATGTATTACAATAATCGGCTATGCATTCCTAATGATGAGGAAACAAAGGGAAAAATTCTAAGAGAAGCCCATGATAGCCTGATAGCTGGACGTCCAGGGTTCATAAAGACCTACATATCTGTAAAGAATAGCTTCTTCTGGCCAGGACTTAAAAGGGATATACTTAATCAAGTACGTCAGTGCTTAACATGTCAAAGAGTCAAGGCAGAAAGGGTTAAGATACCAGGAAAGCTACATCCCTTAGACATTCCACAAATGAAGTGGGAATGTATCAGTATGGATATTGTTATTAGATTACGTCAGTGGATTTTGTTATTGGATTACGTCAGTGCAATCAAGTTACAACTCCATTTTTGTGGTAGTTGACAGATTAACCAAGGTTTCCCATTTGATTCTAGTAAAAGAAACCTACTCTGCGTAGTGGATGTTGCCAGAGTCTTCCTCAAGGAGATTTTTAGGCTGCATGGCTTACCCAAAAGAATAGTGAGTGATAGAGACTCTAAGTTCACATTACGGTTCTAGACTACATTCTTCAAAGTAGTGGGAACTTCCTTAGATCTTAGTACAGCTTATCATCCCCCAAGATAGATGGCCAGACTGAAAGAGTAAACCAAGTAATTGAAGATATTCTTCGGTCATGCTGTGGTAGAGTACCCAAGAAGTGGCTAAACTACTTACATCTAGTGGAGTTTGCTTATAATGCCTCTTATCACACCAAAGTATCGAGATAATCCCATTCAAAGCTTTGTATGGACAAGATTGCCGCACACCATTAACTTGGTCCGACCCATTGATCAGGGTCGAGATGCCCAGACAGATGCTTGATGATATTATGGAGTAGCAAATGCAGGCAATCTCTGCAAAGATATTAAGGCTACCCAGGACAAACAAAAGCAGTATGCAGACAAGAACAGAACAGAGAGAGTGTTTGAAGAATCAGATATGGTCTTCATTCGTGTATGACCCAAAAGAAGTTCTTTATCTCTAGGGAAGTACAAAAATCTATCTCCAAGATATTGCCGGATGTATGCCATTACTAAGAAAGTAAGAGATCTAGCTTATGAACTTCTTCTACCTCCCTATCTCAAGGTGCATAATGTGTTTCATGTCAGTTTACTTAAAAAGTATATACCCACCGAGTCATGTGCTGGATAATGAACAGTTGACTTCTCAGACTCAAGGCCAGATGGAACTCCAACATGAAGAAATACTTGATGTTTGGGAGAAGGCTCTCAGGAGAACAGAGTCCTTAGAGAGTTCTCAGACTCAAGGCCAGATGGAACTCCAACATGAAGAAATACTTGATGTTTGGGAGAACGCTCTCAGGAGAACAGAGTCCTTAGAGAGTTTCTGGTCAACAAGTGGAAGTTCTATCCTTTAGAGAACGTCACTTAGGAGAAGGAAGAAGAACTGATAAAGGACTATCCCCACTTTGTGAGATGAGGACATCTCGCGTCTTTCAAGTGGGAGAGGATGTAAGGTTCCTCCTCAGCCCTAAATAATGTATAAGCTCTCCTCTCAGTCCCCTGTAATCATCCCCTATTTCAGAATGCAAGAAAACATTGTTTTCCTTTGTTTTTGGTCTAGAGAGAGAAAATATTTTAGAGAGAGATATTTGAGATATTTTTGGATACAAAGTTATCCCTTTTATTTAAGATAAATTCCCTTGAAACAAAAGTTCAAAAAGAGTTTTCTAATATGCATTAGAAATTAATTGAATATGTGTATTAGAGACAGCCTAAAGGTCCACATTTTCAAAAAAATTTTATTAAGGTCCAAAGAGTGTTCTAAAGGGCCAATAGGATTAATCCAAGTGTTTCAATAAGAAAAATGTAAAGAATAAAAGAAAATCTCCCAAAAATAAGTAAATTCTCACATAAGATGAAGAGTTGACTAAGTATTGGGTTTATTAGTTAAAAAATGAGGTTTATTAGTTAAAAAATGAATTTTTGACACCTCAGTCAAAAAAATGAGATATTATCATTTCTCCTCTCCTCTCTTTCAAACTGGATCAAAAAGTGAACCAAACTGGTCCAAAACTTGTCCAAAATAAATCAAACTGAAGAAGGAAGCATCTAGATCCCAGATTGACTTGGTTAGTGGCCTCCCTCACCTATAAATAGACTCTCAATCCTTTGTATTTTCATCTTTTTGTATTTACGTGCCAGTATAATCTTCAAATTAGTGTAATTTTATTATCCCTCTATTTTGTCTCTTCTTTGGGAAGCTTTGGAGCTTCATAATCTTCATCCTCTCTTGGAAATTACCCTCTTCCTCTTGGTGGCCAAGATTTCTCTTGTTGGCTTCACTTCTCTCTAAAGAATCAAGCCAAAATCCAAGGGTAAGCCTAAATCAATGGTGTTTTTCTATCTTTTTCAATGGTAATCTTCTTCCCAACCTCTCTAATGCTTGGGAAGCATTTCAATCAATGGTTTTTTCTTAAAACCAAGCTTCTAGTGATTCATATTGTTTAAATGGATTAATGCTAATCTTTTATGCTTAAATATAATGCTTTTGATTAGTAAATCTCTCTTTTTGTAAGATTACTCATCTTTATGGTTGAATCCTTCTTGGAAGGATGGATCTTAGTGTTAATCTCATTTTCTTAACCATAACTCTAGGCCTAACATGCTAGAGAAGAAGATTAAATATTTTTATGATTTTTAATCTAGTTAAAATGAGGATTAATTCATTTAAGCTTGTTTATGATTAAGAAAACTCATAGTTATTCATTTTAAGTTGAAAGAGAGTTTATGGTAACATTTTTGAAATTATTTTCATATAGGAATGATAAATGGATATTTTTAAAAATAAACAAGAGGTTTAAACGTAATTATGCTTATGTATGCAGAATGAGTTTTTAGTTTAAAAGAGGAAGTCCCACCATATTTTAGATAACTAGGAGTAAATATTAAAAGTAGAATTTTTGAGTATTCTCAGAAAATGCAGCAAATGGAAAAAAATTTACCCTTTAAAAAATAAATTTAATTCTTTGCATAAAATTGATAATGCAAAAAGAGGATTTCTCATCATATTCTATGCATAAGCATTTTAATGCTAAAAGAAGGGTTTTTGTTACATTTTAAAAAAAATACTTTTATAGTATTTATGCATAAATGTTTAAATGGAGAAAAGAGGAATTTTTTTTATATTTATTTTTATATGTGCATGCATAAAAATCTAGATGCAAAAAGAGAAATTTTCATGATATTCTAAGTACAAACATTTTAAATATCAAAAGAGGAATAGTTGTCATATTTCAAAATAGGTATATTCATGGTATGTATATACATTGGGTATTTTTAATTATTTATCAAAAAGAGAAATTTTTATTTTATCTTTAATTAGGAAAATGCATAAATTAATTTTGGTGTCAAAAGAGAAGGTTTCATCATATTTTACATAGATAATTTAGGGCATGTTGTTTTGATGCCAAGGTTCAAATGGATAAAGGAATATTTTAGTCGAGGGGATATAGTGCTTATTGACCCAGGTGATATCTTTTTCTTTCCTTACATCCCATAGTGCTAAGCCTCTATAGTTGGTGTTGGGTGCTACAACAGTCAGACATCCTAGATGATAGTGTCGATAAACTCCACATGTTTATCCCAAATGATATCCCAATGACATCGGCCAACTCTACGAGGTGGTTGCACACAGTTATCAATGGGTTATTAGCCATGGATGGATTGAAGTATATAATAGCATTTAAACCTTTTCAAATCTACATTATATTATCCTTTTGGTATTATAAAGCTTTACCGAAATATCCATAAAAATTTAGAGGCAATGCTTTAAAATTAAATTCATAAACATTTAGAGGCAATTCTCACTAATGTGATTTTTAATTTTGATAAAGAGCATATAGAATATCTTCATTTAACAAACCGATAATATAAATGAGCTTCAGGAATTTATGAAAAATAACAAGCCCAGCCTCCTGCACTCCCAAGCTCTGGAGAGGGTCAAGAAGAAACACAAGGACCCTCCTCATCTTATACTTATCCAATGTTCTCATCCATGGTCAGTAAGGCATTAAACCCGTTTCCTAATGTATCTCCCACTAACAAAACTAAGGCAGATTACATCTTCCCAAATGATTTTCCTACTAACACTCTCACCCCCGAGGAGTTGTTGGCACTAACACTATCTCCACTAAGGCCACTAAATGAGGTATGCAGCCATCACCCTCACAATGATATCCAGGCTTTTTTTGATGATAATATTCTTGATTCTTTGATAGGTGCAGAATATGAGGGCTTCATCCATGCAAGAAACCCACTATTGAACCGAAACTCATGTTTAAGGTGCTGATGCAAATCACACCCTTCAAGCCTACCAAAACAATCCTACCGCGCATGCATACTTGACCATGGAGTCAAGGAGGCAGCCTTACGTTCCATACCCTCTCCGAGATCCAATGCCAAATTTAGAGGAGTTTTTACCAATATCTAGAGAAGGGACATTATGGGAAAATGTGGCTCATCACACAAAGCTGGCCAATCCGAAATTCTCGCTGATTTGCTGGAAATCAGAATTGTCACATTTATGATCAGCTACTATTTCTGAAGATGGCAGAAGCAACACCTAGGCGGCTACACGTCTATCCATATAGATGATACCAACCCCCGACTAGCAGATTTTGGCATCTATTTGAAATGACGAAAGGAGTACCTATTATTGCCCGTATATAGTTATCGGTACCAAAGCTCCCTGCCAACACAAAGAGTAGATCCTTTATTCATGCCACTCAAAAGGCGTCTGCTCCTCCACAGTTCCAAGAGGCAAAGAAAAGGGATTCTCATGTGTGCTACAACTTCCCACACTTCTTGCCATCAACATTCCAAGGTATAACAAGTCAAAGACAACAATTACTCACATGGATAAGAGCATGGCATAGAATCCCAGATCCAGATATAGCAACTGTTGTTTGTGAGATTTTTGTAGTTGATCGTAGTTCTCATCAATCAACCAAAAGAAAGACATGATGGATTTGATGTGGATCAGCTTTTCTTTGACATGAATAGAGGACCATCGGAAAGAGGCATGATGCTTTACTATCATCGCCTAAGGTGTAGCATGCATGTCACATTCAAAGACATGGTCGACATCGAGTTCTGGACTTCCCACTCAACATTCCAAAGGACCCTTAAAAAGCTTCACTCTCACCACACAACTTCTATAGACACGAGTTCGGCGACCAAGTCTTTCAATGTAGGTAAAGGTTCTAAGGAAAGAACCTACATCAGGTAGGGGGGGGGATGTTAATCCCATTTTGGATTAACAAAGATGCTCCTCCAATTGAGGACATTAATAAGTGTCATGTAAAGGCACTATATGGGTTGTATTGAGATACTGGCCACCCAAGGCCTTAGTTAGTAAGTTTTGGGCAAGTTTGAATAAGGGCCAGTTGCATAAAAGGCAAATTCTCATAATGAAATGACACAATCCCCTTTGTGCTATGAGAGCTCTTATCTTTGTCTTGAGAGAGAGAGAGAGAGTGTGTGCATGTGTGTGAGAGAGTGAGAGGTCGATTGCCTTGCATTATGGTGCGAGCGACTCCATGGAGGTGGAGATTGGAGGAGTGGAGCTTTCAAAGCGATCTTGGGGAGCCTCAAGGGACAAGAGCTCGAAGCATTGGTAAGTACCCAAAAATTGTTGTGTCTATTGCTTCTCTTGTTTGTGGTTGTGTGGAGTTCCCTTTGGGACGTGTGGTAGCCACCATAACAAACACTTTGAACACATTATTTCAGGCCATTTTTTGAGTTATTTCTATGTATTAAAATAGAATCATCACAACGTAAATAGGCCATTTCTTCGTGAGACGACGAACACTGCCCTGTCGCATTGTGGTGATTTGTATGAAAGTCATGGTATAAATGTTATTTGTACCAATAAGACACTTTGAATACGCTATTATCGATTTTTTATACAAAGAAAATTCTTCTAGAGATGTCATTAATTTGATTTGACATTTTTTTTTTGAACTCGTCAAAATCACCACAATGCAAATAGGGTACCCAAATATGACCATCAAAACCTTGTCGCATTTTCATGATTCTTACATGAATAACCATCTTATAGTACTACATATTAACTCTTTGCAGATGGATTCCAGCACATCTATGTCTCACAGACACCAGCTACTACAGTGATGCTGTACGATTTTCTACACAAGCTTGAGCTGCACGGTCACTTCGAGGAATGTCAAAGATGTTTAATTGTGATTTTGCTCTAGGGGACTTCCTCAGGGCCGCCCGCATTGAGATTTCAAAGCATGAGGCAGAATTCACATGATTAACTTCTAGGGACAGAATTATCATTGGAAGTGACGAGTTCATGCATATCAACAACATGAAGTTTCCTTCTAATAACAATTTCAAGCAAAAGCTTAATAGAATCCTTCAAAGGATTCCAGAGAGCATGAAGGATTGAGAAGGAGTGTCATGTTCATAGCTTTGTGAAGTATGATCATGTTCTAATCTGTTATCTAAATCTGCTCCTTGAAGAGGATAACCACGAAGAGCGATGATATGTCAAAGTGAATGCATTCAAAGTTTAGAAGGAGGAAGAAGACTTTCATCAACGAGTAAAGATTCTTGACTTTGCTGAGGAGAGGGATTTAGCTCAATCTCTTGATGTTGAGCGTGTTTATGAGGAGACTTTGATTTGGCCCCCCAGGAGGACATAACAGTGCCCAAAGATAATAATGGCATTCTTACATTTTCTTTGTCGTCTTTCCCAATCAGAGATCTCCAGTATTTTTTTGACATCAGATCTACAGGCAGTCTAACCTTAGAAAGGACTATTTTCTCAATCATTACACAAAATCTTGAGGAGGATACTAATTTTGTAGACACAAAGGGGGTAGATAAGTACCTTCTTCTCGACTCCAATGTTAAGGATACAGAACTCCTTACTACTACTAGGGAAGCCTTGCAAATGATGTTTACAGATGCTTCATTGTATGAACAGTCTGGGCTCTCATCTGAGGAGGAATTCCAAAATATTCAGAAAAAGCTCAACATTTTTTATATGGGAAAGAATGTTGATCCAAGGGATACCTCAAGGGGACAGATGAAAGTTGAGCAAGGGGAGTCCTGAACTCATCTTTGTATGGATGAATTAGTTGTTTTTACGATGAAAATTTAAAAGTGTGTATGAATGAATGGATCATCCACACTTTTTGATAGCTACTATGTATGTGTTTTGTTTCCTTATTAAAATGAAATGTGTTGTTTGTTTGCATCTTGTTGTCTATGAAGACGATTTCATTCGTCGAGGCAAAGCCTGACACATAGGAGGATTGGGAAAGGACTCGGCCCTTGGAGAATACATAAAATCGTTCAAATTTTCACAATTTGTTTTATATCATAAGTTTTCAGACAATGCAAGTTTTCCATTGGTTGCAATCAAGACTTTGTCTAGATATCTTGGGGGATATCCTATCAGATGCAATAATGACAAGATAATGCTGCTAGAGAAGAAAACGGCTTTGCGAGTCTTTGATCAAGGGCCTAGCACTTACACCTTCAAAGGACCTTACCACTTGACCTACACAACATATGCACTATTATGTGAAATTAAGGATAGCCGGTTGCTTAAAGATTTTGGAAAAATGGAGTTCCTCATGTATCAAAAATAATTACCAGCTGCAATTGAAGATCATGTAGATGATGAGGAAACTCCGAAAAGGAGAAGGGTTTAGTGATTTTTTAGTGATGATGATCGTGATTTTTTCTACTCCAATATAAAGATAACCAAAATTGAATTAATGCAGTTTTGTATCATGACATTCTATTAATCCAGGTGATTTACATACATCTTTTTTTCTCTCCACATGTTTTGTGCTTCAATAGCTATTGAATTTTCTATTAATCCAGCAGTGATTTACATACATATTTTTCTCTCTCCACATGTTCTATGCTTCAATAGCTATTGAACTTTTAAAGTCTTCAACTCTTTTATGTTCTCTCTCCTCTATTTCTTTAAGTGTTTGAAGCAATGTTGAGGACTTCAAGGTTTCTTTTCGATGAAGCTAGTGCAATGTTTTATGATAGAACCACTAGAATACTTCATGCATGTTGTTTGGTTTTCTTCTTCCTCCACCATGTGTATGTCTGAAATATGCGTTGCAAGCCATGTAATGTGATTACTCCATTCCTTGGAATGTTCCATATACCCAATTAGTTCCTTGGAATGTTCCATATACCCAATTAGGTCCCCATATTTTTTAATAAATAATGGCATATGATTGTAGATAATATGTTGCAAATCAACACAGAAAAATAAGGTCATTCATTACAGATGCTACTTTTGCTATTAAAAAAAAAGCATGAAGCTTACCATGTAGTGTGTTATGTGGGATTCAGTCCAAGCATCCTTCATGACTTGTTTAAATGTTTATCTTAAAAGTTCTTTTTATCTTGCTTTGTCTAAGTAGATTTCTCAAACATCTTGAACAAAACATCAATTGACCGTCAAACCTCTGCTTTGGCATGTCTTGATTCACCCTCTTGGTCTTTCACACCATTACGGAGATTCTTCCATTGATCATACTTGATTTTGCTAATGTAGTTTGATTTCTATAGCTTTCTTGTCTTGGTCTTTTTCTAGGATTGTAAAGGTTTTGAAAGAAATCTTCTTACTTTTACACCCTCAATGGATGGTTTCAATGAAACATCCTTCTCATTTTTTGACCTCTTTGTGTCTTGAATCTAACAAAACTTTATCTAATGATTCAATAGAATCTTGTCTCTCTTCCACCTCCTTAATCTTCCAAGAAAAGACAATGTATATAAACACTAGTTTCTCTATGATACGGCACATGGCATGTATAGTACATATATGCACATTGACTAGAGGAATGGCAAATACAGGATGAAAGTTCTCATCAATCACATGTTTCAGTTTGGTGGTCTTCTCCACCACTTACAATCTAGTTCTTTTGCAGGGCCCATGCAATAAAGACATGGCAACTTTGCATTAGCTCCCTTGCTATAATTAAATAAGCACTTGAGAGTCTTTAGGTCACCTACAAGATGACACTCAACCTGGAAGTCTCTCTTGTTGTCTACAAAAAGTGTTCTTGTCCCATTCATTTGTTGGCTAACCAACTCAGGAATTGATGTATGATGAAACACCCAAAACAGGGTCATGATCTTCTTTCTTAACCTGTACATATTTAAATAGATAATATCAGCAGGCTATGCAGAAAAAAGAAAAATGTGAAGTTAATGTAATGTGATTTACCTCAAATGATCCAAGCCACCAAATATTTGCTTCACACTGCACACTAAAATATTGAGGTTTATCATCCTTGATGCTTGTATCAAGTACTCTATTCATCAATGTTATTGTCACTCTTTCCACCTTTTTTTGTTTAATAATCTCACATTCATCAAGCTTGATGACAAATTTAAGCATGCCTCCTGTCTCCTCGAAAGTTATATCATAGAACTCCACCATTCTCTTCTGCAAAAGCTCCCTGTCTAGGAATACGTTATTGAATTCATTGTACTAAATGCTGCCACTTTCTCCATTGAGAACTCCTCTTCAATGTGGTAAGGTTTATCGATATATTGCAAGACCTTGGCATTGAGCTTTCTCTGGAAAGTCCAAACATCTGTAGGAGTTGGAAGTAGTCTCCATTTAATCTTGGCAACCTTAAGAACTAAAGATTGTGACTTCTGAAGAGTACTGTAACCTTTACAAACTGACACCATTAGTATCCATAGATTCCTGTATTTTTTATGTGGAAACTACATTACTGCTAACATAAATGTACTTGAACTTCTTTTTCTGCATCAATTCCTTTACCATTCTTAAAGTAAGCAAAGGTTTTAAGTTGGATGGAGATTGGGGTTGATATTCTCCTTGTCACATTGCATTATAACTTTGTAGTTACAACAGTGATAAATTCTAACATCTAGAAGACAATATTAACATAGCATCTTCTTTAAATACATTTATTACCTCATTGCTTGAATTCTTTTCTTCACACCACCTGAGCCTGGCTTCAAGGTCTCAAAGTTTTTAGGCTTTCTCCTCCTCTGTCTTTCTCTAATGCTAGTGTCCTTTGCCCCGTATCTCCTTACTTGTGTCCTTAATTTATCTCATTTTCCTCTAATTTCTTTCTGAGGGCTTTGCAATCTTCTGTTGAATGGAGGAGTTTAGCTACTTGATGTTGTGAATAATGTCTTTCACCCTCTGCATACATAGCAATGGATTTGCAATATCCTAGCAATCCATTGACTCCTTCTCTTGTAAAACGTAATAGAGTAGTTGGATTTGAGAAGGGAGGATGGGAAGCAGTAAATTGATCCATCACACCAAAGATCTATGTGTTGCAACCCTACCATTCTCATGTTTTCCTTAACGTTTGATGAGAGGATTGCATAGTTTTTCTACACTTTTGAATGGGTTCATACTCTTTATCAAGATCAATGTAGATGATACTTTTTCTTTCTATCTTCTTAATTAATCTGGTTAATTGAAGGGTTACTTGCATTGTAATCCTCCATTGGTTACATGTAAAGATGAAAGAGGGTGAATGGAAGTGGTTTATTATTTGAATTTCAATTATACCACCACAATGCTTCATTTAAGAGAAAATCTTAGTGAAGAAGATTTGAAAATACGATTGCAACCTCCTTAAATATCAAAATAGATGACAACCTTGCTACCTTATTCCAAAATTAAGGTTATGACAAGCAGGTACGTCTAGGGGGAGAGAGCACAAGTGAGAGAGCAGTGAGCATCATTTTATTTTGGATGAGGTCTTTGGGGAGCACAATGGTACTTTCTGAGTGATTGATGATAAGAAGATTCAAAAATCCACAAATATGCCCAAGATTTGACCATAACCATCAAATTAAAAAGGGTGTAGACAATGTAAAACATAATTAGACAGAAGCTTTGTACAAGGTGAAACAAAAAAGAGTGTAGGAAAGTTGAAACATAATTAGACAAAAGCTGTGTACAATGTGAAACATAACTTGACAAAGGTGTGTACAATGTGAAACATAACTTGACAAAGACTATATATAACTTGACAAAGACTATATATAACTTGACAAAGACTATATATAACATGGAGACAAAAATCACAGTCACTGTTTATTGGGTTGCTGATTGACAAACCGCACAGCCTTTGTGAGAGTATGTCTTTCAAAATATGTTGAGCTATTCTAGGCTGGTGGATGTGCATGCTATTGTTCACATCTTGCCCAAGAACTATCAAAAACACATAGTATATATGCTTTCATGGTAGATACTTCTTCTTGTTACTTGTTATTTCCACAAACTCAGGGAAAGAACATGATAATTGTCCTTGGATGAATACATCAAAAGCTCGACCCTGTTTCTCCTCATCTGCCAGATAGAAGAGTTCTTTAGCACCTTCTTTGTACATGTTGGCAGACAACTCTTTCCTCCTTCAACTTTAGTGCTGCTTGTATTTGTTCATATGTTGCATTTGTAATACCTTGATAAGGTTGTTTCCTTGCCAATATCCTCTTCAACATTTATCAGTGTGGCATCTGAGTGTATCTCACTTTTGTCTAGTATCTTTAACTCTTCCAAATTCATGCCAATGTCAAAGCCCACCTTCATTAGACGTATTGCTTCCATAGCAGATAAAGTGCTGCCCAACACTATCAACCATATTGGAGGGACATCTGCCAGTTTATGTAATATCTTCTTGCATGGGTGTTGCAAAAAAAAAACACATCTTCTCTCTCCTCCATGCCCCATGTTTCTCAAGTGATTGCCACATCTTCTCTCTCCTCCATGAAATCACTTGAGAAACATGGGGCCACATCTCCAACTTTTAAAGGAGCATCACACTTCCTTCCAGACAACCAATGCTGGCATTTTACTCTAATACCCACTAGTACTCCTCTTATAGCCCATTTGGTGTCATGGATGTCTGCCTCTAGGGAAATGATAGCTGTAGTATCCCCCTTATCTTTCTCTGTTGCCCTTCTCTACGCATCAACACGATCCAACAACGATAGATACATAATCAGGTTTGTGGCTACAATTTGCAGCATTCTCTATGTTCCCCTAGTTCAGAGGCCTCTTTGCTCTCATTGTCTTCTTCTCTCCTTTGAACTTCATTCGATCAACAAACATGGGCATTCCCATAATAGCATCACCTACCACACCCGAGAGGTTGCACCAAGGGAAGGGGTTGTTTTTTGACATGACATGGTCCTATCCATGAGCACAAGTGAAAATCAGGGCCGCTTCTAATGTACCTACCCTCCATGAATGCAAGTTTTCAAGCACTTTACAGGATTGCGTTTATTAGGTCAGTGATGCATGCATCATATAAGGATACCTTGTGCTTATATCCCTCTCCAGCAAGCCAGCTCCCATGTTTGGATTCAGCCACGTTTGATCATGGCACCATCGCATTTGCCTTCGGATCCCCACCCTGAACGATAAAGTGTCCCCAAGTGCCCTATACGGTATTTCCACCAGCTTAGCCAACTATCAAGCTTGGGAAGGCTCCAATCTTTCGCCTTTCCAGTGGCCCACCAAGAACAAATTTTTCTAAATTGAACCAATGCATCTTCAACAATAGCACATGTTCTCCATACTTCACACATTTTAATGTGTCTTCCACGATGACATGAGAAAATATACTTCTTTGTGTGACTATTAAGGCTGTCTCGCCAATGAAAAAGGCATGAGCTCTCCCTATCCAGCATTGCCTCTCCATTTTTGAACATGCATCGTATGGCATTCCAATTGTGGCAGCTGCCTCGTCAGGCCCCATAAAACCACAAAAATTAGCTTGGTTTCCCGTGTGCTCAACCATTACAACATTTAGATTATCCCAAAACATTGGTTGGGCAACCTCTCCCTCCTACTGAAACTCTGCCCATGCTGTTGTCAATAATTGGTGCAAACTACCCCCACAAAGAACACAAAAATTTTAGTGGGTAGACAAGTTAGAGAGCTAATCACACACAAGGGAAGGTGATGGATACTTACTATGCACACATATGTAGCAATCTTGTGCCATTCATCTATTCGATGAATGTGATCAAAACACACCCATGCATCCTTAAGGTCTCCATTCTTATCAACATCCATGTATTGAATGATATCAATTCTTGAATCGGGCCCTGTGGTGGACATTTTAAAAATGTAGCTACGTTCCGACTCAGACTACGCTTGGAGAGGAAATCGGCTCCCACAGAAGAACTCAAAATGGCACTTCCGCTTTAATTCTAAGATAGCTTCAAGCCCACTCCCAGCAAGTCAGCTGTCCTTCCTAGTATTCATTCATTTGCTTCAACTTGAAACGCAGTTTTACATCATATCATTAGGAACTCAATGGAGTCTTTTTGGGCCCTTTAATTTGCCATTGCCTAATGGAGGTGATTAAGAAATAGACAAATAGGGAGATTACATGTGGACTAAAACCAATGGTTTGTAAGAGCCTAGAAGGTAGTGGTCAAACTTAGAATAATAGGCTAAATAGGCTCTTTTTTAAATTTTAAAATCACCTAAAACTCAAAAAATTTATACGTATATGAATTTTTTCCCTATTTTTTATAGAAAAGGATAGCTGCAGCCTGCAGCCATCATTAAGTAAGGTCTCTAAAGTGATAGAGGCCCAAAAACAAGTTCCCATCATTATCTTGCATTCAATGCAAGATAATGATAGAGGCCCAAAAACGAGTTCCCATCATTATCTTGCATTCAATGCACATTCCCCTTCACTTTCGACTATCCCTCTCTCCCACGTTCCCTCCAAAACGCTCTCTCTTCCTCCTTTCTCATAGTAGGGCATTTTTCACTCTCTAGACTACCTCTTTTAGCTATCTACCTCTTGATCTACCTCTCTCTTCACTCAGAAACCTAGATCTATAGCTATGGAAGCTTGATCTGCAACCTCCTCTCAGAAGCTATGGAAGTTTGATCCTCACTTACATTTCTTTACTTCATCCTTCTACATTGTCCAACCTCCTTTTACAGAGTGTAACAGTAGAGCTTAGCTATGGAAGCTTGATCTGCAACCTCCTCTTAGAAGCTATGGAAGTCTGATCCTCACTTACATTTCCTTACTTCATCCTTCTACCTTGTCCAACCTCCTTTTACAGAGTGTAACAGCAGAGCCAAGCTATCGAAGCTTGAGTTGCAAATGCTTTGGCTCTCATAATCTTACTCATTGTCTCCTCTCACCCCCTCTAATATCCTCTTTCAAAGTGCAGTAATAGCATAGCCAAGCCCTTGGAACTTGCTCTACAACTCCTTCTCTTTTGTACATCTCCCTAGTCTAAGTTTTTTTCTCACCATTCTATTTTCCTTTGCCATCAAGGTTTATAATCTCCCTAATATATACATCTACTGATGTCTTCTTCTAAAGCTCGAAGGCCTCCGATCAGTATTCAATCTCTCTCTTGTAGCAGTGGCAAGATGAGGATGGGCACTGGAACATCAAACAGTACGAGAAGTGGAATTGGATTACGGTGCAGCCTAGTACAAGAGGAACCCACAAGGTGTCAAAGCGATACGTTGATATACAAAGTCACCATTGGAAAGGGCAGATATTGGAGCTCAAACAAGATCGTGATGGAAAAAAGCTAGCAAAGGTCCAACATGTTTACAAGGCAACAGAGCTGACACTAGCAGACCATGACCAACATCAACGATTTCCTACAAATTGTAAGTCATTTCACCACTTTATATTCTTGTTTTTAAATCAATTGTGTGCTAATAATGGTATACTGAGCACTGCTTTGATTATTCTTGGGTTCCTCTGCGTAGATATTTTTCCCTCAAACTATAGTGAGTGGGAGCCTATGGAGGCAATTTCAGGAACCTTTGAAGCATACCATGTGGAGCTTGGTAGTTTAATCTTTGGAGGGTGTCCAGCTGCACAACTTCTTGCACAAAACATCTTCTTCTATGAGGATACATATGTGGTTCCCCACGACAGCAAATGGTACTGGAAAATTAGTTCGAGAACCTACACCAACTCTCACATCTATTGAATGGCCAATTCCAGACAATGCTTCAATGACCATGGCTTGTTTGCAGATCGAAAGCAAGGTGCAAAATGCTATGAAGTGCACATATGGATCTCACAAAGCAACCATAACCTGCTTCATACCTCTACACCTCTTTGTGTACCTGTTCCGTACAAGTGACACACATCGCACCCCAACTTTATGGATTGCAAAGGGGGAGAGAGCTCTGACTTGTTTCTTATCACCTGCATGGGATAAAAAAGTTGTTCAACACAATGGAGACACCATCAGATATGCGAAGTAATAGTTGAGAAGGTTGTGATGCGAAGTAATAGTTGAGAAGGTTGTGATGCGCTACCATATTGCCAAGCAACAGTTGTCCATTGCATTTCATTACAGGCGATTGAAGCTTACAAATGGAGAATGGGAGGCGTTAGACTCCGAAAAACAGGGTGTGCTACATATATCCATGCAAGGTGGGGATGTAGAAGATGTTGCTGTGAATGATGATTGGTCCCTTGCCAACTTACGTGACTACTTAGTTCTTTGATTCTCACTGAGTGGTGATTTTGCTTTGATAATCAATGGTAGAGTAGTGCGCAAAAGGCAGGAACGATCTTTTCTTTGTAGAGAAATTACTTTCCCTGGCTGTGTAGCCACTGGATATGTAATCTTGGATTGAAGTAAATACAATTTCAATTTTTTTGCCTCACTGTCTTATTAAGGTTTTTCAATTGTCTTGTGCAAGTTTTATTTTTTTGTGATAGTGTAAGGTTGGTCACACAAGCATCTGTGGCTTGATTTCTTGCTTTCCCATACCATTTTTTTAAAATTTTTGGTACTTAAAAATTTTAAAAGTTTTTAAAAAATTTATAACAAGGTCGCCCATTTATAAACGATACTTTACTCATTTTCATCAATTGACAATTATCGTTCTCTCCTAACACTTGCTCTCAATTTCGCACACCTTTCTGTATCACACACTCTCTATTTCTTGCAATCACTCATAGTCATGGCACCTCTACTTGATGCACTTATTGCACAGCTAGGAAAGCTTGAGCTACTTCATAGGGTTGACGAGATCGTCCCTATGTTTGAGGGAGTAATTGATGTGCGTGCAACAATGCATCTACATGCAGATGCTTTTACAGATGTCATTGAGTATATGGATCAACACATCAGCACGTACTCCATCATGTTTGAGGGTGATGAGGGCCTATGGGTTCCGGTTGACCTCATCAAGTACATATTCAGGGAAGACAAGAATTTTAGATTCTGCCTATCAAGGTTTTTAAAATCCCTCACAGAAAAGGACTATAGGAATGAGGAGGAAGACTTACTCTTGGATCTACAAATGGGCAACATCGGCACTTCTTTCATGAGCTGGGACATGGTTTTGGTCCTTCTGTTACAAGAGGGTGTGGCGAAAGAAAGTGGCAAGGAAAAAGAAAAGGGAAAAGCAAAGCTAATGGAGCAGGTCCAAGAGGCCCATGCTGAGGAAGAGAATGTTACAGAACAATGGGAGGCCTCAATGGCATTGGTGGCTCTACAAGAGAATGTCCCTGAGGAGGTTCTGGACCTAGTTCTAGAGGGCGATGAAGTACTTGTTGAGGAGGTCCCAGACCTTGTTGTCATGTCTTTGCACCCAATCATTATTGATGGGAAAATTTTTGTTTCTGGATGACATTGCCAAGACACTCGGGTTTCGCGAGGATGAGGCACTATCTATTATTGCCGTGAATGCTGGGGGGTCAAGACAAAGGGAAAGTGAAAATCTCTTTTGAAGATGACAACCTCACAAAAGCGCTTGCATACGATATTGGTAGCAGTTCCTTGGAAGATGTAGTGGCCAAAGCGCTCGTTGAAATAAAGCAAGATGTGCAATTCTATGAGAGCGTAGCCGCCTTTGAGCCACACATGCCCTTGATTGTGCTGGCGATGCTCAAGACCAAGGAAGCATAAACTTGACAAATGAGCAACTAGTTGCAAGTGACGATGCAACTGAGGTATGTCCTAACTTCTTAGTTGTAAAGCAAATTATTTTTAGTTGTATCATTTCACGCTTCCTAACTTCTATATTGACATGTTGATAGACTGCTTTTGAAGTGGACAAGTTTGCTATACACGTAGGAGGAACGCGGCCAAAGTCAAAGGGTCGAGATATGCATCTCTTTGGCACTACATACCTGTCCTCAGAGCCGACATAGTGCGGGTTTTTCATTTAGACTATTCAGAGATCGCCTATGCCGAGCTCCTAAAATGTAAAGCACTTAGTGTGCAGTCTTGTCGGAGAACCCCTTAGCCTCAAACATAAATAAATGTATTTTGGTAGCTAGGAAAGCTGCCTTGTATTGCTTTACGGGCAAGCATCCTGGCTCAGTTTTAAGCCATTGTGCCCTTTCTCAGGCTCAAGGAATCAATGAGCTGAGTGATATATTCCAAAGCTTAGGCCAGAAACCAGCCTCTAGAACTCTCTCTCCTGAGCTCTTCCAAGAGCTTATTAAAAAGATGCAATGCAAACTTCTCTTCTAAGTTTAATAAAAAAAATTTGTTGTGCATTGTAAGTTGTGATTTTTCCTGGCGTACTTGTGATATACCATTTCAAGCCTCACAATTTCAAGCTTTTGTTCGTGTTAATAGAAAATATTATTTAGGATTCATTTTAAATGTGATCGTGATTAAAAAAAGTATTCGAGATTGGGTTAGAGCGGTACAAAAAAATGTTGTATTTATAGATGTATACACACTCACATATATATATAGATAGTGGGAGGGCAAGAGAGAGTAGAGCACAAAGAAGAAATTGAAATGTGATGGTTATAAATGAAAAATGACTTAAATATGTCTATAAATATATTTTTTTAAAACTTTTAGAAAATTTAAAAACACAAAAACATTATAATCAGAGAGTTTAAGCCCATGAGGAACCACACCGACGCTTGCTAGCCCCACTGCCGTAGTCTCTCCCTAGCATTTGATCTGTTGTATCCTTCAGTTCTTCTTGCATTAACAGTTTTCACGTCTAAGAGACAAATTACCGCGAGATTTCTACCTTTTTTTGCCAACCAGAATGCGATAGAACCAATTGAACATTTCATGGAGCGCATTACTCTTGACTTTGCCACCACCATGGCGAGTGCCCTTAAAATACACGGCCTTTGCTTGGTAATGTGATTTCTCCATGCCTTGATTGCTCCAAAGTGCTAAAGAGCCATATCTATCGAGAAAGTATGGCCCATGTGCATACAATATATGCTGCATAGAAAATTACAAAAATTCAACAAACAGTATGAAGAACATACTACAAGGACACAAGAAATATAACATTACCATGTGGTGAGTAATGTGTGTTTCTCCCCATGCCTCGACCATTTCTTGTGTAAATCTACAAGTGGCTTGTTTAAGTGCCTCAATACCATGGTCATCCAGGTGAGGTCGCTCTAGAAGATCCACCATTTTATCACACACCTCCCATACACGTGCACGTTTTAGGCCAAGCCTGGAATCATTTCCTCGATATGTTGTAACATCACATATCTTCTTCCAAATTTCAAAGTTAGTGTGGCTATGAGAACCCAAGTGGTTTGATAGCAAGTGTCTTGCCTTTGATCCACCCATGCAAATTTTATTAGGGTTGTCTTGTGTAGGGTTTGATTTTCTGTCCTTCATCAAGACCACTGCTCCAGCATGTAATCCAATAGAGGAAAGTACACCCTCTAATGCACGTATTGACTCTTCTCGTCGATCTTTGGGCTCCATGTTCTAGACATAGTTTATGTGGAGCATCAATAGCTTATCCAAAATCCTGAGTCTTGCATGTAATGTGCACACATACACTTGACATAGTGGAATGTCCAAGATTGGGTTCCAAGCATTGTCCTCCTGGTCATGACTAGGTGGCTTGCTTTGGTCACAACTTAATATGCCATTATGCCATACCTTTGATCCTTTCCTCTGTTCAGCATCAAAAACGATTGCTTTTTTTGCACCCACCTGTTTTTGACTTTTGCCTTTGCTAGGTTGTTTCCCTTTTACTCTTGAGTCTACCTGCTGTCTTGGAATCACAACAATAAACACATGAGAATATAGTATTCGCACTTGTTTTACAACCCAACACACACTTTAAGGTTTTTAGATCGCCACCCAAGTGCCATTCAACATTAAAGCAGCCTATCCCCGGAACATCAAGCTTTTGACCATTGACCTGACAAGAGACGACATGTTGAATGCCAGACCATTCAAAATACCACCTCAAGGTATCATGGTTCTCTTTTGGGAGGACCCATGCTGCTTGCCATCAGATGTTCTTCTCTGATTGAATGCCGTAGTAGTGTTGCTTATGCCCTTGACCCCTATTATTGCTGTCTTGAGTTGCATCCAACTCTTGGGTCTCTAAAGGCTTTCCTCTAAGTACTCGGCTCATCAAGGTTAAACTAACACGCTCCAGTCTTTGACCTTTAACCACTTGACATTCATCCAGCTTCAAGACAAACACGGCATTTCCACCTGTCTCTTCAAGTGTGAGGCCATAGTACTGAATCATTGCTTTTTGTAGCACTTCCATGTCAATGTAGACATTGTTATATGCATTGTATTCAACGGGTTTTTTTGTTGGCATTAATATCCTCCACCCACTTGTACCCACCATTAAATATGGATGCAATATCACCATTAGCACACTTCTTTGCCATCTGTAAGCTATAAAGTGTTGGAAGCAAGGATTGCGCAACCCTAAAGTGATTGACCTGTACATTGCTCTGTAACCTTTCTGGCTAATACTTGCTGAGTCACATATATCAAGCATCTCTTTGGGTGTGACAATTTCTTTGATTTCCTTCAAGAAATGTTGACGAAGGGTCTCCCGCAGCTTATCATTACCAGAACCTGTTATCATTTCCATGATATCCTTCTCCTGAAGGACATGCTGAAGAAGGGAGACATTAACATTGTCCTCAGTGTTGTTACATCCTAGTATAGCTGTTGCACATGCCCTATAATCGCAAGAGTCACCCATGAGAGATGCTTTATTCATTAATTGTGTCTCAAAGTTTCTATAATTCCTACAAAAAATTTTACCTGGTTGTTTGTTTACGCCTCTTGCATGCGCTTGCTATCTTAGAAAGTAACCCAACAGCTTTATGTTTTCTTTGCCTTTGCGTGATATCTAATGGGAAGGTGAGTGAAATGGTGAACACGACGCCGAAGATTACGAGTGGAGTGTTGAAGACGAACATAATTATCGATAAATTGATTTATTGTGCACACACGATCCGCTAAATTATTCTTCTGCACCTCAAGCTCCTCTGAGAGCTCTTTAATCCTCTGCATCAAACTATTGATTTGCTTAGTCGATGCCGCTTGAAGCTGGTCAAAGGTAAATTGTGTTTTCCTCTTTCCAGCTGCCTCATCTAGCCACAACATGTGTAATCTCCTACAATAGCCAAGAAGCCCATTGAAACCATCACCAACAAACTTAAAAAAACTTGTAATCCTTTTGAATGGTGGAGGGGCACCAGATATTGGATCTGGTGGATAAAGATTTCCATCAATCCAAAGATCAATGGCCTTTGCTCCTTGCATTCAAAGTTGATCGTATGAAATATTGGGTGCAACATGCCTACTGCTGCGTAGGGTTGCGTATTCTGTCTCCAAATCAACCTTCCTGAAGGCGGATCTTAGAAGGCTTATTGGTGATGTCTTGTAGTGCCATCTACAAGAAAGTAGGCTTGTAAGCTTGGGTTGAATATAGGAGTGGAAGGAGCAGGATATGGTATCAAAAAATAATGGGAAGAATGGAGATGAGGGTTGCTTCTCTAGAGCTGCATTGTGGATAGAGAAAGAAGCC
The DNA here is from genome assembly GCF_041138505.1 of Cibotium barometz. Taxonomy (NCBI): domain Eukaryota; kingdom Viridiplantae; phylum Streptophyta; class Polypodiopsida; order Cyatheales; family Cibotiaceae; genus Cibotium; species Cibotium barometz. Next base: position 7,027,460 of record NC_141109.1, read on the forward strand.
AGAAAGGGAGCCAAAGAAACATAGAGAGGGTTGGCAATGTTGAGACGGAAATGCAAAGGAGACAGGGCATCATGGGAAGCTTCTTTAGTGCAAGCTATGGCTGCTAAGCAATATAGAGAGAGAATACATCATGAAAAGGTTCTTCCGTGCAAGTCATGGCTACTACTGTGGGTTTGGAGAGAGGACCAAGTATTGTAGAGAGAATGCTCCTGATAAGCTTCTTCCTTGCAAGCCATGGCTACTACTGTGGGTTTGGAGAGAGAAGGCTCATTTAGGAGTACAAATCTGCTAGCTATGGAGAGAGGACCAAGTATTGTAGAGAGAATACTCATGGTAAGCTTCTTCCTTCTGCTACTGTGGGTTTGGAGAGAGAAGGCTCATTTAGGAGTATAGATCTGCTAGCTATGGCTTTTGGAGTAGAGAAAGACGCTTTTTTCCATGGAGAAGGAGTGCAGGGCAAGAGGATTTAGAGAGAGAAAGAGATCTCGTGCACACACAAAAAAGGGGGAAAGAAAGTGACAAATTTTTGGAATGTTTGGAGTTCGAAAAGGTAGAGAAGGCTATGATAACTGATTGACAGCCCATTACAAAGCTTTAAAGTCACCTAGGTGGCCAGATCTAAGAATATCTCCTTTTTTCTATTTTTCTTTGTTTTTGTGAAAAATCAAATATATGCTTTTAGGACTAGGCCTCTAGGCTTGGTCAAAGATGGATTAGCATCTTAAGCATTTCACTAAACGTCCAAATTAAAGGGCCCAAGAAGACTCCATTGAGTTCCTAATGCAAAAGTGAATATAGCAAGGGCATTTATGATCCATATAGTGAATCCTTACTTGTCTAGCCAGAGCAAGCCTCCCAATTTGTCCACCATCTCTACAAACTCCAGCTCTAACATATGCTCTCCTTATAATCCATCTTCATTAGTGAAGTTGTATGGATAAAGATGAATGCAATGAGACTCTTCTTGATGAAGGAGCCAACTCTTACAAAGATCTTCATGGTGTTGCATTGCATGAGGAATTTGTGGTTGCCGGCCCCATGAAGATGTGGCACATGATGTGGATTCACAAAATGATGGTGTGGATGAAAGAAATAATGTGGTTGATTGTGATCCTTATGATGACATTTATGAGGAAAATGCTTTGGGTAATGATGATTGATGATGCTTTGGTTTATGGAAGTGATACATGGGTGGACTTTGATGTGGCGAAACATTGGTTGGTGATGACACTTCCAACCATGATGTTTCATACCCATTTGATCCTAATATACATGGAAAGATGCTTGATGTGGATTCATTTCCATATGATCTGGGTGGACAACATGCATTGCCACTTGAAGCGGATGGGTTTCCATATGACTCGGGTGGATACTATGCATGGCCACTTGAAGTGAATGGGTTTCCATATGACCCGGGTGGATACTATGCTCTATGTGGAGTTCTCTTGTGTGAGGCACTTTTGGGGTTGCAATAAAAATACTTCCGCATTCATGAGAGAAGTCAAGAAGATTCCCAACAGCCCATACATTGCTCCATATATGGTTTCGAGGGGACGAAACCTTTGGGTGGGGATGGTTTGTAATGAAGGGGGCTTGGAATTAGACTTAAAGGGAACCCATGGGCATGGATATGGCTGGGCAAGTATGGAGGCCCAACATTAATGAGTGTGAAAAGGTGGGCAAGTATATAGTGAATATTGTAACTAGGAGCAACTAATCACTTTTTGACTAATCAAATCATACTTCTTGGATTTCCATCCTTCTATGGCTATGGCGGTACTCCCTTGAGTGCATGTGGTACTCCATCATAAGTGCATGTCGTACTCCATCATGAGTGCAATCTTTTTCTTTCTCTCTCTCTCTCCATCATTACAATATATATATGTAGGTGGTTATGCATGCAAATATGTCAGGGTGGAATTTATGCATATATGTAGGTGGTTATGCATGCAAATATACAAAGGTGGAATGCATGTATATATGCAAGAGAGTAAGCAAGAAAATCAGCTTTAACTTTTATCTTTAAATTTTCTCTTGAGGTCCATATAACAAATCCATTGCATGTCAAGTTTTCTCCCTCTGAGCGATGTTTATGTTCTCTCTTTGTAATAAGAGAAATTGTAGGACATCAAAATCAAGAATCTTGCTACTCTTTTGTACTAATGATGTGAAAGTTGTGTTGTACATTTGTGATTAGAAGGGCAAAAAGATGGGTCTACACTATACAGCTTTCAAGAGCATTGAATAGGGGTCTACTGTCTAGTGAAATGACTATGAGATAAGTAGCATTAATTACCTTTTATTCTTTGTACATATCGTTATTGTACATTCATTAGTTTTGATATTATTACAATTCCAAAATAAGATTGGTTCTTAAATTATGAATGATGCTTGTTTTACGATAAAAGATTTAACAACTTGTTCATTTTACTTTGAGAAGAATTTAGTGACCTCACTTTCAAGTAAGAAGAATTCACGTCGCTACAATTTAAAGCAACGAGGTTTTGATTCTCTCAAACTTTAAGATATCGCCTCTACTTTCATGGGCAAGGAGGATCCATGTATGGCTAGGCAAAAAATATTTCCCGAACACTGATTCAAACTCTCTTTGTCAAATGTGCTAAAAATCAAGGGTATTGATTGGTTTTTTTTTTTATCTTTATAATTTTAAAATTTCTTACTAACACATTAATGCTTGTTTTTACTGAAGTAAATTTATTGCAGTGTGTGTTAAAAGCATCGTTATGCTATTTTGATAGACTCTACATGTTATTAATTTGCTAGGTCTCGCAAGCTACTAACATCTAAAATTAGGTTTAGTTTTATTCTCTCCATTCAAAATTCATAAGTACATAAATGTAGACCTTACTCGACGCTTTATGACATTTTTGTTATATGCACATTATGTGTGCATATACTAGGAGGCTAACCCACATTAGGCTTGTGAGCATGGGAACAAGCTCTAGTGGAGCATGAGTTAGGACTAACCTTAAGGGTTAAGGTTAGGGTCAGGCATCCAAGGGTCACACATGGGAAATGGAGAGTAAAGAGTCACTTGAGGGCCCTCCTATATAATAGGGGCATGGGGCACATTCAAGGGAGGCTTGGAGGTTTGCGCTTGTGAGGCCAAGGCTATGTTATGCTCTCTTATGTAGAGGATCATATCTACTCACCTACCATTTCACACTATAGCTACATGCTATTGGATTGAAGTTAGACCTCTTGATGGTATGGGATATCAAGGTAGAGGTATGATGTATTTCATTATTATTCATGTGTGCATCCCTTGAGCTTCGGGGGTAGTCAGGTGGATGAGTTTATGCCTGATTGATGCATGTTTATGCATAATAATTATCTAGAGAGATCTTAGGGTTTTAACAGTGGTATCAGAGCAATCTCTAGTTAATTGTTGTTGATTTTTTCTTATTGCAATTTTTAGTATTTTTTAAGTAAATTTTAATATTTACTAATAAAAATATTATTTTATTGATTTGTGTTGATGATTTGCACATGGATCATCGATATGGCAATTGGAACGTGTGTTACTACTATTCAATGGATGAATCGATGTTGCGAGGAAATTTCACGAGTTTAATGCTATTTTTTCCTATTTTTTGTGGTTTAAAATAAATATTAATGGAAATTTTTACAAAAATATCACATATTTTATTGTGGATATTTTTGGTAGAATGGATTCCCTAAATTTTTAGAATTTTTAGAATTTTTAGAATTTTTAAGATTTTTTTCTAATTTTTTAGGAATTTTTGGAGCATTTTTATGGTTAAAAATATATTTTTTATACATTTTTGCGGGTTTTTCCACGGGTATGCGATCAAATTTCTATCGATTTTCTACTAAAATGTAGTAGGGGACACCATGTTGATGCATTAAATGCTCTCTCGTGTGCGTGGGACCCTCTCCACCTCTCAAATCTGATTTTTCTCGTTTATTTTCCTCTTGCGCGTGTGAATCTCTTAAAAGGGATTTTTTTATTAAACATTAATCATAATTAATATTAATTATGATTAAGTAAAGGTTTAATTAAAAACTTTAATCAAAAGATTAAAGTTAAGCTCTCTGTTAATAGAGAGAGAAGGAGGGGGAATTGAGTGGAGAAGATGCAGGAGAGAAGGAGTGGAGATGGAGAGGAGAGATGATCCCTCTCCCTCTCTTGGTTTTCTGCACACCGGATTCCCAGATGGTAGCAGCGGAAGAAGTAACTTCCTCTTGCGCGGGGTAGGGTTTCTCACTCGGGACCTTGCCCTCGAATGTCCGGGCACGAGACTAAGCTGATGGTCATTCCGAAAACCGAAACCGAGAAAATTTCCCATGCCCGAAATACGGGGACGATTCCACCATTTATATTTTCTTAACGAATTTTTCTAACGAGGTCAAGATACTGAACTAACCTTTATCTAGATAAACCAGATAGAAGGGAAACTATTACAAACTTAACTTGAAGGGATCAACGCTTTTTTCCTAATTGAATCAGGCACAGCTGTTGATCTATTCATTTGAGAAGTCTTCAAGCTTTTAATTAACTACTCGAGTTCTAAGCGTAATCCTATTAATCAATTTTATTATTAAAACTCTACTAATTCCAACCTAACCCCATCCGGTGTGAGATCCCTTTGCCCCCTCCGTGCACCGGACTCCCGGTATAGCCGACAGGCGGACGCAGCCCCCTCATGCGTGGGGCAGGGTTTTCTCACTCGAGGTCTCGCCCACGAATGTCCGGGCACGAGACTAAGCTAGTGGTCACTCCAAAAACCGAAACCGGGAAAATTTCCCATACCCGGAAAGCGGGGACGATTCCACCCTTTTGAATTTTCTTAACGAATTTTTTTCTAACGAGATCAATTCTAAACTATCCTTCACCTGAATAAACAAGATAGAAGGAAACTATCGTTGATATAATTTGATCATCTGAGTAATTTCAATGCTTTTTTCCTAATCAAGATCAGGCACAGCTGTTGATCCACTCAATTGAGAAATTTATTAGGGAATTAACTAGCTACTCCAATCCTAGTGTAATCCTAAGATTTTTCAATTTGATTATTAAAACTCCACTGATTCCAGCCTACCCCATCCGGCCCATGGGTTAGCCACCACCCTACCATTGGAATCGATAGAACCAAACAAGTGCTCACCCACCCATAATTGAAATGCCTTTCTTAACTTTAGCTTTAGAAAACAGATACACACACAGTCCTCTTTAAAACTTTAATATAAAAATAATCCATTGACAAAACAGATATGGTCACAGATTTCATACCTCAAAATTTTCATTCAATCCCTTGTTTCAAAAAAATAGTACCAATCTGGACTCTCCGTTGGGACCAGCTAGTCAGCAACGAGATCCAGTAACATAATCATTTCGTCAACATACATATATATCTTCCTCGACATACGAATGGGTGTCCTAAGCACCGCGAGCCCGTGCATCGCTTGGTCAGAACCCTCCAGGATCCTCCTTAGGTGTCCTGGTACTTCGCTCAGGGACCGCTTCGTCGGCCCTCGCCCATCGTACCGAAAGCACACCATTTTTCACCATATCCAGGCTGGTCAAGACCTGGGCAGGTTTTTGCCGCGTCAGCTGTCCCTCAAACACACCCCACCAGCTGTTGCAACCGAACTTCCCTTAGATAAACATATATGCCAAATGCTCTCTCCAGCATTCTGGCGTAAGACAGTCCTTTAAGAAAACAGGGTTTCTATGCAAGATTTCAATTTTGATTTTGTTTGAAAACCATGAATAATCTTAAATCCGTATCTCAATACTTCTAGATCCAAGTTGGAATTCCAAATAGAATTCCTCGAATTCCATTAACTTGATCCTCAGATCAAAATCAAAAGTCTTAGCTTAGTTTCAGATTCGGTGGGGGATTGGAGTACATTTTTCCTGAAACTGGACACATCATCATTGATTGAAATTGACGAAGGAATTAGGTCTTGGTCAATAGCCTGAATCAGAGTTTGGGTCTGGAAAGGTTCTTCCTAAACTATCTTTCTCGAAAGATACTATTTCAATTTCTCTTTTTCTAAATTTCGTTCGACGAATATTTACTTACAGATTTCTAAAAACATAAATTTCTTATGATGAGGAATAAAATAATCATTTATCTCGATTTTTGATTTCGATAGATTAATTGAATTTTCTCATTATCATCTTAGTGAATATGAAACAGTAGCATTTCTTCTCACAGATTATCTACTTATTCATTTTTTTAATTTTTACAAAAAATAAACAGAGGATTAAAGAGAACCCTTATTTAATTATAAAGATTCTATATGCATCTAATTATGCATAAAATCCAATTCTGATGAAAGTCACACTTTTATCATCATAAAAATCATTTATGTTAAAAATCACTCTTTTATATCATGAAAGAATTTCTTTTATGCATATGTTTATGCATATAAATCATTTATCAAGGAAATCACTCTTTTAATATAAAAGAATTTCTTTTATGCATATGTTTATGCATAAAAATCATTTATGATGAAAATCACACTTTTAATATAAAAAATATCTTTTATGCATATGTTTATGCATAAAAATCATTTATGATGAAAATCACACTTTTAATATATAAAAAATATCTTTTATGCATATGTTTATGCATAAAAATCATTTATGATGAAAATCATACTTTTAATATAAAAAATATCTTTTTTTGCATATGTTTATGCATAAAAATCATTTATGATGAAAATCGTACTTTTAATATAAAAAAATATCTTTTATGCATATGTTTATGCATAAAAATCATTTATGATGAAAATCACACTTTTAATATAAAAATTTATCTTTTATGCATATGTTTATGCATAAAAATCATTTATGATAAAAGTAACACTTTTATAATCAAAAAATATTCTTTTATACATACTTTTATGCATAGAAATGAATAATGATAAAATTTATATTTTTATAATTAAAAAATATTCTTTTATGCATACTTTTATGCACAAAAATAAATAATGAAAAAAGTAACACTTTATAATTAAAAAATATTTTTTTTGCATACTTTTATGCATAGAAATTAATAATGATAAAAGTAACACTTTTATACTAAAAAATATTCTTTTATGCATACTTTTATGCATAGAAATCAATAATGATAAAAGTAACACTTTTATAATAAAAAAATATTCTTTTATGCATACTTTTATGCATAGAAATCAATAATGATAAAAGTAAAACTTTTTTATAATAAAAAATATTCTTTTATGCATCTTTTTATGCATAAAAATCCATAATGAAGAAAGTAACACTTTCATAAAAATTATCAATAAGTATCTTTCATAGAATTTAATTCTATTGAAAATCATTCTTTTATAAATATTAATCAATATGCATCTTTCTATGCATGAATGAAAATGACACTTTTAGAATACTCTAACGATGGGGATTACTCTTTTTTATTAGTAAAAGATAAAATTTATTTCACAATTTTTCAAAAAATTTTACCATAACCTCCTTTGTATGGCTGACCATTTTTCAATTTTTTACTCACTAAAATTAATTAGAAGTTCACCAAGAGTATTTAAATCATTCTAGTGTAAACATTTTCTACTTATTTAAGAGAACATTATGAAAAACTTGATTTTATCCAATAGAATGGTTGGATTTACTAAAGAAGAGAGGGGAATGCCTTTTTTCAATGAGGCATAACATCATTTCATTATAGAGAAGACAAAAATCATAAAAAACCATAAAAGAAATAGAAAAGAGAAGAATATCCAATTTACATGGATAATTTGAGAGCTTTCCTTTGGCTTGATGGTTTGAGGGTTCTACTCTTGTTTGAAACAAGAGTGGCCACCAATCTTTTAGAAGAGGGAAGGTCAAAAACTAATGAATTATGAGTAAAATTCACAGTTTTTGGCACTTGGGAGAAGCAGGGTAACAGTGCAAAAACACTAATTTTTCAGATCAGTTTGGTCAATTTTTGACCATTTTTGGGTCAGTTTAGTCCACTTTTTGGATCTAGTTGAAACAGGAGAGAGGAGAGATAAAAATATCTCATTATTTGGGAGTTTAAAACTCATTCAAGAATGTGAAATAGGTGCCTCCTTCATGAGGGGAATTCCCCCATACTGAGGTGTCAAAAATGCATCATTACTTCTAAATATCTCTCTTTTTTAACTATTAACCTTGTCCTTAGTCAACTCTTCATCGTATGTGAGTATTTACTCATTTTTAGGAGATTTTCTTTTTATTCTTCTATTTATCTCTTTCCTACATTTGGATGAATCTTATTGGTCCATAGGAACCTTAATTTAAAATTTCGAAAAAAATCTTGACCCTCAGGATAATGCCTCTTGAACAAATTATACTTAATTTCTATTGCACCTGATGAAAATATTTTTGAACTTTTGTTTCAGGGGAACTTATTTTAATAAGATGAGAAATTTTTTCATCTAAAAATATTTAAAATCTGAATACTCTCTCTAGAACATTTTCTCTCTCTCTAGGTGTTAAAACCCTAAGATCTCTCTAGATAATTGTTATGCATAAAACATGCATAAATCAGGCATAAACTCAACCACCCAACCACCCCCGAGCCCAAGGGATGCACACATGAATAATGAATGAAATACATCATACCTCTACCTTGATGTCCCATACCATCAAGAGGTATAACACAATCCAATAGCATATAGCTATAGTGTGAAATGGTAGGTGAGTAGATATGAACCTCTACAAAGAGAGCATAACATAGCCTTGGCCTCATGGAGCCCAAACCTCCAAGCCCCCAAGCTCCCTTGAGTGTGCCCCATGCCCCTATTATATAGGAGGGCCCTCAAGTGACTCTTGACTTTCCATTCCTCATGTGTGACCCTTGAATGCCTGACCCTAACCTTAAATCTTAAGGTTAGTCCTAACCCATGCTCCACGAGAGCTTGTTCCCATGCTCCCATGCTCACAAGTCTAATGTGGGTTAGCCTCCTAGTATATGCACACATAATGTGTATATAACATAGCACACATAATGTACATATATACTTCCCCTCTCTCAAAACATTACACTCTTGCAATGAAAAGAAGGAGAACTGCGCTGAACAATCTCAACCGACTCCCAAGTCGAATTCTCAATTTCCCTATCTTTCCACCTTATTTTAACCTCATGGATTAGTCAACTACAAAGTTTCCTTTCCCTAAATTCAAGTACCTTATCAGGTTCATGTGGAACATAGGATAATTCATCGACTTCAATGAGTTCTTGAGGAGTAACTGTGTCATCCTCACCTCCCAGTTTTCCTTTCAATCTATCGATATGAAAGACTGGATGAACCCTAACAATTGGAGATAGTTTTAGTTCATACGCAACCGTGCCAATCCGATATATAACTCGAAATGGACCACAATATCTAGGAGATAAATCCGAGCATTTTCCCATTGACAAAGTCTGAGAATCTTTAAGAACATTAAAATAAATCAACGCTCCTGGTTCCAAAAACCGAGATGAGCGTCCCCTATCAGCATAAAACCGTGCCCTATCATGAGCACTCCTGATAGAATCCCGAGCTTCGGTCAGAATTTCCTACATATCTTGCAAGAAATCCCTCGATGCATCAAGCTCGATGTCCTTAAGACTGACATCAATAGGTGCCCTGAGTTGATACCCATACATAAGTATGCACGGACTAAAATAATAGCCATAAATTTAGAACTGTTATAGGCAAATTCCATCATTGGAAGATATTTCCCAATATGATGATTTTCTAGAGACATATGCACGAAGCATACACACTATAATCTGATTCATACATTCTGTTTGCCCATCAGAATACTGCGGATGATCAGAACAATTCACATTCAAAATAACTTCCTTGTTGTAAACCATTCGGAATAAAGTAGGAAAACATGGCATTATAACAGCAGAAACCAGGGATTCATCGGCGCCCCGACATACCCACATCTGCATATGGAATACTCAACGTCTCGAGTTACCCATATCAACATAGAAAATCATCAACGTCTCGATGAGACACATATGTCCATCCGTAAACCTATCAGGTTGATTGTGTAAATCACCTAAAGTACGGAACTAGAGAAAGAAATGCCAACAAAGGAAGAATCCAAATTTCCTTATCCGAACACAACAAGATAAACTTGTTTGAACTCTAAAGAAAGAGATTTCAACAAGTGAAAATGCCGATGAGATTACCGTCATCAAAACATGCAGGCTATAGATAAAAGAAATTTATCTAGAGAATGCCCACAGTATAACTTCTAGTGAATTTAGAAAATAAGATTGTCTTTGAATGTTGAGGTCAACATGCTAAGTGATGTAAGCAAAGCAACAATCTTGAGCCCAAATTATCCCATAAGATAATATATGTGAGGGATCCCTAGCGTCCCATACCACCATGATACCATCCATACATACCTTAACAATTTGAAACTCCCTAATATGCCGTCTAGGAAATATGAATAAATCCTTGTATAAAAGGAATAAGATGGCCTTATCCAAACTTTCACATACTAAACCTGTCTCTGTATACTTGAGACTACATCAAGGAATAAATCCTTCTGAGTACATCATTAGAAAAGAAATTGAATTATTGGCGCCTTTCTAATGATAACTACCCAAAACACAATAAATTTAGGGTAGAAAAATAACTCACCTAGATATATAAGCAACTAGGTATCCGAGTTGGAATATACACAAGAGTACAAGAAATATACTCCAAAATTATGTGCAAAAAACGAAGGCAAATGCTACCTTCAAAGCACATGTAAAATTCAAAAGATCAAAAGATCCTTCTAAAACCATGGATAAAAGCATAGAAGCTCCTCGAATCCATAAACACCATAGTTGATCATAAAAAACAATGCATACCATCTAATGGACATAAATCATGCCAAAAGAAGCATTAAAATTGGTGGCCAACTCATCAATCCGGAGTATATGAATGTTGTGTTGTTCAAATAAAACTCCAAAGTAAGAAAGTGAAACACATGTGTGTAGCACTCAATAAGAAAAACCCTAGACATAAGTGATCTAGGCAGAACCTGATGAGTCCATATAAAACTTGGAAAACATCCAATAGAAGTCCACCAAAATAAACCGATCAACTAACCCATGATAGAGGCTTAAGAAATTAAGCACAAACCACACTTTAATAAGTGCAAAATAAATTATCATGGAAAAGTGTCAAAGGTGAAACACACTTTGAACGAAAATTATAGCCATCAAAAGAAATTAAGGAACACGTCCAAAAAGAATGGCTAAACAATGGTAAAAAATCATGAATACATCGTTTAGAATTAATCCAAACATAAATATCCATTAATACGAGATATAATCGTATTATTAATATGCAAATAACACGCATCTATCTAATGTCAGTACGAGAAAACGTACTTCAACATTAAATAACCCTCAAAAATATTAAATTCTCGAGAAAAAGAATTATCATGATTTTTTTTTCTAATTTTCCCAAATTTATAGGGTCTCAAAATATAATAATTTTGAATTCCACCAAACCTATCTCATGGCATTCCAAACTTATATTTTTCCAGAAAATTTTTAGCAATTTAATTTGCCAAAATACCATTGATATTTTAAAAATACCAATTTTTAGGATTTCCAAATATAATATCTAGAATATTCCTAATTTTCCCTGAGAATCCCATCGTTCACGAAATTTCCAATTCCGCCCGACAATTCTCAAATCCAATGAAAATTTTTAATTTTAATGGATTTTTTAATTTTCTGGCTCAAAAATATATATTTTTAAAGGAATTTGAATGGTCACGGGCGCCCGAATGGACACACCACATGCCAAACACCAACCCCGTATTTTTCCAAAATTTAAAATAACCTTTGTCTAATTTTTCACTAATTTTCAAGAATTTTTTAAAATTTTTAATCAACCCCGAACGCATTTAGAATACGAACGATCAAAAAATTTCGGAATTCCAACGGTTTTCCCGGAATACGGAAAGCCAAAAGTTTTGGGAAAATGAAAAGACAAAAAAAAATCGGAATGTGAAAGGCCAAAGGTTTCCGGAATACGGAAGGTCAAAAGTTTTTCCGGAATTCGGAAAGCCAAAAGGTTTCGGGAAAACGGAAAGCCAAAGGTTTTCCGGAAGATGAAAAGCCAAAATTTTTCAATAAGAAAATTCCAGGAATTTTTCAGAGATTTTTTAACCTCAAATTCCAATTTTTCTGAATTTTTCAGGCTTTTTCTAAGCTTTTTTTCTGAAATATTATCAAAAAGTTTTTTTTGGAAATAAAAAACTCATTTTTTTAAAAAAATAAAAAAAATAAAAAATAAGCTTTTTAAGCTTATTAAGCATTTTGATTTTTTAGGGGGGGGGGGGGGGGGGCGTTTTTTTTCCGCCCGGCTGCAGCACGCAGCCCCCTCCCCCGTCGCCTGCGCATGGAAGAGTTGAGGGAGGGAGAGAAACTCCCTCCTCTCCTTCTTCTCCCTTCTTTCCTCTCCCTCATCTTCCTTTCATTCTCTTTCCACATTCCTTCTCTGTTAATCAAAGATTAACTTAATCTTTGATTAAAGATTTTAATTAAACTTTTTTAATCATAATTATGATTAATTATGATTTATGCTTAAAAAAATCATTTTAAAGAGATTTTTCACCCGGAAAAGAGAAAGAAAAATCAGATTTGAGAGGCGGAGAGAACCCCACGCACACAGGAGAGCATCTCATGCATCAACACGCTGTCCCCTACTGAATTTCAGTAGAAATTGACAGAAATTTGATCGCATTCACGCGGAAAAAACCCGCAAAAAATGTATAAAAATATATTTTAAATCAAAAAATGCTCAAAAATTCCTAAAAAATTAGGAAAAAATTTCTAAAAATTCTAGAAATTCAGGGAATCCATCCTACAAAAATATCCACCATAAACTTTATGGTATTTTTGTAAAAATTCCATTAATGCTCAATTTTAACCATAAAAAATAGGGAAAAATAACATTAACTCACGGTATTCCCCCGCAACGTCGATTCGTCCATTGAATTGTAGTTACACACGTTCCAATCACCATATCGATGATCCATGTGCAATTCATCAACACAAATCAACAAAAGATAACATTTTATTAGTAAATATTAAAATTTACTAAAAAAAATCAACAATTAAATAGGGATTGCTCTGATACCACTGTTAAAACCCTAAGATCTCTCTAGATAATTGTTATGCATAAAACATGCATAAATCAGGCATAAACTCAACCACCCAACCACCCCCGAGCCCAAGGGATGCACACATGAATAATGAATGAAATACATCATACCTCTACCTTGATGTCCCATACCATCAAGAGGTATAACACAATCCAATAGCATATAGCTATAGTGTGAAATGGTAGGTGAGTAGATATGAACCTCTACAAAGAGAGCATAACATAGCCTTGGCCTCATGGAGCCCAAACCTCCAAGCCCCCAAGCTCCCTTGAGTGTGCCCCATGCCCCTATTATATAGGAGGGCCCTCAAGTGACTCTTGACTTTCCATTCCTCATGTATGACCCTTGAATGCCTGACCCTAACCTTAAACCTTAAGGTTAGTCCTAACCCATGCTCCACTAGAGCTTGTTCCCATGCTCCCATGCTCACAAGTCTAATGTGGGTTAGCCTCCTAGTATATGCACACATAATGTGTATATAACATAGCACACATAATGTACATATAACACTAGGCCAAAACTGGTAGAAACAAGATCTTTTATATTTTTGAAGAGAGATTTGATTACAAGGGAAGATGCTAGACATCTTGAGAGGCTGGGGAGGAATCTTACATTCTCTCCCACTTGAAAAACGCGAGATGTCCTCATCTCCCAAAATGGGGGTAATCCCGCAACAGATCGATTTCATTCTCCCAGGATAGAACTTCCATTTTATACCAATAATTCTCTGAGAATTCTGTTCCTAAGAATCTTTTCTCGAACATCAAGAATTTCTTCAGGTTGGAGTTCCATCTGCCCTTGGGTTGAAGAGGTTAGGATTTCATCATCAAGCACATGATTTGGACTTGGCACATATTTCTTTAGAAGGCTTACATGAAATACATTATGAACTTTGAGATGAGGAGGCAGAAGAAGCTCGTAGGCTAAGTCACCTACTTTCTTTGTAATCAGATATGGTCCACAATATCTGGGGGATAACTTCTTGTACTTCCCAAGAGATAAAGAACTTCTTTTGGGCCGTACTCGAATGAAGACCATATCTGCTTTTTTGAATTCTCTGTGTGTCCTTTTTTTATCTGCATATTGCTTCTATCTATCCTGGGAAGCTTTTATATCTTTACGAATTGCCTGCATCTGCTGCTCCATGTCGTCAAGCATCTCTCTTGACATCTCGACCACCCTAATCAATGGGTCGGACCAAGTTAATGGAGTTAAGCAATCTTGTCCATACAGAGCTTTAAAAGGGCTCATCCCGATACTTCGGTGATAAGAAGCATTGTAGGTGAACTCGACTAGGTGCAGATAGCTTAGCCACTTCTTGGGTTCCCTGCCCCACAGCATGACCGAAGTATATCTTCGATTACTTGGTTTACCCTTTCAGTTTGACCATCGGTCTCAGGGTGATAAGCTGTGCTGAGATCCAAGAAAGTTCCCACTGCTTCGAAAAATGCAGTCAAGAACCTTGAAGTAAACTTGGGATCACGATCACTTACTATTCTCCTGGGTAGGCCATGCAATCTGAAGATTTCTTTGAGGAACACTCTGGCCACATCCACTGCAGTGTAGGTTTCTTTTACAAGGATCATATGGGCAACTTTGGTTAGTCTGTCAACTACCACGAAAATGGAGTTGTAACCTGATTGCACTGAAGGTAATCCAGTAATAAAATCCATACTGATACATTCCCACTTCATTTGGGGGATGTCCAATGGATGTAACTTCCCAGGCATTTTTACTCTTTCAACTTTGACTTTCTGGCATGTCAGACATTGACGTACATGATTCAATACATCCTTTTTTAGACCAGGCCAAAAGAAGCTTTTCTTTACAGACATGTAGGTTTTGATGAAACCTGGATGTCCTGCTACTATAAGGCTGTCATGGGCTTCCTTCAAAATTTGACCCTTGGTCATTGGGAATGCATAGCCTGCGATTATAATACATAATGCCATCATCCAGGTTGTACTCCTGTGGAGTTTTTCTTTCCTGCATAATTAGGGTAGCAATAGGGCCAAAGAATCTATCCTGCATAATCTTCTCTCTTGCTTCAATAATCAAAGGATTTGATATTACAATAATTGCAAGCAAGGAGGATTTCAAAATCAAATTCCTATAGGGTCTGCATCCACCTTCTTTGGCGCATGTTGAGATCCTTCTGAGTGAAGATCCACTTTAAGCTCTGGTGATCTGTCATCAAAGTGAATCTTTGACCCAGTAGGAAATGTCTCTACAACTTCAGGGCATATACTACTGAAAGTAGTTCCAAGTCGTGGACAGCATAATTCCTCTCATGCGTTCTGAGTTTTCGGGATTCATAGGCCACTGCATGACCTTCCTGCTACATGAGTGCACCTCCCAGGGCAAAACCACTGGCATCAGTTACTACCTCAAAGGGCAGAGAGAAATCTGGCAGCTTCAGAATGGGACTGGTTACCAAGGCGGTCTTCAGCTTATCAAAAGCACTCTGGCACCTGGCAGTCCATTGAAACGGAATATTCTTCTTGAGAAGATTAGTCAGGGGGGAAGCTATAAGAGCATACTTTGGTATAAAAATTCTATACCAACCAGTCCCAAGAATCCTCTGACTTCTTTCACTGTCTTTGGTTTAGGCCAATCTATGACTGCTTGGACTTTTGCAGAATCTGGAGAAATTCCATCTTTGGATACCAGAAAGCCCAAGTATTCAACGTGGTTGGCAGAGAAAGTGCATTTGCTCTTTTTGGCAAAGAGATGGTGCTTCCTTAGAATCTCAAGAACTTTTCGAACATGAGTCTCATGGTCAGCTGCGTTCTTTGAGTAAATCAGAATGTCACCAAAGAAAACTAAAACAAAATCATCCAAGTATTCTCTGAGGATGGTCTTACATTAGGCGATTCTCATATCAAAATCAAAAGTCTTAGCTTAGTTTCAGATTCGGTGGGAGATTTGAGTACATTTTTCTTGAACTGGGCACATCATCATTGATTGAAATTGACGGCGAAGGAATTAGGTCTTGGTCAATAGTCTGAATCAGAGTTTGGGTCTGGAAAGGTTCTTCCTAAACTATCTTTCTCGAAAGGTACTATTTCAATTTCTCTTTTTCTAAATTTCGTTCGACGAATATTTACTTACAGATTTCTAAAAAAATAAATTTCTTATGAGGAATAAAATAATCATTTATCTTGATCTCCGATTTCGATAGATTAATTGAATTTTCTCATTACCATCTTAGTGAGTATGAAACGGTAGCATTTCTTCTCACAGATTATCTACTTATTCATTTTTTTAATTTTTGTAAAAATTAAACAGAGAATTAAGGAGCACCCTTATTTAATTATAAAGATTCTATATGCATCTAATTATGCATAAAATCCAATTCTGATGAAAGTCACACTTTTTTATGATGAAAATCATACTTTTAATATAAAAAAATATCTTTTATGTATATGTTTATGCATAAAAATCATTTATGATGAAAATCACACTTTTAATATAAAAAATATCTTTTATGCATATGTTTATGCATAAAAATCATTTATGATAAAAGTAACACTTTTATAATTAAAAAATATTCTTTTATGCATACTTTTATGCAAATAAATTAATAATGATAAAATTAACATTTTTATAATTAAAAAAATATTCTTTTATGCATAGAAATCAATAATGAAAAAAGTAACACTTTTATAATAAAAAATATTCTTTTATGCATAGAAATCAATAATGATAAAAGTAACACTTTTATAATAAAAAAATATTCTTTTATGCATACTTTTATGCATAGAAATCAATAATGATAAAAGTAACACTTTTATAATAAAAAAATATTCTTTTATGCATACTTTTATGCATAGAAATCAATAATGATAAAAGTAACACTTTTTTATAATAAAAAATATTCTTTTATGCATAAAAATCCATAATGAAGAAAGTAACACTTTCATAAAAATTATCAATAAGTATCTTTCATAGAATTTAATTCTATTGAAAATCATTCTTTTATAAAAATTAATCAATATGCATCTTTCTATGCATGAATGAAAATGACACTTTTAGAATACTCTAACGATGGGGATTACTCTTTTTGATTAGTAAAAGATAAAATTTATTTCATAATTTTTCAAAAAATTTTGCTATAACCTCCTTTGTATGGCTGACCATTTTTCAATTTTTTACTCACTAAAATTAATTAGAAGTTCACCAAGAGTATTTAAATCATTCTAGTGTAAACATTTTCTACTTATTTAAGAGAACATTATGAAAAACTTGATTTTATCCAATAATCAATCATCTAGGATAAAGAATAGTTGGATTTACTAAAGAAGAGAGGGGAATGCCTTTTTTCAATGAGGCATAACATCATTTCATTTTAGAGAAGACAAAAATCATTGAAAACCATAAAAGAAATAGAAAAGAGAAGAATCTCCAACTTACATGGATAATTTGAGAGCTTTCCTTTGGCTTGATGGTTTGAGGGTTCTACTCTTGTTTGAAACAAGAGTGGCCACCAATCTTTTAGAAGAGGGAAGGTCAAAAACTAATGAATTATGAGTAAAATTCACAGTTTTTGGCACTTGGGAGAAGCAGGATAACAGTGCAAAAACACTATTGAGTTTCAACAAAGGGGAAGGCTTCTATTTATAGGAAAAAGTGAGCTTCTAACCAAGCCAACTGATTCTAGAATTTTCCATATCAGTTTGGTCAATTTTTGACCATTTTTTGGTGAGTTTAGTCCACTTTTTGGATCTAGTTGAAATAGGAGAGAGGAGAGATAAAAATATCTTATTATTTGGGAGTTTAAAACTCATTCAAGCATGTGAAATAGGCACCTCCTTCATGAGGGGAATTCCCCCATACTGAGGTGTCAAAAATGCATCATTACTTCTAAATATCTCTCTTTTTAACTATTAACATTGTCCTTAGTCAACTCTTCATCTTATGTGAGTTTACTCATTTTTGGGAGATTTTTCTTTTATTTTTCTATTTATCTCCTTCCTACATTTGGATAAATCTTATTGGTCCATAGGAACCTTAATTTAAAATTTTGAAAAAATCTTGACCCTGAGGATAATACCTCTTGAACAGATTTTACTTAATTTCTAATGCACCTTCTGAAAATATTTTTGAACTTCTGTTTCAGGGGAACTTATTTTAATAAGATGAGAAATTTTCCCATCTAAAAATATTTAAAATCTGAATACTCTCTCTCTCTAGAATATTTTCTCTCTCTAGGCCAAAACTGGTAGAAACAAGATCTTTTATATTTCTGAAGAGGGATTTGATTTACAGGAAGATGCTGGACATCTTGAGAGGCTGGGGAGAAATCTTACATCCGGTCCATGGGTTAGCCACCGCCCAGTACTGGAATAGTAGAACCAGACAAGCACTCACCCACCCATAATTGAAAGCCTTTCTTAACTTTTGCTTTAGAATACAGATACTCACACACTCCTCTTTAAACTTCAATTTATAAAACCTTCTATTGACAAACAATTACTCGTTATTACAGATGTCATAACTCAAAGTTTTCATTCAATCCTTGATTCTCACAAAACAGTATCACTCTGGACTCTCCGTTGAGACCAGCGGGTCAGCAACGAGATCCAGTAACAGATTATAATAATTTTCTCATCATCATTCATATATACATCTTCCACGACATATGCATGGGTGTCCTAAGCACCGCGAGCCCGTGCATCGCCTGGTCAGAACCCTCTTGGATCCTCCTTAGGTGTCGTGGCACTTCACTCAGGGACCGCTTCGTAAGCATACCATTTTACACCATACCCAGGCTGGTCAAGACCTGGGTAGGTTTTTGCCGCGTGAGCCATCCTTTGAACACTCCTCGCCAGCTGTTGCAACTAAACTTCCCTTAGAAAAACACATATACCAAATGCTCCCTCCACCAGCATTCTGGCGTAAGACAGTCCTTTAAGAAAACAGGGTTTCTATGCAAGTTTTCAGTTTTGAATTTCTTTTGAATACAATGGGTATTTCTTAAATCTGTATCCCAATACTTCTAGAGCATAGGTTTGGATTCCCAAGCAGAATTCCTCGAATTCTGTAATCTTGATCCTCATCAAAATCAAAGGTCTCAACTTAGTTTCAGATTCGGTGGGCGATTTGAGTGTAGATTACTGAACTGGACACATCGTCTATTCTTGAAACTAATGAAGGAGTTATGTCTTGGTCATAGTCTGATTCAGGGAATTGAGTATGGAAAGGTTTTTCTCCCTGAACTAACTTTATCGAAGGGTAATATTTCAATTACTACTTTACTGAATTTCATTCATTAAGTATTTGCTTAACTGAATTCAAAACTAATCACGAATTCCTATGAGGGATAAATTAATCATTTAACTAAAATTCTGACTTCGATAGGTTTTGTGAATTTTCTCATTACCATCCTAGAGAATATAAAACGGTAGAATTTTCTTTCACAGAGTATTTACTTATTCATTTACCAATATTCATGGGATTTAAACAAAGGATTAAAGAGAACTCTTGTTTTGATAGAGAATATAAAACGGTAGAATTTTCTTTCACAGAGTATTTACTTATTCATTTACCAATATTCATGGGATTTAAACAAAGGATTAAAGAGAACTCTTGTTTTGATATAAAAATTTTGTATGCATCTATTTATGCATAAAATCCAACTTCTAAAGAAATAACACTTTTATATAAAAGAAAAATCCTTTTATGCATCTATTTATGCATAAAAATCAATATTAGTGAAAGTAACACTTTTACAATAAAAATTTTCTTTTATGCATAAAAATCCATTTCGATGAAAGTAACAATTTTATAATAAAAAATATTCTTTTATGCATCTATTTATGCATAAAAATCAATATTGATGAAAGTAACACTTTTATAATAAAAAATATTCTTTTATGCATCTATTTATGCATAAAAATCCATTTTGATGAAAGTAACACTTTTATAATAAAAAAAATATTCTTTTATGCATCTATTTATGCATAAAAATCCATTTTGATGAAAGTGACACTTTTATAATAAAAAAATAACCAATATGCATCTTTCTATGCATAGAATTTATATCTAAAAGAAATAACACTTTTATAATAAAAATATTTCTACTATGCATTTTTCTATGCCTAGAATGAAAATAACACTTTTAGAATACACAAATGGTGGGGATTACTCTTTTTGAATGATAAAAGATAAAACTTATTTCACCAAATTTTAGAAAATTTTACCATAACCTCCTTTGTATGGCTGACCATTTTTTAATTTTTCTCTATCTAAAAATTACTTAAAACTTATCCCCAAATATTTTTAAGAACTCTAAACTAATCAAATTTCACTTTTAAAAAATGAACAATATGAAAAGTTTAATTCCAACTATTAGATCACTTAACTAGGATAAAGAAGGACTGATTTTAAGAATGAGAGAGGGGGAAAGCCTTTCCAACAAGGCATAGCATCGATTTATCATTTCAAACAAAACAAAAATTAGAAAACCATTAAAAGAGTAAAGAAAAATATAAGATTTCTAACTTACATGAATTCTGGGAGCTTTCCTTTGGCTTGATGGTTTGAGGGATCTACTCTTGTTTGCAACAAGAGTGGCCACCAAATCTTTAGAGGGAATGGTCAAAAACTAGTGAATTATTAAGAAATTCACAGTTCTTGGCTCTCTTGGGAGGAGTAGAGTAACAGTGCATAAAACACTATTAAGCTTCAACAAAGGGGAAGGCTTCTATTTATAGGAAAAAGTGAGCTCCTAACCAAGCAAACTGTTTCTAGAATTTTCTAGATCAGTTTGGTCAATTTTTGACCATTTTTAGGTCAGTTTAGCTTACTTTTTGGAACTATAGGAGAGAGGGGAGATGAAATATCTCAATTTTTTATAATTTAAAACTCCACCACACATGTGAAATAGGTGCCTCCTTCATGAGGGGGGAATTCCCATTGTAAGGTGTCAAAAATCTATTTTTTTAGTATTTCCTTTGGTCCTTAGTCCACTCTTCATCTTATGTGAGTATTTACTCATTTTGGGGGGGATTTTCTTTATTTCTTCTATTTATCTTCTCCACACATTTGGATGAATCTGATTGGTCCCTCAAAACCTTAATTAAAAATTTTTAGAAAATCTGGACCCCTAGGATAAGGCCTCTTGAACATATTATACTTGATTTCTAATGCACCTTCTGAAAATCTTTTTGAACTTTTGTTTCGGGGGAACTTATTTTAATAAGAAGAGATATTTTTTCATCCAAAAATATTCAAAATCTGAATAATCTCTCTCTAGAATATTTTCTCTCTCTAGAATATTTTCTCTCTAGAATATTTTCTCTCTCTAGGATTTGATTAGAGGGGAAGATGCTGGACATCTTGAGAGGCTGGGGAGGAATCTTACATTCTCTCCCACTTGAAAAATGTGAGATGTCCTCATCTCGCAAACTGGGGGTAATCCCGCATGAGTTCGGTTTCTTTCTCCTCCAGGTGGCATATTCAAAAGGATAGAACTTCCATTTGACCAATAATTCTCTTAAAATTCTGTTCCTGAGAACCTTTTCTCGAACATCAAGGATTTCTTCAGGTTGGAGTTCCATCTACCCTTGGGTTGAAAAAGTTAAGATTTCATCAAGCACATGATTCGGACTTTTGATGATTCGGACTTGGTACATACTTTTTAAGAAGGCTGACATGAAATACATTATGTACTTTGAGATGAGGAGGCAAAAGAAGCTCGTAGGCTAAGTCACCTACTTTCTTTGTAATCAGATATGGTTCACAATATCTCGGGGATAACTTCTTGTACTTCCCAAGAGATAGAGAACTTCTTTTGGAGCGTACTCAAATGAAGACCATATCTTGTTAGATATCCGTAACGCTCTACAGGCATTACCACAAGAGAGGACGGGGCCTCTGGCTCACCACCCAGCCATAGAGGAAGAATGAGGATTGCCCCTCATCCCCCAGGCTATATAGTGTGTGGCCTGCCGTCCACACTAGCCTGGCCGCCCATGACTCCGCATGGACGTCCTCTCCCACTGAACCCCGAATATAGCCATCCGGTCTACCGCCGCCGTCGATCACAGGCGTTACAACCTACGTGACATTACCACCCCCCCTTAAGAAGAGTTTTCGTCCTCGAAAATAAACTGGGAAAACCTTTTGGAAATTGCACTACGGCATTCCCACGTAGCTACCTCCTCATCCCTATCTATCCATTTAACAAGTACCTCCTGGTACACTTTATGTCGGGTTTGTCTGTCTCGATACCCAAGAATCCTTTCCGGTTCATGTGGTATCTTTGATGGAGTGATCAATTCCACCAAAATATCTAGAGAAACTACGTTCTCTAACCCGTGAACTGATTTCTTCAGTTTACTAACATGGAAGACAGGATGAACTTGAGAACTCTCCGGTAACTCAAGTTTGTAGGCTACATCCCCAATCTTCTTAAGGACCTTGAAAGGACCGCAATATCTAGGATAAAGTTTATCACACTTTCCCGTTTTCATGGTTGCTGAATGCGCAGGAACCTTTAAAAATACAAAGTCACCTTCTGCAAAGGTCACTTGTCTGCGTCCTTTATCGGCAAATGTTTTAGCGCGATCCTGTGCGCTACGAATGCTCTCGCGTACAGCTTTGAGCATATCATTCATATCTTTAAGGAACTCCTTGACAGATTGAATCTTCTTCTTATCTAGGCCTACAGCCACCATCGGGGATCTCGGCTGGAATCCATACATTAACATGAATGGTGTAAATCCAGTCGTCGCTGAATGCTTGGAGCTGTTATAAGCAAACTCCAATATGGGCAAATATTCTTCCCAATTTGATTGCTTCTTACTTACATAAGAACGCAACATATCCTCGAGTATTTGGTTAACCCTTTCTGTTTGACCATCAGACTCCGAATGGTCCGCCGTACTCATATTCAGAGTAGTATCCAGCTTTTTGAAGACTTCCCTCCAAAAGTGGCTGTTGAACTTTCTATCTCTATCTCTGACACTATATCTGCGGGCAAGCCATATAGCTTGTAGAGATGTTCAATAAAGAGTTTTGCCAACTCTGGCATTTTTATTATTTTCTTGGTGGGAATAAATTTTGCCATCTTGGTTAACCTATCCACCACCACCTAGACCGAGTCATTACCTTGACTTGTCGTGGGTAAACCGGTGATGAAATCCATGGAAATGCTTTCCCATTTCCCTTGAGGAATGCTTAAAGGATGGAGCAAGCCCCCAACCTTTAGCCTTTCACGCTTATTGACCTCACACTTATTGCATTGCAGCACATAAGTCTGGACGTCCTTGAGCAAACTAGGCCAATAAAATTGTCGTTTGACTAGTGCATAGGTCTTTTGTATCCCGGGATGACCAGCACTTGGACTATCGTGACTTTCTCTAAGAATGCATGCTCGAAAGTCACCAATAGTTGGTACACACACCCTACCCTTGTAGAGTAAGTACCCATCGTCAATGGAGTAGTTAGCATACTTCTCCCCCCCCGATGAAGTTTAGCATCATCCTTTGAAACCGTGTAGGAAAACAAAGGTGATGAAGGGCCTACGTCTGAGCTCTCTGGCTCAAAACTATACCCCGAAGACTCGACTAGCCTCTCCGGACTAACTCTCGCCTCGCTACCCACTGCACCTACGGCCAGTCTCTCCGGACTAGCATTACGTGTGCCGGCGAGGAAGGTGGGCACGGCTGTGACAAAGTGCGTACGCGTACAGCGCGCCAGACCTCTGTAAAGACAGGATCATGCTCACACAAGCCACGGAGTGAATCCAAGAACTCATTCTTGAAAACCGTAAAGCTTAACTCATTAATTTGTGGCATGCGATTAAGCGCATCGGCCACAACATTATATTTACCCCTTTAGTAGCGAATCTGAAGGTCAAACTCCTGTAGGAGCTCCGCCCACCGAGCTTTTCGACCTTTCAACTTGTTTTGACTTGAAAGCCATGTTAGGCTTTCGTGATCCGTACGTACTTCAAAAGTGGCATCATATAAATAGTGTCTCCACTTTTTAAGTGCATGTACGATGGCCAGTAACTCTCGCTCGTAAGCCAAGTAGTTACGCTGAGCCCTATCTAATTTTTGCTCTCAAATGCAACAGGGCATCCCCTTTGCAAAAGCACGGCTCCAATGGCCTCACCACTAGCGTCTGTCTCCAAGACAAACGGCTCAATAGGGTCAACTATAGTCAAAACAGGTGCAGCTGTTATGGCTACCTTAAGTTTTTCGAAGCTTCTTTGTTGGTGTCCCTCCCAACATATATTCTTTGTTTTTGTGCGCAACTGATCCGTCACGGGACTGCGATCTTCGCGTAGTCCTTTACATACTATCGGTAAAACCCCGACATGCCAAGAAAAATCTAGAGTTCTTCGAGATTTTTTGGGGCTAGCCACTTGAGAATAGCTTCCACTTTCTCAGGTTGTTCCATCCGCGTACCATGGGCGGATATAATGTGGCCCAAATAGTGAATTTCTCTTTCAAAAAATTCACATTTGCTCTCCTTCGCAAATAGCTTGTGTTGTCGCAATAACTGGAACACTAATCGCAAATGTGCCAAGTGTTCTTTACACGTTTTGCTGTACACAAGAATATCATCTAGGAAAACTACTACGAATTTTCCTGAGTATGGACGTAAAACACTGTCCATCAGCGTCATAAAAGTGGCTGGAGCATTGGTTAGCCCAAACGGCATAATCAAAAACTCAAAGTGACCGAATCGTGTCCTGAATGTTGTCTTCACAACATCCTCGACCTTAATTCTAACCTGATGATACCCAGATCTCAGGTCTATCTTAGAGACATATTTCGACCCATAGAGTTGATCAAACAACTCGTTCATACGTGGCATGGTTGTACCATCTATCAAGAAAAATTCCAAACTACTAATAACCACATTATCAATCCACAGATAATGACTGAGCTTGCTGCTGCGAAGCCATAGGATGCTAGATAATTGATGGTAATTACACAAGCTCAATGTCTCATTACATCATACATTCAATATAAATGCAAACATCATAGTACTTCGGATGATGAACTTAGGAATTTCATCCTATCCCTGTTTGGTGTTGGTATGAAGTATAACTATGAGAACATTATTTGCTGCCTCCTCATTATAGCGGCAAAGCTACCTACCCATCACAGGTGGGAATCTCTACCAAGCTATAACCAATGACAAGCAAATAAACGAGTACTCTTGTAAGAACTTCATAACCATATCTCACACCAAACTCATAATCACTACGGATTAAATGCCAGGGCTTGCAAAATTGAATGTTGTCTGATAGGTAGAGGGGATCATCAAACTACGGATGACATTGACAACTCACTAGGACTAGTGATGTGTAACTTTTAAGTTACTTCACTCTCCTTGCTTATTCCATACCATCGAACAAATCGGTCCCTCGATTTGAGCAACGTCAACATATTTATGAGTACCTCGATACTCATGGATTGTGGTTCGGTAATTTAAAATGTTGATCTAGAGTATCTTTCACTCGAGGATCTTAATTTTATTAGCAGCTGTGTATTAGTAGTGAGTAACTACGTACCCACTATCATCACACTAGTAGCTCCATACTAGTCTGTGAGTAACTCGGTACCCAATGGCGTACCTCCCCCGAGTGGGAGTACCATATACAACCATCTATAACAAGATGCTTAAGTCACTTGCTGCTAAGAAGTGACTACACAAATTGATCCCTCCATTGCACATTGCAGTACAATCTCTGGTATTACAACACGAATTTTTGGACGTCCTTATCATAGAGGTCAACATAAAAACTAGTGCATAGGTCTTGTGGAGTCTCGGCTGACCTAAGTCACCACACCACTGGTGACTTGCTACAAAAAATGTGGCGCCGAAGTCACCACCTATGTACTTTAACTCCGTAAAGTACATGGTTTTCATCTATCATTTATGGAAAGTTGTAAAACATTCCTGCGATGGATTTTTATCAACTTAAAATTATTGTGCACTATTTTAGTGTGAAGAGCTTTTTTCCTGGGTACCATGGTTCACCCCAAGCTCATCTGTTGCTAAATTCTCCGATTTAACAAAAGATATGTCTGCCTCCGAACACTCCAATTCAGCCCCAGACTTTGAGTTTACTTCTTAACACTCCGGTTAAGTCAAAACTCACCAGATATAGTAGGATTTACCACTAAGCTCTCCGGTTTAGCCTCCTATCCTAACTCAGCCGGAGTTTATGTACACTACATATGTCGGATCCGATACTAACAATAACCAGGCTCGTCTAGAGTGAGATACTACTCACTATTGCCATGTTAAACCTTATTAAATCCTAGAAATGCTCCACTCATTCCCTAGGGGTCATACGACTTATAGGGTTTACACACACATGAACTTTGTAAGCAAAATAGCCTGTCATGCAATATTACAATTGCTTATGTAGGAAAGTAATATATTTCCTAAATTCATATGGTAGCAACTAAAATGTGCTCACAATCGCACGCTTATGTTGAACATAGGCAAGACTACGCTTGCAAAATGCTATAGGACGTCCCCCATGCATGAAACTGTCCAACCAAACTAGTCTTACTGCTAACCTCTAGATTTAGATCACTCCGGAACTAAATCACTCTGTTAACACTAGTACACCATCATGGTCTTGCTACCTAGAGCTTCTCTGAACTCTGTAACTGGGTTTTATCCCAACTTATGGCTATATTTGGTAATTTTCAAAGTTCAAATTTTATCTTGCACACTTTATCACTACAGACAAGTGTACATACAGACCTGCCAAAGAGTCAAGTTACATGCACAAGCCTTGGCGTCCCATTCCACCAAGACTACAATCGATTCCGTGAGAATTTCATACCATCAAATTACCACCAAACCAATTGATGTGACATATAAAAAGGCTCTTTCCCCCCTCGAAAGATCACCACAAACTCTCGAGCAGTGGGATGTCGACGCATGGCAATAAAAAGAAGAGAAAACCATGCTAGTAAGTTTAAGAACATTTCTCTTCGTCGTAGAAGAGAAAACCAGCTTGCCTCTACGGGCCAAGGCTCTCTTGTTGCTTCAAACAGTAAGCAACTTGTTTGGACACAAGGCATAACCACATCAAGACTACGCTTGTACATGGTTATCATTTGCCAAAGTTTATCACAATCTTCTAGTAACTGTTAAAATATTGTGAAGGGTTATGAGCACTACGGCTCAATTAGGCTTACCTTGATTTCTCGTGATAAGCACTTTGTCTAATTTGGGCACAACTGACGCCACTGCCGGTCCTCTTAGCCCAAGTAAAACACACCGCAGTTTTAGATTTACACTATAGCCAAACTACGTGACTTTGATGGTCAATACTAAGTCTATGCTCAGCTTAAATTTAGTCTCTCTGAACCAAATGTGTGATCACCACATGTGCTACCCTCGAGGGGCTACGGCCATAGACGTGTTCACTAGGCACAACGGCCATAGAACGGCTCTCTCTCGAAGGACTCAGCACTACGGCCGTGGGGTTTGTCTCTCTCTTAGCACGCGGCGCTACGGCCGTGTGCGGTGGGTCTCTTTCATGGAAAACGAGCACTACGGCCACAAGGCGCGACGGCTGTGTTGGGTTTGTTTCGTGGGGTGCACCGTTGTTTTGCATTTTTTTTTTTAAAAAAAATAACGAGCCGGCCCTTGCCGCTTGGGCGTGGCCGTCCGCCCGGGAGTGTCCGCCTGGCTGGCTGGCCGCCCCCCCTCAGACGCACATGGGCTCTTCGCCCCACCTCAAACTCCAGCAGGCACACATGGGCTCTTCGCTTCGCCCCACCTCAAACTCCAACAGGCGCTCCAGCACAAGCTTCGCCGTGGGGCAGCCGGTCTTCGTCCCAGGCTCTTCGCCGTGGGTCTGGTTTCGCCCCCCCCCCACCCCAAACGTTGCCTTCGCCCCCCCTCCCCTCCCCCACACACAGTATAGAGATAGTCGATTTTTCTCTCCTACCAAATGAATTCGGTTTGCAGACAATTTCAACGCAGAGAGAAAAATAAACAAAACGAGATGCTTACCTGCAATTCGTATAATTGTGTGAGACGGGAAGAGAGAGAGAGAGAGAGAGAGAGAGAGAGAGAGAGAGAGAGAGAGTTCTTCCCTTCAATTCTGTCTTGGCCGCCTCCCTCCACAGACTCCATTCGAGATAAGGATGAGGAGATGAATGGTCGAAAACCATCGACGATCCGGTCCCCCGTTCACGCGCGAACTCTGACGATCCCATCGAACCACGCTCTGATACCAGTGTTAGATATCCGTAACGCCGCTACGGGCGTTACCACAAGAGGGGACGGCCTCTGGCTCACCACCCAGCCATAGAGGAAGAATGAGGATTGCCCCTCATCCCCCAGGCTATATAGTGTGTGGCCTGCTGTCCACACTAGCCTGGCCGCCCATGACTCCGCATGGACGTCCTCTCCCACTAAGCCCCAGATATAGCCATCCGGTCTGCGTCGGTCACATGCGTTATAGCCTACGTGACATATCTGCTTCTTCGAATTCTCTATCTGTCCTCTTCTTATCTGCATACAGCTTCTGTCTATCCTGGGCAGCTTTTATATCTTTGCGAATTGCCTGCATCTACTTCTCCATGTCGTCAAGCATCTATCTAGACATCTCGACCCTAATCAATAGGTCGGACCAAGTTAATGGAGTTAAGCAATCTTGTCCATACAGAGCTTTGAAAGGGCTCATCCCAATACTTCTGTGATAAGAAGCATTGTAGGCAAACCCGACTAGGTGCAGATAGCTTAGTCACTTCTTGGGTTCCCTGCCCACAGCATGACCAAAGTAGATCTTCAATTACTTGGTTTACCCTTTCTGTTTGACCATCGGTCTCAAGGTGGTAAGCTGTGCTGAGATCCAAGAAAGTTCCTACTTCTTCAAAAAATGCAGTCCAGAATCTTGATGTGAATTTGGGATCTCGATTACTTACTATTCTTCTGGGTAGGCCATGCAATCTGAAGATTTCTTTGAGGAACACTCTGGCCACATCCACTGCAGTGTAGGTTTCTTTTACTGGAATCAGATGGGCAACTTTGGTTAGTCTATCAACTACCACGAAGATGGAGTTGTAACCTGATTGCACTGAAGGTAATCCAATAATAAAATCCATACTGATGCATTCCCACTTCATCTGGGGGATGTCTAATGGATGTAACTTCCCAGGCATTTTTACTCTCTCGGCCTTGACTTTCTGACAGGTCAGACATTGACGTACATGATTAAGCACATCCTTTTTAGACCAGGCCAAAAGAAGCTTTTCTTCACAGACATGTAGATTTTGATGAAACCTGGATGTCCTGCAATAAGGCTGTCATGGGCTTCATTCAGAATTTGACCCTTAGTTCCCTCATCATTGGGAATGCATAGCCTACGATTATAATACATAATTCCATCATCGAGACTGTACCCTTGAATTCGGTTCAACTCTTGTGGAGTTTTGCTTTCCTGCATAAGTAGGGTAGCAATAGGGCCAAAGAATCTATCTTGCATGATCTTCTCTCTTGCTTCAATAATCAAAGGATTTGACACTATAGTAATAAGGTACTTGAATTCAGGGAAAGGAAACTTTGTAGTTAACTAATCCCTGCGGTTAAAATTAGGTGGAAAGATAGGGAAATAGAGGTTTCGACTTGGGAGTCAGTTGATATTGTTCAGTGCAGTTTTCCTTTTTTTCATCGCAAGAGTGCAATGTTTTAAGAGAGGGGAAGTATGTTATATGCACATTATGTGTGCATATAACAGGAGGCTAACCCACATTATGCTTGTGAGCATGGGAGCATGGGAACAAGCTCTAGTAGAGCATGGGTTAGGACTAACCTTAAGGGTTAAGGTTAGGGTCAGGCATTCAAGGGTCACACATGGGCAATGGAGAGTCAAGAGTCACTTGAGGGCCCTCCTATATAGTAGGGGCATGGGGCACACTCAAGGGAGGCTTGGAGGCTTGGGCTTGTGAGGCCAAGGCTATGTTATGCTCTCTTGTGTAGAGGATTGTATCGACTCACTTACCATTTTACACTATAGCTACATGCTATTGGATTGGAGTTAGTTATACCTCTTGATAGTATGGGACATCAAGGTAGAGATATGATGTATTTCATTATTATTCATGTGTGCAGCCCTTGGGCTTGGGGGTGGTCGGGTGGATGAGTTTATATGCCTGATTAATGCATGTTTATACATAGCAATTATCTAGAGAGATCTAGGGTTTTAACAATTTTTATATTTGCTTACACGTGTACTCTCTTCCTCGCATAGTGCTCTAGTTGTCCACTTCGCTTCTCGGTAGCTTAAAAAGAAATCACGGTGGGTCAACATGTGGGGGTTTTAACATAATATACATAAGGTTCACCATGGCTCCCTTTTTTTCTAAAAAAGTGATGATACAACTCTTCTTAGAGAGCTCTTTTGAGTCCAAATTTTTCGGAATGTTTCAAGAACGGTGCTGTAATACGATGCACTCTCTCACTCTCTCTACCAAAGGGTTCTTCATGTTGCCTCCATTTAAATAACTTCATTGGCAAGGCACCAATTGCCCATTTTCAAAAAAATACCCCCATTTAAATAACTTCGTTGGCAAGGCACCAATTGCCCATTTTCAAAAAAAAAGATTTTTTTTTCGTGCCTTTTGGTGTCCTTATTTAGATTGAGGTAAAAGAACCGTCAATATTTTTACTCGGGAGCAACTTCCGTTGCCGGGACTTGAACCCGGGTCGCTCGGGTGAGAGCCGAGTATCCTAACCAACTACGGATGGATGCTATGGTTAGCGGGGCCATAATTTTTTATCAATGTATGCGGACTTCAGCGGAAGCCAACTGCTTTTGTCACACGAAGTCAACTAGGCAGACATATGCTCCGTTAAACTCGAAACTCGAAAGGCCAAATGGTTTTGTCACAAATGATTCATCTATGTGAAGTTAGAATGTAGCCCATTAATTAATTTCAATCTAATACTATTATGTAGATTAGTGTTGCTTCTTGTCCCTAATCTATTCATATTGCACAACCTCATTTAGGCTGTATTAATTCAGCAATGCAAGGTTAAAACAAAAAGCTTTAAACATGTATGTGTCACCTTTCCTCCTCGGGTTGTGGCACTATAAAGCACACAACACCTCCCTTCGTCCACCATCTCCTCTCCCTCCCATTTGTTGTCCTACTCTCCACTTGTGCACTCCACTTACACACGTCATCATCTTCCCCTCAACCATAAACATAGACACATAGAGAGATCCCACCTGTGCTCCACCTACCCTGATTAGAGAGAGAGCTAGCTTCTACCTAGGGTTTATCAAAGAGAGGGTGAGTGAAGTTGAGAAACCCAATCTTGAGTATTGTCTATGCTTTACGCAATTTGATTTTATTGGCATAATACAATTTAATATGCTTTGGTCTTGTTCTCCCAACATTGGTATCAGAGCTACCGAAAGATCCATTAGTGGAGGTGATTGAAGCACATTTGAAGAACAAGGCCTAAGGTTAAAGGGCTGCAAGGATCAACAAGAAGGGCAAAGACCAAAGGTTCAAAGAAAGGTGAAACCATCTCTACAAGACCAAAAACCACCCTTCTTTCTCAAAAGTGGTTTTTTCGATTCTTTATGACAACAATATCAGAAGCTATGGATGGAATTAACATGTTGAGGAGGTCAATAATCAACTCTTATAAGAAGAATTAAGCAGCGTTACGAGAGAAATATCACAAACTATGGATGGTATTAACATGTTAAGGAGGTCAATAAATCAACTCTTAGAAGAAGAAATGAGCCAAAGTGCATGCTAAAAATCCCCTCCCCAAAAAAAAACTTTTTTTGCAAAATACACTAAAAAGGCTACTTTTTAAGCCAAAAAGTCTTTTTTTGAAGCGATTGGGCCTTTCCTTTACAATTGGCACTTCCAAAATTTTTATTGGTTTCCCACTACTGCTCAATAATTTCCAATATTTTTCTTTAAAAAAATTATCATTTGCAGTAGT
This sequence comes from Cibotium barometz, assembly GCF_041138505.1. Taxonomy (NCBI): domain Eukaryota; kingdom Viridiplantae; phylum Streptophyta; class Polypodiopsida; order Cyatheales; family Cibotiaceae; genus Cibotium; species Cibotium barometz. The sequence goes on from NC_141109.1 coordinate 7,059,585, forward strand.
TTTAAAAAGTATTTTAGCCCAAATATATCCTAAAACATATTTTTAGCCCAAAAATATAGAAAATCTCCTAAAATAACAAAAAAAATAGTAAGTCACAAAAAATTTTCTTAAGCTTCTTCAACAATTTTTGTTACAGTTTAAACATCTATCTTCTCTACATCCACATTATGACTCGCAAGTCCCTCTCTCACAACAAAAAGTGCATGATTCATTTCATCAAAATACTCAGCGAGATGATAACCACCACAACACCAAAAGTCACTAAATTCTCTCTCTCTCTCTCTCTCTCTCTCTCTCTCTCTCTCTCTCTCTCTCTCTCTCTCTCTCTCTCTCTCTCTCTCTCTCTCTCTCTCTCTCTCTCTCTCTCTCTAATACGTTCACTAGCTTGATTTGGAAATGATAAAAGATGCCTAGAGACTTCTTATTGGGAAAAAATGGATATATAACTATTATCATAAGTTGTGCCTACACATTGCTCTAGATTGTTGTAAACCCCCTATTGTTTAAATCTATAATTAAACGGATGATTAATCTCTCTTAACAATTTATATATTAGCAATAAAAGAGTAAAACAGCACTTCATTTCTTCATTCTTAGCATGAATCCTATGTTATGTTTGGTATCCTTCTTCTATTTTAGTAAATGTTCATGTTTCATTTAGAACTCCACTTCTTCTCTTTAGTTTGATGTTCATGTTTCGTTTGGAACTCCACTTCTTTATGAATAATTGAGATGTATGTTGAGTTTACTTTTCTTACTAGGTTGAATTTGCATCAATAGGATGGAGAGAGGTAAAGAGATCTTCCTTGTGTGTAAACCACTCATTAATTGAGATCATACCCATTCATTTTTATTGTTCATTTTGAGGCATCGCATTACTCAGTTTGGGAGACAAGTAAAGAGATCTTCCTTGTGTGTAAACCGCTCATTAATTGAGAGCATACCCATTCATTTTGGGGCATCGCATTACTCAATTTTCTTATAAGTTTTTATAATGATCTTAACTAGAACACTCTAAGGTTATTAGAAGTTTCTAGAAGTCATGTTAATAAGGTATAGACTGAGATTAAGATCTTGGTATTAATTAGATACCAAGCTTCTTATAAGTTTTTATGATGGTCTCGACTACAACACTCTAAGATTCTTAGAAGTTTCTTGTCATGTCAATAGGATCTAGATTAAGATTTAGATCTTGATCTTAATTAGATACCCACCTGATCTACTTGCCATTGGAAAAGTCATGCTCAAGACACTTGATATGAATTTAGCCTCGAATGGTTTGAAGGAAACTCACTTGAGGAAGTATTTTTTGAAGGTGTTACAATTATCCTATAATGGGTTGACTTGTTAGTTCAATTTATTTGAGTGTGGTTCTCTTATTTAGCCTTGAATGGTTTGAAGGAAACTCACTTGAGGAAGTATTTTTTAAGGTGTTACAATTATCCTATAATGGGATGACTTGTTTGTTCAATTGTTGAGTGTGATTCTCTTAATTACTCAAGGTAATTTATTTTAGAATATGGGGCTAATGTTATATCCTTATTTAACTTGGGTTTAATAGTGCTGGTAGACGAATAATGAAGGCCAGTACCAAGTAAAATAAATTGGGGTAAATTAATACGTCTACAAATGCATAAAATAATTAAGTTTTAGTGTTCTAGTTTTAATAGATGAAGGTAGCCATAGACTGATATCAAGGGCCAACAATTGTATTGTTAGAAGAGAGCCAAGGTTTGGTTTCAATGGCTCTAGTAGTAAGTCAATGTTGAAGAAGTTGTTTTTATTAAGTGTTACCCTTTTCACCATGGATTGAAGAGAATATTGTAATTTTAAACAAGCATTTTCTTTACACTTCAATCTAATATAACTAAATCTTGAATCATTTGAGAAGGAGATTTTCCTTTTCCCAATATTTTCAGAAGGCACTTAAATCACACTTAATCCTCTAAATTGTAGTCGCTTGATTTTAGTCACTAGGACTATGTGTGAAAAGTTACTTTCGTGCTTCAAACATTTCTAGCTAAAGTGTTCCAACATCACTAGGACATTGCATCCTTCACTTTCTTTCAAATTCAAATTTCAACCCCATTGTTGATGAGATTTACTTATAGAAAATTTGGGTAATCTTGAACCTTCTCACACTTTGTGCTTCTTTCAATGTTAACTCCATTTGAATTAGAAAAGATAGTACAAAAATTTTGTGCTTTTCCAAATGTGATCATTGTTCATATGCTTCCCTTGCACGGGTGTCACAGGTATTAGAGGTCATTGAGTTCAAATAGAGACCACGAACTAACTGGATTTCATTAAGATTACCATGATCCCTTACAGATGCCAACGCTTTCTTGGGGGGGGGGCGGTGGGGGGGACAAGGAAGAAGGGGAGAATGAAAGTAGGGGTTTCGTTTCTTCTTGTAGTTTATAGTATATGGTGTAGTTTGAAAACTTGATTAGTTTACTACTCTTTTAAGCTAACCACACATGGAACAATTTTTGGAGAGTACATGTAGATCTTTTTGCTTCTAGCACTTACATCCATGCTACTTACATGGACTGCAACTTGTCATGTGTATAACATCAATATCTGCTATTTGATTTTTAAACCTTAAATAGGGGGTATCATATGCTAGAAAAACGTATAGTTTATTTTTTAGAGAAACTTAAATAGTGGGTTTTTTATGAGCTTCATGCATGCAGGTGGCGTCTCGTTTCTATGGAAAGTGAATTTCCCTGGCTCAGCCAAGGCCAATTTCGCTAAAGATGAGTGGGCTTTCTAGACCAGTGAGAACTTGTGCGACCTGTTAGTCACCTCTCTATTATAAACTTATTGTAATCATAACTAGAACTAGCATCTGGCATCATAACGGGTATTGTAAGCCTACTAGAGTAAGACCTATGAGCACCAGGATGGTCATCATAACTTGTATTGTAAGCCTACTAGAGTAAGACCAAGATGGTCATCATAACCAGCATTGTAAACAGTAACTAGGCCTAGCATTGCCATCAGCAAAGTCATGAATATTTTGTTGAGGAAGGGTGTTAAAATAATACACCAAAATACTCATATATGTGACATTGGGGCTAAGAACAATAGGTTCACCAATATTAGCAAGAATAATATGGTCTATTCAGCCCTCCAAATCAGCTAGAGAAACTCGTGAGCTAGTGGGTGGAGGACCTTGTTTGCACTCAAATCTAGGCAAAGGGTGCTCCTTTTGATGATGCTCAAATCTAGGGAGATTATGGGAGGAGATTAGTACATAATCACCTTTTACTCTATTATACTCATGCCTATTTATCTAATGCAAGAGTGTAATGAAGCAACAACTTTACTAGTTAGACCTAGGCACATGGGGTTTAGGACACATTTACACATGGCACATGGGCCTTGGGAGTATAAAAGGCATGTGTTCTTTGCATTGATACCTTTTGACCATTTTATGACTATTATGTCCTTTCTTGGAGCTCATGCTTCTATGGTTGATTCATGGCAATCTTTCCATGTTTAGATGGCTACTCTCTATGAGATGAGTAGCATGTCTGTGTATTCCATGCTAATGAGTGGTGCAACCAACAACTTTACTAGTTAAACCTAGGCACATGGGGTCCATGACACATTTACACATGTCGGATTTAGGGCACATGGGCCTTGGGACTATAAAAGGCTTAATCATTTTTTGGATTAGGGATTCTGTAGATTGTGAACAATTATTTATTTGATTGATCTTGATCTTTGATCTCTGATTAGAGATGATTAAGACATTCATTTTCGGATTAAGTTTTACACAACTTTTTTCAACATTGAATTTATCAAGAAAGTCTAAAGGTTACATTTCTGCATATTTATGTGAAGATTGTAGTTCTGTTGAAGATTATGTAGATTTCTGTGTAAATAGTTCTAGTATAGATTTTTGACAAAGTTTATTATGCAAAGTGAAGTTTATAAGAGTCTGGGTGCAAATATGTAAAGTTTAAAAAGACAAAGAGTGCAAAAATCAAATCTTGGTGCAAACTGTAACAGAAAAAGCCTAAACAATATGAAGCTTTTTGGAGAAATGTTGCAAGAAGAATACTGTCACACAAAGTTCTTATGGAAATTTTAGTGATGGAGTGCAACAAAAAGTTCAAGAAGATATTCTTAGTGTTTCTTGGAGTTGTTTCTACAAATCTTTGAAGAGAAAAGTCAAAATAGATACTGTGTAGTCTACAGTGGTTTCAGCAATGAAAAGCTTGATCAAATTACAAGTCTTTGCCAAGACAAACTAGGACAAACCTGAAGTACGTGATCAATCTCTCATTCTTTTACAGTTCTTGTTCATTTCCTTGCAAAAAAAACTTCTTGTACAAGCAAAATTTGCAAAGAAAGGTTCAAAACAATGGACAAACAATGTTGGTATATGTACTCAATCAAGAAAAGTGTAGAATATGCAGATTTGGTGTAAATTTGTGTAAACAATGCTATGTAGAATACATTTCGAAGACATTTTGATGCAAGTGTGCAGTATTGGTAAATTTTCATGCAAAAACACTTGACAACCTTGTTTTGGGAGTTGAACCCAACCTTCTGGTGTAAGCACCAGTGCACAACCCATGCTTGGGGCTACATACCTACATACAAGCATCAGTAATAGTTTGGAGAGGAAAAGGTAAAGCATAAAAAGAAAGGCATATCAACAACAAGATGATACAGTAACAGAGGTTTTAGATTCTTGGTTGATGAAACTAGATAGGCACTCATCAAAACTACAGACTTGGTGCAGCAACAAGGAAAAACAAACGATACGCATACTAAACCCTTGAATCAAAACCTTTCACAAGCCTTGTGAACTTGAAGAGGCAACAGAGATCTTCCTAGTTTGGGGGGAACCACTTTAATCGAGGACTGTGTGCTCATCAATGGATTGAACATGTATTGGCAAGATGATGTTCTTGAGTAGTGCATGGTCAAAATGGTGAAAACATTGAGAAGAGCATGTGTTTTTTTTAGACATTAGACACTACAAGTATGGCCTAACACTCTTTGCCCAACAAGGTGTCTCCTAAGCATGGTCCATTGGAGCACATTGGCCACAATGAGAGCCACTTTGAGAGGAGGCTTGGTTAAGCTTAACAACATAAAGTTTTTTTTTTTTTTTAAGCCTCATCAAGCTCAGCTCTCAACAGGGCAAAGGTCACCAATCTTTTATCGAGTCTTTGATTGAGCTTTCAGCCTGTAGCATCAAGGAGAGAAGAAGAGAGGAGAGCACCACAAAGCTCCTTGTTTGAGCTTCCAGCACTGTGGCACCAGCATAAAGAGGGAGAACAGGGACAGTACCATGAGGAAGAAGAAGAAGGAGCCTCAGCGCATCATAATAAAGGCCAATAGCGAGTAAAATAAATCGGGAGAAATTAATACAATGCCTACAAATACATAAAACAAATTAGTGTTTTTATGCATTTATTTAGCATTTAATACAAATACATAAGATAATTAAGTTTTAGTGTTTTTATGCATTTAATTAGCTAAGGTAGCCATAGAGTGATATGAAGGGCCAATAAGTGGGTTGTTAAGAGAGCCAAGGTTTGGCTTGTAAGTCACTGTTGGAGAAGCTGTTTTTTAATGAGCATTACCCTTCGTTTTGGACAAGCATTGTCTTCAAACTTCAATCTAATTTAACTAAATCTTGAATTATAGAGCGAGGAATTTTTCCTTTTTCCCATCAATTTGAGGTGGTCTTTTTCATTAAAAGATTTGAACAAGTTATAAACAAAATGCTAATTTCTCACAAGCTTGTTTTTGAGCTAAAATGGTGCTCAAATTGCAGCTTTTGAACAACTTCAGTTAATATATATAATTATTATTGATCCCAAAAAAACAAAAATGGTGCTCAAATTGATCACAATATAATCAACATGTCTTGACAATAGATCTAGTTTGTCCCATATCACACTAGACACATCGGAAGAAGAGCTTTAGTCATGCTTGCTAGCCTCGGATTCCTGATCCTGGCTCTGTTCATGCATCTAAACTGTAACCTCTTCAAAGTTCAGACTCTTGATCCTCTAGATCAGTGTTCGAAAAAAACCCGGGTATAGTGTAATTTGTTCGAAAAAAACCCGGGTATAGTGTAATTTGCACCTGCAGATTTTTAAAACTACCTTCAAATTTGAAACTTAAGGGTATAAAAACCTGCAGATTTTGAGGGGTTGTAGAACAAAAACCTTCAAAATTTGAAAATTTTCATTATAAATAATTTCACAATTTTTAGATGAAGGTTTTTTACTTTTTGGGAAAATAGTTTTTTTCGAACACTACGAGTCTAGATTGTAGTCGCGTGCTTGGGTTGAAGTGTTCAGAGGTCTTCCAAGAATCAACAAGGTGGCCCTACTACAGCAGCCCATCTAGCCTACCAAGAAAAGGTGTTACTTTTTCATACATATTTGTGACCAGGCATGGTTGAATCCACTTTAAGGAAACAAAAGCAGACATCAGCATAACTTGAACAAGATTCAACATTGTGAGAAGATGTTGATGACCACCTAAGAAATGCCCACTATGCAACGAGAATATATACAACCAAGAGAGGGAGATAGATGAGAGAGAAGGGGAGGGGGTTACCTTTATGGTTGATAACCAATCTATCAAAACCAATGGGTGTGAGAGAGAGAAGGGGAGGGGGTTAACTTTTATGATTGATAACCAACCTATCAACCAATCGGTGTGAGAGAGAGGGGGTTACTTATAATGTCATAGCAACGCTATAGGAGGTGTGTGTGTGTGTGTGTGTGTGTGTGTGTGTGTGAGAGAGAGAGAGAGAGAGAGAGACTCTTTAACGTCATAGCCAAGACAGCAGCCTCTCAATTAGAAGCCCAATACTTTACCTGCTACACGGACATCTGATGTGTTAGCCAAGCCAGGAGCCTCTCAATTAGAAACCCAATATGTTAACTGCTACACAGACATGGGTGTGTCTGTGCGCGCGCGCACGAGAGAGAGAGAGAGAGAGAGATCTTTAGCAAGTCTTCATGCATCCCATCAACTTCACAGACAACTAAGCTGTATACTACTCCCAACCAAATTTCACAAACTTCATGTTATTTTGCAGATCTTGCACGGTGCACACAAATACTACAGTTGCACCCGTTTTTGTGACAAAGAAAAGCCTAGGAGTTACAATAATCACTATATTAGTGACACTGTCAAGATGAGGAAGAAACACAGTTTTCCAGATGAGTACGAGACTCTTGATTTATGAGCACTCCTATACATTCATGAAAAACCACCATTTTTTGACTTTATGGGCAGGCATTAATGCAGCTTATACAGTCAATGACAAGAGAAGGAAAACACACTTAGCATCATTTGCAGCTTTGGCAAAATGCTACTTATATATGCCCGTAGAACTCATCTCGGGAGTTTTTGGTCCTTCGAGTTGATCCTGTGTCTCCATGTCCTTGTGGGGAATGATGCTTTCAAATGCTTCCACTAAAGCCTTTACCTTGGATTCTCCAGAAGGAGCCAGCCTATGAAGAGCTTCTTCTATTGCATAGTCCAGCATCCACTCCTCCGCCTGTTTCCTTTCTTGCATCAACTGCTTCCTCAGGGTCACACCCTCGGAACCTTCTTTCTCAATCACACTGAAAGACCTCCTCCTCATTCTTTGGTATCCGCTGGGCCTCCCAGCACTGATCTTGTCAGCCAAATGTGGCAATGATGAGCTCCCGATGCTGTCAAGTTCAGCTAATTCCGCAGGGCTACGGGAGTATTCTAAGCTAGCCACATCATCTTCAAGCTCGCCTTGAATGTCAAAGTCAGCACACTCATCCCCACCAAAACCAGGCTTGGTGACTAAAGCTGTGGTCTGAGATGTGCCCTTTCTAGACTCTGCCTGCATTTTCACAGGAGCTTTGCCAGTTTTACTGCTTGTTGGAGCTGTCCGGGCATTGAATGAATGCCTCCTTGACACGAGATATTTCTTCGGGCCTTCCGTTGCAGCAGCCAAAGAAGCCAGATACTCAGGGCTGTTGTTTGCACATTTCAAATTCTTGCAAAGCCTGACCGCAGTCCGCGATGTGCACGCAGAGACCCGCCCATCATTGCCAATGAAGCAAACTGCACCTTCCAAAGCTGCTTTGCACTCGGTGCAGAGATTTCCATGGCTCTTTCCTGATGTGCTCTTCTCACCTCCCATGGAGGATTTCAGCGAGATCTCTTTAGGCTTCTTATGTGGGTCTGACAACGATGCACTCTTCACAATTCCCATGCTAGACTTTGGTGGAGCCTCTTTGGGCTTTCTAAGCGGATCCGAATTCGCCTCAGATGATGTACTCTTCTCACCCCCCATGCCAGACTTTGGTGAAAATTCTTTTATCTTTCTTTGTGGGTCTAGATTGACTTTGGCAGATGTATTCTTCTCAATGCCTCCTACAGCAGGTTTCGGTGAAGTGCCTTTGAGTTTTCTATGCGGGTCGAAATTCTCTTCCACTCCTGCCATTTTCGCTGCACCAGAGACGGTATCTCTGGACGCTCCTGATAAGTCTGACTTCAAGATCCCTCCATTGCCATGGTTTTTGTGCTTCTCAGACCTAGCAACTGGATGTTCCTCTGCATGATTTTGAGCTTTTACGCCTGCTTTGGCATCATCCATCTGCTTTGGCTTTCCCAGAGAGTCACCTGGTTTGTTTGCTCCATTTGCTTTAAGGACCTTGCTGTTCTCCGACGGTGCAGCTTTGGAAAGCAAGTGCTGGCTCTCTTTCAGAATGGAAGAATTGAAAGACCTAGAGTGCCTGAAAGAGGGTGAGTCTGCTGTAACAGCAGAAGACCCCTTCCCATGTCTACTTGTCATCTTGACCTCTTTGATATTCTCAGTTGGCTCAACAACTGGGTCTTTCTACACTGCAGCTCCTCTTACATACATGCTACCTTGCCCAATTGGCCTCAAAATGATTAAATATAAGCTATCCAAGTCTCTCCCAAATAATGAGATATGATCTACCCAAATATGGTATAATATGCTACCGCTCCAAATGATCAGAACAGGATGTACTGTATCTTCTACAGTCCCCCAGGGTGATACAAAAATGCTCGCAAATGTGATCAAAATATGCCCCAAATGTCCTCCAGATGATCAAACATGACCTAAAATGAGCAATCTGATCTACCCATTTCTGCTGTATGCTTCACAAAATCATCAAAGGACACATCCAAGTTAGCACAAGGTTTTGTGTGGGCATACCCACAATCCAAGGCAGAGAAAAAACCATATTATAACTCTCAGAGCATGGGCCACGGGTACAAAAACCTGACTGAAAGGAAAGGCGCCACTTACAGGGAGACAAGATGAAGACAGGGATGTACGCTTGCATCAGCTATAGTTTGATGAGGGGAAGGGCCAGAAAGGGGAAGAAGATGATGAGATTAAAGAAGCAGAAGCCATGAACAACCGTAGAGAGAGAGAGAGAGAGAGAGAGAGAGAGAGAGAGAGACTAAGTATGGAAAACGATCATGGCTAGCCGCGAGGCTTTGGTGGGAGCCAGATTGTCAAGTTGGCCACCAAATTTAGCGCCACCGCCAAATTTAGCCTTGCCATCAGGCTTTTGACGCTTTCTTTCATCACTCCCTACCACCAACTTCCGCCTCTTTTTTCATTGATTTTTTTTTGGTACTTGGTTGTCATGTGGGGTCATTTTCTTCATTTTTGTAGCTCACCATTGACACATGAACCACCTCCGTCCTCCATGCGTCCCCCATAAGTGACTTTTAGGCTCTTCACACACATGATGCCGTCCACCCGCCAACACTTTGTATGGGGGGAGATCCCCCGTCCAAAAGGCATGGATAGTCGCGATGGGGCTTTGCAAGAGGTGGCTTTATGTCATGTGTAACCACCTCGATATGTTGTATGATGGCACTTATGCTTGTGGATCTTAACTTACCTTCTATTTTTACATATCGAGCTTGAACTTCGCAATGTAAAACACTTCCAACCAACTTTTTACTCAACCAATGCTCTCTCAAGTGTGGTGGGTTGGTTAAGGAAGCATGTTGGGAAAGTGCTGGTCCCAAGTGCGAGCCCTGCTCACCACACCGCGTTGGCACAATTAAGCCCCGTGGGGCTGAAATTTCCCATTCGGTACCCCAAAAAAGGGATATAAGGTCACCCTAGAATTAGGCCCTTTCACATTGGGCTTCCCACAAGGCCCTTTAAAGTTTCATTGCTCATCCCATATAGCATGCCCCTTCTTAACAAAATGGTAAAAATCCAAGTTATCTCGAGGGAATTTGTATGAAAAAACCAACTCCCGCAATTGTAGGAGTCCTTTTATTATCATTACAAGTGTTTAACCATGTCAACTAACAAGTTAAATTCATCGTACACCTCCTTTTCATCTTTCAACTTTCACTTCTACACGAGCATCCATGGAAACAAAATGAAGTAATTCTCTCATAAAAAGGCTCATCATCATTATATATTTAAGCTTGAAAAAATTCCTCAATAGAATTAAAAAAGTAGGATATAAAAATAATGCACTTACAAGGGGAGAAGAATATGGACTTAAAGTATGAATGGATCACTTTATACATGGAATCCTAAGAACATTAATTCAAGATAATGTAAGCATCACACTTGCAATGGGAGGAGGGATTCAGACAAATTATTAAATGGTTTACTTTACACAAAGAATCTCATCGTAAACAATATTACAACCTAGAGAGAGAGAGAGAGAGAGAGAGAGAGAGAGAGAGAGATTTTGGTTATTTTTTAATATTATTGATGAATGATTGTAGAGCTAAAAAACCAACTTTCTATGGCAAGGTTAAAGAATATTACAATAATCAATGAAAACTTAATAATGTGAGGATTTGTATGTGGTGGTTCCCATAAGAAAAAATTATTTAAGTTGTCAGATGTTTTTTAATTCAAGATTTTGTCTTTGATGAAGTACACAAAATAGATGATTGATCCCTCAATTTGAGTTTGTTGGGCAATGATATCAAAGTTTTTACATCGTCAATAGTGTATTCTTTGATTTTCTAAGATTGTGAGCAATTAAAGTGCTTTTCATAATGGGCACCTTTTCATAATGGGCACCTTTATAAACCTAAACAAAAAACTCGTGCCTTGAACACAAACTATAGAAGATGTCAATTTTTTTCTAAAAGGAATGAAATGGGTGAATCTATCTAAGCAAATTGTCTACTTTATAAAGGTAACTTTAACAAATTGTCTACTTTATCAAGGTAACTTTAACAAGTCCTTAAACATATTGGATTGAGACTTTATTCCTGAATCACGGTTTCTATGTTTGGTCCAATGCTTCTACCCATAATCGCTAATTTTTTGAATATTTCCAAAATCTTGTAAACCATATCTATCTAAAACGTGAGCATGTCTGTAGATTAGTAGTCTAGATCCCTAATTGAGTAAACATGTTTAAACTTAAAAAACAAGACTTGTTGATCAAAATCCATTTTGAATTAAGAGCCAAACGTGAGCATGTCTGTAGATTAGTAGTCTACATCCCTAATTGAGTAAGCATGTTTAAACTTAAAAAACAAGACTTGTTGATCAAAATCCATTTTGAATTAAGAGCCAAATCATTGACTTAAAAATAAAGGTAAAAATATGTGGTCTAGCAAAAGGAAAAGATCTTCTAGTGATTAACTAGTAGATCTACGATCGTAAGCAAAAACAATCATCTACAGTCATGGCTTTTTCATTTGAGCCTCTATCTTTGCATCTCTAATGTTCTAGAATCCAAGAGTGGTATCACAACCCTCAACAATCATTACTTCACCTAGTTAGCTCTACAGCACTGTGCATTCTCCTCTGTCGGCTACAATGTTGGTGTCTCGAGAGGTTCTTGCTGAGCTAAGCAGTTGAGCCTAGCACTATTGTTGGTGCCTCCCCTCAACCTTCTGAAACACTGCCATCTGCCTAGCACGAGATTTCGCACATGGCAGGTTAAGATAAATTTCACCTTAATGAAAAAGGGCTTATGGGTGGTTAATTGTAAATGGTAAAGAAAAGAGACCTTCCACTAGAGAAGGAGAGGGAGTAGCTATGTGCATCATATAGCTGATGCCAAGGATGTTGCTGATGCATGGAACACACTAGACAAAATATTTGGGGCCAAGGGTAAGCACTCTAAGATTGGGTTAAAGATCAAATTTTTTGAATTAAAAATGAAGCTCGCAGATACACCTCAACTATATGAAAAGTTTGATGGCACAATTAGCAACAGTTGAAGCTCCTATGAAAGAAGATGCTATTACAATGCTTCTTAAGAGCATGGTGTGAGGTGAAAAAAAGAAAGAAAGACCTACCTCTATAGCCCTTCCACCTCGCAAACTTGGAATAACACACACGAACGGGGGCACCACCAGCCACCGGCTGGAACAATCCTCGCACTCACCACCCAATCCACGCGAGACAGACAGCATAAAACAGGGGCACCATACTCAAGTAAACACCCAGCAATATATATTCCCAGTCAAAACATTTTACAAGCTTCTCCCGACACAGAAGCCTTACTCACACCACTTACAAACACAACACTCAGGCCTGTCAGCCGAGGATACACCACATCCCTGATCACCACGAAATCCACTCGCCTGCCTGCTGTACCAACCACATCAGAATGAACCCGGCCACTCTCACTCCAGAAGGCGCCCACACCAGCTAACCCTCGAGTCTTCTCTGACCCATCACTTCTGCACGTGTCGTCAGCAGCAGCTTCACTCCACGCTCTCTCTCAATCTCTCTCTGTGCTGATCCTCTGCCAGCTTCACACAAACCCCAGGCAGCTTATCTGCCTTGCTACCGGCCCACCACCAAGCAGCAACACTCGTCTCACTCAGCACCCTGCTCTGTCCACAACCCTGTCTCACCTACGGGCCCACACCAGTCACCTTTTCACTAGCAGCTTATCTGCTCCTCTTTGTCCTTGCTAGCAGCTCCCTTCGATGCCAGCACCCGTCTCGTTCCCACAGGCAGCGCCCCACCAGCCTCTGCCTTCACTCCTATACCTCAGCCCTTTGGTTACTTCTCCCTTTTCCGACCGCCGACTCGCCTGGCCACCACCTCGGCTACTCACCTGTACCTACGGTATCACCAACCCCGCACTCTAGTGCCCAAGGCGGTCACTTCAAAGCCCACTGGCCTCTGCCTTTGAACACCAGCAGCTCATACGGCTTCAACACTAGCCGTTTCTTAGTAAACCTGTCCCACACCAGAGCTGCGCTCCACGCCTAGCTCACCACGCTCACACAAGGTTGCGCCTCATCACTTCTGCAAATCCAGTCGCCAGCACATCAGCTGCGTACCATGCTCACCTCTTCACACGGGTGTGCGTTCCAGCAGCCACGAACCACCAGCAGCTGCGCCTCTCACTCAACTGCGCTCCACAGCCACGACTTCCTGTACACGCCAGCTCACGTCGGCTTTTTCACCTGGGAGACTTCCCGTTGGCCTCTACACCAGCCACTGCACCCTGCTTGCGCTGGCAGCACATGTCCAAGAGCTCCCACGCTCACCTCTTCACAGCGGCAGAGTCTCTCTGCAGTAGAACCACCGGAAGCCCCCCCCACTTACAAACGGCGACCTTCACCTTTACTGCAGCACACGCCGACTTCCCCGCCACCTTCGACTGTTTCTGGACATGTGCGCTGGCAGCACAATACAGCTCCACGCCCAGCTTTCCTTTTTGGCCATAAATTATATATTACTTAATATTGCCTAAGATGGCCACTCCCCTAGCTTTCTATTTCACACCCAATGCCCAATACCTTGGCCCCATTACCTCTGCATGCCCATGCTCCATACGCTTTCTAAATGCAACCCACAATCCTTGGGGACACGTACACAAACAAGCAACCGAGTGCTGATATCAACTCGAGCTGACCACGTTCCGGATCGGCCTCACGACAAAACCATCCACAAAATCACTCTGCACACGCATTCAAAGTCAACCTCTGCACACAAGCCATGCACCCATATGTACACTGACCAAAAAGACGTCTCAGAAAAACGCCTGACATACTTTGCCACCCCCCCATCTGCTAGAGCATTCATGCTCAGCAGCATTCAGCAATTCCAGTAGTCATCCACCAGGATCAAAAGGAAACAGCAACTCACCATCCCAATCCCCAGCATCCTTCAAACACCATGGCTGTATCACTGCACACCAAACATCAACCACGTGCATCACCAAATCATCCATGTCCACTTTACCCACCGCAAACCTCTTCGTCTTCAAAACCTGTGGCATCCCAGCATTTAGCATCCAATCCATCAACACCTGTGAAGGCCAGGTTCCAGCATCTTGACCTTTCTGCGCACCAAGATCCGCATCCTCTCCAACAGCCGCGTCCACCAGCACTTCCAGCTCCACTGGTTCAGGCATCTCTTCACTACCACACAGCTCAACTGGTTCAGAATCCTTGTTATCCTTGCACTTTGCCTTCAGCATTTCAGCAATCCGCAAAGAAGCCTTTGCCACACTCTCAGCCATATCAGCATCCATCTCCACCTCTGGCTCCTGCTCATCCAGGCTAGCAATTTCCCAGATATCATCCTCAGGCACACTACTCACCACACAACGCTCCTCATCAGCCAAATCCACATGCATACCTTCTTGAGTGCTGCCAACCCCCCTGGTATCATCGTCCAAAGACTCCCCAGCACCTAATCCATCAGATGGAAAATCATCCACTTCATTCATCACAGGTACCAGACCATCATCCAGCTGTCCCAGAAAATCCATAATGATAGGATCTTCCTCCACACTCTCCACATCCGCATCCGTCTTCACTTCATCACAAGTCTCTACCCCATCCTCCTCCCTTTCTGTATCCAGCAAAGAATCATCCTCAAAGCATCCTGTATCCAGCTCCTCTTCCTTCTTATCAGCAGCCAATCCCAAGGTATCATCCTCTTTACTTCCCTGTGCATGCATATCATCCAAATCCCTGTCATGTACAGCCACAACGTCCAAATCCAAAGAAGAATCCACTGGCAACTTCTCATCTTCACTTTTCTCCTTCACCTGCTCTTCATCCACCTGCACATGCTTTTTAAACTTTGGAAAAAAATCAGAAGGCATATAAAACATCCCCCTCCGTACCTGTACTGGCCTTTGAGGCTCCTGTCTCATCACACTTTGCATAGGACTCTTATCCACCTCAACCAGATTCACGTGCTTATCCCTTGCAGACACAACACCTTCATGCAGATAAATACCCATCTCCATCTGCTTCAAAACCTTGCCTTCCTTTTCCCTAGCAATCCTAACTGCATCATCAAATGACCTGGGATTCTTCAACTCAACCCTGACCCTCAAATGGGGTAGCAAACCATCAACAAACAAGCTCTTCTTCAGAAACATAGGAGGAACTCCCTGCTTCAATGTCATACACCACTTACTCCACAAACATGTAAATACCTTCACAAAATCGTCCAGTGATTGCCCATGTACCTGCTTCAAGATGCTCAGCTCCTGCCAAAGCACATTAGGATCCTCCACTTGCTGAAAACGCTCCAAAAGACCTTCCTTCAACCTGTCCAAGGTCAAAACACCAGCATCCTTTGCTTCAAAACCCTTCAGCCAGCTTCGGGCATCTCCCTTCAAGAAAATCCTCATCAGCTTCAGAACCTGCTCTTCATCCGTGACATGATTGCTAATGCATGCCAACTCCATCTGCTCCAAAAAGTCACACACATCTTCACCTTTCCTGCCATGAAACTCCGGATAGGACCACATCATGACAACCTGTACCAATCCCTGAGCTCTCCTCAGTGGAACACACGCCAAAGCACAACGCCAGAGCCACTCCTCAGTGGCACAATCCTTGAGAAATCCTCAGTGGAACTATACCAGAAAGAGCCACTCCTCGGTGACACAATGTCTGAGCAAATTCCTCAGTGGGGGCACCAGAAGGATGTGAGGTGAAAAAAAGAAAGAAAGACCTGCCTCTATAGCCCTTCCACCTCGCAAACTTGGAATAACACACACGAACGGGGGCACCACCAGCCACCGGCTGGAACAATCCTCGCACTCACCACCCAACCCACGCGAGACAGACAGCATAAAACAGGGGCACCATACTCAAGTAAACACCCAGCAATATATATTCCCAGTCAAAACATTTTACAAGCTTCTCCCGACACAGAAGCCTTACTCACACCACTTACAAACACAACACTCAGGCCTGTCAGCCGAGGATACACCACATCCCTGATCACCACGAAATCCACTCGCCTGCCTGCTGTACCAACCACATCAGAATGAACCCGGCCACTCTCACTCCAGAAGGCGCCCACACCAGCTAACCCTCGAGTCTTCTCTGACCCATCACTTCTGCACGTGTCGTCAGCAGCAGCTTCACTCCACGCTCTCTCTCAATCTCTCTCTGTGCTGATCCTCTGCCAGCTTCACACAAACCCCAGGCAGCTTATCTGCCTTGCTACCGGCCCACCACCAAGCAGCAACACTCGTCTCACTCAGCACCCTGCTCTGTCCACAACCCTGTCTCACCTACGGGCCCACACCAGTCACCTTTTCACTAGCAGCTTATCTGCTCCTCTTTGTCCTTGCTAGCAGCTCCCTTCGATGCCAGCACCCGTCTCGTTCCCACAGGCAGCGCCCCACCAGCCTCTGCCTTCACTCCTATACCTCAGCCCTTTGGTTACTTCTCCCTTTTCCGACCGCCGACTCGCCTGGCCACCACCTCGGCTACTCACCTGTACCTACGGTATCACCAACCCCGCACTCTAGTGCCCAAGGCGGTCACTTCAAAGCCCACTGGCCTCTGCCTTTGAACACCAGCAGCTCATACGGCTTCAACACTAGCCGTTTCTTAGTAAACCTGTCCCACACCAGAGCTGCGCTCCACGCCTAGCTCACCACGCTCACACAAGGTTGCGCCTCATCACTTCTGCAAATCCAGTCGCCAGCACATCAGCTGCGTACCATGCTCACCTCTTCACACGGGTGTGCGTTCCAGCAGCCACGAACCACCAGCAGCTGCGCCTCTCACTCAACTGCGCTCCACAGCCACGACTTCCTGTACACGCCAGCTCACGTCGGCTTTTTCACCTGGGAGACTTCCCGTTGGCCTCTACACCAGCCACTGCACCCTGCTTGCGCTGGCAGCACATGTCCAAGAGCTCCCACGCTCACCTCTTCACAGCGGCAGAGTCTCTCTGCAGTAGAACCACCGGAAGCCCCCCCCACTTACAAACGGCGACCTTCACCTTTACTGCAGCACACGCCGACTTCCCCGCCACCTTCGACTGTTTCTGGACATGTGCGCTGGCAGCACAATACAGCTCCACGCCCAGCTTTCCTTTTTGGCCATAAATTATATATTACTTAATATTGCCTAAGATGGCCACTCCCCTAGCTTTCTATTTCACACCCAATGCCCAATACCTTGGCCCCATTACCTCTGCATGCCCATGCTCCATACGCTTTCTAAATGCAACCCACAATCCTTGGGGACACGTACACAAACAAGCAACCGAGTGCTGATATCAACTCGAGCTGACCACGTTCCGGATCGGCCTCACGACAAAACCATCCACAAAATCACTCTGCACACGCATTCAAAGTCAACCTCTGCACACAAGCCATGCACCCATATGTACACTGACCAAAAAGACGTCTCAGAAAAACGCCTGACACATGGCGAGTGAGAAATATGGTCACCTTGTTTCAACCTTGCAAAATCTTCCAGAACTTACCTTGAAAGCTATTGAACCTTTCTTATTTGAAGAATTTAAGAAGAAGCAAGAGAACCATGGACTTAAAGAAGGAGCTTACAATGTGGAAAGGTCGTCGCCTCATGCTGACTTGTGGCTGAGCTATATATCACATGCTGATTGTGTCCTTGGATAAAAATGATATATATACAATAATCAACCTCAGTCCCCTCTCATCCCTCAACACCCTTTGGGTGAGTGGATGACCGGATGAGGTGATGGGGAGGACTTTCGAGTCGTGTCTGATTTGGATCTGTGGGGCTGGGCCAACAATGTATCAGAGTGTTGGTTATGGTTGTGCAACTCTTTGCCGTTAGCTTCTCAATGTCTACTACTTTCGCTTGTGACATGCTTAGAGCTACGGAGCTCCCATGGGTGGCTGTTGGTGGGTTGAGGTCACAATGGGACCCATGTTTTGCACCCAAGTGAGCCTAGCGCTGCTGAGGTCGATGCTAGGTCAGTGTCATGTGCCTGTCTCTGTTCGTGGCTATGTGTTGGCTGCCAAACATCATCACACCTCTAAGTCATCATGGAAAGGGTGTATGCGTGTGTACATCATGTTATGGAAATGTGAATTGTGGAATTAATTGTGCAATTATTTGATATTTTATGTGGTATTTATGGTAAGCTCATTTGTCGCACGATCGTGATTGGCTACACACGAGAGCATGGAGCAGTAGTCGCATGGGCAGATAAGCGAGATTTAATGTGTCTTATCTTTTGGTGAGCAGATCAGTGCACGGAGTAGCGTGGGTGTGATGGATTTTGGCCGGTGCACGGCTATCGGGTTTTGGTGTGCGTTGATGGTCGCCCGCCCATAGCTTCATTTAATTAAATTACTACAATTTGCATGTAAATAGCCAATCTTGGAGACCAAGTTACTTTTTGATATTAATAACCCAAAGTGGAATATATCAAGCTATCTTGAGCACTTGCTTTTTGCTAATATATAAATACATGCATGAGGAAGCGTGCTTACTAATACATGGGGGAGATTTAAACCATTCTTTTGTCGTGCATATCTTGCTTTTTATGCTCTCTTGTTTATTTGCCAAGTTTATGCTATGGTGATGGAGATTAATTCACAACATTGGTATCAGAGCTTGGGATTAATTCAAGCTCCTTGAAGCCGGTCAAAGACTTGTGGACAAAGAGGTGTGAGAGACAAAGGCAAAGGTGATTTTAGTGATTTTTGTAATTTTATTTGAAGAAGAATACGTTTATGGTTATGTGTGGTTGAAAGAAGGCTTCTTTTTAACTATTGGACAACAAATCTCCATCAATCTATTGTCCAAAGGGTAAAGCAAGGTGGAAAACCATAAAACCACCTTTAATCTCACTAATCCTCTTCATAATCCATCTGTATGGATGGAATCAAATTGAGGAGGTTAAATCTGATTTCAGAATTGATAATCATACCCTCTGCTCAATTTCTATAATGGAGGGCTCAAAAAAAAATCTCTTCTTCCCTTCTCCATAAATTGCTGTGCGTTGGAGGATCTCTCTTTTAAAGAAACAAAGAATTTTTTTTCCTTTTAATTCTCTTAATTAAAAAAATCACTATTCTCTTTTTCCCCCCCTCCTTGTGGAACGACAAGCAATTCAGTGATTCTTTTCCCTTTGCCCAGTTGTTGTTCGTTAACTTGTGGTGAAGCTTAATTTAAAGATTTAAAATAAAGCTTTATATTTTTATTTTATTTGAAAAAATCATTTCTTCTCTTCATCGTTCGGCGGATTTCTTCTTTTCTTTTTTTGTTGTGCGCCATGTGCGGCCGTATGCAGTTCGCTTGAAGTGGAGCCCTTTAGTGAAAGATTTGATAAAAGCTTAGTTAAGCTTGGTTCACGTACATATATATATATATATATATATATATATATATATATATATATATATATATGAAAGCTTCATACTCTCTCCCTCTTCCACGCAACAATGGCGGCTATCTTTCGAATTTTTTGTTTCAGTGTTGCACTATGCACATTGTTATGGAGGTTGTTGTTAAGTTTTTACATAAAGCTTTTAAGCTTTATGTTGGAGTTAGGGTTAGGGTTTCAACAATGCACACACACAAGATAGAGAAGCTTGAGAGCACACAAACTCACTAGAATAGAATGAACAAATGTGTGCCAGATACAAAACATAAGTACACACCCCAAAATGAGTAGATAAGAGGGTGTACATATGCACGGGAGAAAAAACCTCCTAGTGAGGGAAAAAGTGTCCCAGCGGTCCTAAGTGTGTTCACACACATCACTACCATATAATGCTACAAATCCCCTCTGGAGTGATGATGTGAACATGTACAGGGTATGGCCGATCAATCTTGAAAAGGCAGTAAGCCCAAAGCCTTACGAAAAGCTTTGAACTTTTCAAGAGGAAGAGCCTTCGTGAGGAATAAATATGCCATGTTGTAATGTGTAGACACATCGATCAAGCTGATCTCTACTGCAGAGAGTTTTTCCCTGACATAGTGATAATGCACCTCAATGTGCTTAGTGCGAGCATGAAACACTGGGTTCCTCGCAATTGCTAATGCGCTCTGGCTGTCAGTGAAAATGGTAGTGCTAGACGACTGCCCAATACCTAAATCAGCCATAAGACGTTTGAGCCATACACCCTTAACTGTAGCTGTAAAAGCTACCCTGTACTCAGCTTCACAGCTGGAAGTGGCCACTGTAGGCTGCTTCTTACTGAACCATGATATACATGAATCACCAAGGCGAAAGCAAAACCCACTAGTGGACACTCGTGTGTCATAACATCCAGCCCAATCTGAATCACTAAAAGCATGCAGCTATGACTCACCCCCTTTGAATAAAACAATCCAAAATACTAAGTGCCTTGCAAATAGCAAAAAACCCGCTTGACAGCCTGCCAATGCTTCGTACCTGGGCTATGCATAAATCTGCTCAACTGTAAGACCGCATATTGTATATCTGGCCTCGTGATGCATACATAAAGAAGGGATCCAATAGCCTTCTAATACAAACTAGCATCAAAAGAGTCTCTTGCATCTTGAAGACTAAGTCGAGTACTTGTCTCCATAGGTGTAGCCACAGGTTTACAGTCTTCAAGATTAAACCTCTTCAATAGCTTCTATATATATTTAGACTGCAACATAACAATGCCATCATTATGGCATAAACTGAATCCCCAAATAATAATGCAAGGGTCCTAAATCTGGCATCTCAAACGATGACTACAAATCAGCCTTAAAGCCTGAAATCTGATCTATATTGGGTCTCGTGAGCAACATGTCATCAACGTATAGAACGATGACCAAAAATGTGTCCTTACTCCTCTTCACATAGAGGATACTCTCTGTTGGACTATTGCAAAAATCATTTGCATGAATCTTCTCATGCCATGCTCTAGGAGCTTGCTTAAGGCCATAAAGAGCCTTTTTCAACCTACATACTTTAGACTCTTCCCCTTTCACATCAAAACCAGGAGGCTACGATACATACACCTCCTCATGTAAATCACCATTCAAGAATGCCAAAGCAATGAGACACCTAATGGTAGTCATATGAGATGTGGGTGCAAAGGTCTCATCATAATCAATGCCCTTTTTCTGGGCATACCCCTTTGCAACAAGTTTGGCCTTATATAGCGATCAATGCTACCATATCTGCTTTGCGTTTTAACTTGTAAACCCACTTAGTGCCAATGGCCTTCTTGCCATGATGTAGATCTGTCAAATACCAAGTGTCATTCTTGAGTATAGAGTTATACTCATCCTGCATGCATCCAATGATCATCATCCTGTGCTTCCTCAAAGGAAACAGGTTCCTCCTCATTACATAAAGTAGAAATGAGAACATGATCCAATGATCATCATCCTGTGCTTCCTCAAAGGAAATAGGTTCCTCCTCATTACATAAAGTAGAAATGAGAACATGATCCACATGAGAATAATCTGCATGATGAGAGCCTGCACGAGTTCTACTATGTAAAGGAGCTGCCAACTTGCTATCCTTCAATGTCTGCACAAGCCATTTGTGCATACGCCTAGATTCTTCTTTGGCTGCTCTCTCCTAATCTACTACATCCCCAATAATTGCCTCATCAAAAGGCTGATTTGCAAGCTGATTTTGCACCTGCAAAGGCTGAATTTCAGCGCTTGGTTAAGCATTCAATTGCTCTACATATGGCTGCCCTCATTAAACAAGGTAGGAGCGAATCAAACTTGTGAGCATACATTCTGTTGTTTTTTGCATGAAAGCATGGGCTGAACTGAGTTTTTGACAAAAAAAAACATCTCTACTTACTAAAATCCTCTTTTAGGCCAGATGGTAGAGTCTATCTCCCTTCTTGTGAGCATACATTCTGCTGTTTTTTGCATGAAAGCATGGGCTGAACTGATTTTTTGACAAAAAAAACTTGTCTTGTGAGCATACATTCTACTATTTTTTGCATGAAAGCATGGGCTGAATTGAGTTTTTGACAAAAAAAACATCTCTACTTACTAAAATCCTCTTTGAGGCTAGATGGTAGAGTTTATATCCCTTACTTTCTGAACTGTATCCCACAAATATGCATTTAACTGCCTTCATCATCAAGCTTACTGCATTATTGCTCAGGCACAAGAGCATAAGCAAGACAACCAAAAACACGCAAATGAGCCAGAGAAGGCTTCCTGCCATGCCAAGCTTCATAAGGAGTTACTGCAAGGCCTTGGTAGGGCATTTGTTCAACACATAGTTTGTGCACATAGTTGTCTCTAACCAAAAACCATGAGGTAAATCTTGGGTTTTCACCATACATCGTGCCATCTCCATGAGAGACTTGTTCTTCCTCTCATCCCACACCATTTTGATGAGGTGTGTATGGCACTGTACATTGATGCCTTATGCCTTTTTCACCCATATATGCATGAAATTCCTTGGACATATACTCCCCCCCTCGATCTGAACGAAGGGTGCCAACTTTACATTCACATGCATTTTCAGCCATGGATACGAAGTGCTCAAAGCACATAAAAACCTCTTACTTCCGCTTTAATGGATTCACCCAGCTATATCTAGAGTAATCATCAATAAAAGTGACGAAGTAGAGATATGTCCCAATAGATGGTGTCCTCATAGGACCACATACATTACTATGTATAAGCTGTAATTTCTTAACAGCTCTCATAGATCCATCCTTTGGAAATGATGCCCGATGCATTTTACCAAGAATACACCCCTCACATACATGTCTAGTAGGGGTCTCAAGAGTTGGCAACTCAAACACCATGCATCTCATGCCTGTTTTGAAGTCTTACATGATCGAATATACGAGGAATAATGCCTCGCTTCATAGAAAGTGCAAGCAATGCATGTGCGTGTGTATCTCTTCCATCCCATCTCGTTTGAGCAGCAGTGGGAGGTACTAGCGGTGCATGTGGAGGAGCCACAACTGTATTAGATTCTCCTTCAGATATACCTGCAGCACCTGGTTGCACTGGTAGTTGTGAAACAGGACGAATTTCACTACCACTGACCACATTCCAAAGGCCTTTAGCAACCAGTACATACCTCATCATATAGGACCACAATGGGTAGTTAGTCCCATCAAGTTTCTCCTCAATAGAACACATGTTGAATACATCACTACTACCAGCCATGACTTTCTACCAAATGCAAAATCTTTCAGCACACTGCAAGTACTCCAGTATTCATTGGATGCAACCCTGGATGGCTGCCAACTAACTGAATCACCTACAAAGTGTATGAAAAATAACATAGAGTAGAGAATAGAGTGTTACTGGCAAAAGTATGATGGTCGATATTGTTGAAGACACTGTAGATACTGCTACTGCACACCACATCTTTGTCGCCGCTACACAGCAGCACAAACACCCAAAATCAAGCAGAACCAATCCAAAATGACGCCTCTACAGAACGTCTGAAGAAACCTTGCAGTGCCTAAAACGCGCCCGAATCGTGCCGCAAACCCCAAAAAATTTTATACATTGTATACAGCACACTACAGTATACACCTTCTTCTCCTAAAAGGGTATCTCAATCGGAGACAGAAAAATAGGGTCGTGTGAGGAGGGAGGCAGACTACTAGATCAAGTATCAAGGAAGCTAGCTCTGATACCAATTGTTGGAATTTAGGTTAGGGCTTCAACAATGCACACACACAAGATAGAGAAGCTTGAGAGCACACAAACCCACTAAAATAGAATAAACAAATGTGTGCCAGATACAAAAGATAAGTACACATCCCAAAATGAGTAGATAAGAGGGTGTACATACGCACGGGGAAAAAACTTCCTAGTGAGGGAAAAAGTACCCCAGCGGTCCTAAGTGTGTTCACACACATCACTACCATATAATGCTACACTTTATTACATTATAAAGCTTATTATTATATAAGCTTAATAGTTTTTCTTTTTTTCTTTTTTTAAGAAGAAGCAGCGTGTGCTACATGCTGCATATATATATATATATATATATATGAAAGCTTCATACTCTCCCTCTTCCACGCAACGATGGTGGCTATCTATCAAAAAAAAATCATTGTTGCACTACACACATTGTTATGGAGGTTGTTAAGTTTTTACATAAAGCTTTTGAGCTTTATTACATTATAAAGCTTATTATTATATAAGCTTAACAGTTTTTCTTTAGACCTTTTCAGCTTCTAGCAAAAGTTTTCTATTAAGCCTCTACCTCCTTTTTCCTTTTTTTTAGAAAAAGCAGTGTGTGCTACATGGTACTTATAAGCTTAATTACAAGCTTTTGGTAAAAAGTTTAACACTTTAAGTTATAAAGATTTAATATTAAAAAGCTTTAGACCTTTAAAAGCTTCTAGCAAAAGTTTTCTATTAAGCCTCTACCTCAAAGCTTTGTCCAGGTTTGCTTTTTACAGATTTCATCAAGAATTACTATTTATCATGAGTCAGCCATGAGGAGGACAACTTTTCTTTCGATCAAGAGGGTAATTCTCAATATCAAGGTATTTATGATAATCCAGGTATGCCTAAACCTCTTGAAAATCAAATTATATTACACTTAGAGTAAAGATGATTGATGATGATGAAGAACAAGACTAACCACAACGACTACTCTGACCCTTAAGCTCGGCATCAAGAAATTATTACCTAGGTTATCTTCTTCTCGACAAATTTTCAACCCTTTTAATGACCTCTTCAACGAGTTATTACTTGGATTTATTTCAGGATCCTCCTCTCCTTGAGGATGACTCTGAAGTTCTAGTACTTGAAAGTATTATTGACCATGACCAAACAACCACCCGTATTGGCACTATGTATCATCGTTACTTAGTGAAGTATAAGAATCATTCTATTGAGGAATCACAATGGATTGCTGAAACATCGCTTACCCCGCTCTACCGACACTTGATTCTAGCATACCACTCACATTCACATTGATTCTTTTATGGACACCGATTCGCTGTCTGAGGCAGTGTCATAGTTTTTCCACATGTTTTGGTGCCGATTCGCCAACTGAGGTAGCACATTCATTTAGTGCCTATTCGCCAATTGAGACAGCACGTTAGTTTAGTGCCGGTTCGCTAACTGAGGCAGCACGTTAATTTAGTGCCGATTCGTCAACTACTGAGACAGCACTATAGCATAAGGTTGACTACCCTTGCTTTTGTTTGTTTCACACAACTGAGAACAGTTGCTTTTTAACCCCGAGGTATGTTATGGAAATGTGAATTGTGAAATTATTTGATATTTTATGTGGTATTTATGATATGCTCATTTACCGCATGGTCGTGACTAGCTACGCACGAGAGCGTGGAGCAGTGGTCGTATCGTGATGTGCGAATAAGCAAGATTTAATGCGTCTTGTGTTTTTGGTAAGTAGATCAATGCACTGAGTAGCGTGGGTGCGATGGATTTTGGCCGGTGCACAACCGCCGGGTTATGGAGGTTAGTTCACACAACAACACAGCATTCGACCAAGGGGAGGGGGAAAGGGGGGGGGTATTGGAAAGGTTGTCACCTCATGCTAACACATAGCTGATTGTATCCTTGTATCCTCATGTGGGGTATAGCTGAGCTATACCCCACATGCTGATTGTATCCTTGGATAAAAATGATATATATACAATAATCAATTCCCTCTTATCCCTCCAACACCCTTTGGGTGAGTGAATGATGGGATGAGGTGATGGGGGGGGACTCTCCCACCGTGTCTAAGGTGGATCTGTGGTGGCCAGACCAACAAAAATTAGCCCCTATTTTTTTCCTTGGTTTTTTTATTGTTTGAGAGTCCTTATCTTATCAAGTTCAGTATAATAAGTGATCAATGCATAATTACCCTATCAAGAAACTTTGGCAAATACTAGCTCCTAGTGAATTATCTGCACTTCACACACTAAGTATTCATCCTCATCTCCATCCATGTACTATCCATTGGGTATAAACACCCACACACACACACTTCTCTAACGTTGACAAGAACATCACACTCATTTCTCTACTTTTAAAGCTTTGAAACTTGCTTAATGAATTAGATTCAATGTTTAAGTGCTTGATTAATTGATTAGATTCAATGTTTAAGTGCTTGATTAATTGATTAGATTCAATGTTTGAGTAGTACTCAAGATTATCCATTTACCCTTTGCATTGACATTTGAGTGATACTCAACATTATCCATTTACCCTTTGCATTGACATTTACACACACTCACACTCCAACCTTCTAGATACTAAGATGTACCCTTACTTTGTAGATCTTTTTAATCTTTAATTCATACTTCAACATCTACATTGTTGATATCTTAGCTATCGCTATCAATATATTTACATTGGTGCAAAAAAGTAGAATATTATTCATTTTCTTCTATCTTGCATCTGTTATCAACACTGTGTAATGCTTTGAATTACTTATTCTCTAAAATTTTCCTTAATTGTAAGCATAACTAGTCAACCTACTTCAACTCTCTTACCAGCTAAAGAATGACTAATATCAGCATTGAAGTAAAGGTATACTCTCTGTATTTGACATGGATTTATCAATTACTTTGGCATGGCTTTATTAATTACATGCGGTAGTCATCAAGCTACGCTTCATGCAACCTTTCATCTCTGTGGCTCTAGTTGTGGAGAATGAAACCAGGGTGGAGTAGAAGCCCGAATTCAGTAACTAGTTACTTATTAAAGAGACCCAAGTAAAGATAGCACCATACACGTGTAAAATGGTCTGATCTAGAAACAACATTAGGGTTTTCGACTGTATATTAGGGCTTTTGACAATAGATTTGGGTTTCTGGCTGTTGGCCACAAGATTAAAGCGACCGTCGTGGAAGCAAAGGTGTTGCAGGAAACATGATGGGCACAAATCTCAGCTCAAGGGCTTTCACTTAATCAAAAAGGACATGCATTTGAGTTTGTTCTGACATGTGCAAGCTACCCCACCTCGTTAATGCATTCCCCACAAGGACTCGTACTTCTAGTGATGGGCACGACCGAGATCACTCCTTTCACGAGGTGGCATGACGCTGTCAAGTTTCAGAGTAAAGGAAATGTTCTCATTCTGGTGAGATGAATGCATGAGCTATATACTAATCTGTAAATGGATGTTGATAATCCATGAGCTATACTAATCTGTAAATGGATTTTGGCTTTGCCACTGCAGCATATAAACTACTCAACTACCTGGCTGGAAGTGGGTCCTGTAGGTACCCTCCAACAACATGTTCTAGATTAGTCGTGAGGGTCCATGCACATCGTGACACATGCAGCTCATAGTTATTTTTACTTTTGGATCTTTTGAGCTCGTGTACGTGTGTGCTTTTCATGCCGCCTTCAACAGCCAGCAGGTTTTGAACCCAGCACCTAATGCATGGGACTTCAACATCTTACC
Organism: Cibotium barometz; assembly: GCF_041138505.1. Classification (NCBI taxonomy): domain Eukaryota; kingdom Viridiplantae; phylum Streptophyta; class Polypodiopsida; order Cyatheales; family Cibotiaceae; genus Cibotium; species Cibotium barometz. The sequence continues at coordinate 7,087,156 of NC_141109.1, forward strand.
GCTAGGCTGTGTCTCCATTGGCTGCGCCTCATAGTTCTTGTAAGCATTGCAGTGACTGAGTTAGCGTTAGTAACGGGAAACGTGATACATTTGAGGCATTTTTATTTTATGAAAGCCCTTTCGAGGGGATGTAACCGAGCTAAAAAAGCTATACCAAGACTTCAACATCTTACCGCTAGGCTGTGTCTCCATTGGCTGCGGCTCATAGTTCTTGTAAGCATTGCAGTGACTGAGTTAGCGTTAGTAACGGGAAACGTGATACATTTGAGGCATTTTTATTTTATGAAAGCCCTTTCGAGGGGATGTAACCGAGCTAAAAAAGCTATACCAATAATATACAACCCTACAATGTCAGGGCACGAACCACGACCTCTTATATAAGGTACACAACCCACAACCTCTTATATAAGCTACACAACCCCATGATGTTTGGGCTCGAACCCACTACCTATTAGATAAGATGGATCACAATAAGGTGAGCCACTATCTAAAATCACAATAAGGTGACCCACTTGGGCAAGTGCCCACTGACATGCATTGAAAACATTTTAATGCTCTAGTGCTGGAGACAAGGAGAAGTAAAGATGCCAACAGTTAATTTGACCAAAGACTGCGGGTTTGAGAATAAGGAAGAACTAAGGTTAGTGGTTATATACCATTTCAGGACAACGCAACAGATGTTGTCAACGCTGTTTAGTGTGTTGAGGAATTGGGTGCCCTATAAGTTTCATCTTTTCATGATTTCAAATCTCTCTCGCAATGAAATTTGGCATCCTTCTGCACTGAAGAAGAAACTGAATGGGTGGGTTGTATAATGTTAAGACTTTCAGACAATTGATAACTTCTGGGCAATGCTAGGATTACAGGAGACTCATGCTGGTCAATTGATTCATGGTTTGCACTTAATGGGAAGTGGAGGAAGGCCCAAAAATGGTCAGCTAGCCCCCGGTTGCACCCACAATGTAGAGTTGAGGTTGGTGGTGTGTGTGTGTGTGTGTGTGTGTGTGTGTGCAGGCGCTGAGAGAGAGAGGGAGACATGGATGGGTCAATTTTTCTTTGTAAAATCACCCTTTTGAGGGCACAAATATGAGTCTCTCCACATCTGTAATATTCGTGAACAAATTTTCCAAATACTTAGCAGTGTCGGCCTTGAATTTCCTTGCAAACAGAAAGCAAGGGCGCTGAACTCCATTCCACACACATGGACGTCTCATTTCTAGCTTCTGCAGAAAACAGTTGATGGCTCAGAATTCCCCAAAAACTGCAAGAGCTTTTAGTAGCAAACACATGGATGCTTTGCTTTACCTTGGAGTCGCTAGTAACATGTAAGAATTCACTGATGTTCTGCACAAAACCAAAACAAAAACCCCACTTTTTTTTTTAAACCAAGAGGCACATTCAAGACCTACCCGCATATGTCATGTCCACATTCAGGCACTTAGCTTTGGGTTAATTTCAAAAACTATTTACCATTGGAGGCAAATTAATTACATGAATATAAGCATACCTGGATTTCCCTAAATAATTGCAAGTTTATCTCCTCCCCCTTGTAAGACCGAGGATGCCATTTTTGATTCTTCCAATCCACATGTGTGACAGACCAGTTCGATATGCCCCTGGGATCCACTATCTGCTAGAAAATATCCACTTGCATAAGGACTACATGTACACATACATGCGCACATGAGCACTCACACACCTGCGCGCACGCATGCATATGCACAAGCACATAACATGCAATCAGCATTGAAAAAATCCGTCGCAAATACGAATCATACATGGAGAAAAGTCTGGACATAGTGCTCGTCTGGATAGCAGTTATGAAACTCATCCCCTGGCTGTATACAGCAGGACAATCCATCATGTGTCACTAGCTCACAAAGTCACATACAAGAGGCTATCCATTATGTGTCACTTAACTCACAAAGTCACATACAAGAGGCTTTGGTCATGGACTTGTGTCAGAAGTACCTTGCAGAAGCTTTGAAACTTCTTATAATACAGGGAATCTGCTATTATCAGAAGGGCATGCCGTCTGTTTACTGCAAACCACTGGAAACAAACATATCCTTCAGACGAGCTCATTCATATTTTAACTCCATTAGTGTAAGAAAAAACAGTTTTGAGAGACCCCAATACCTGGGCGCCCTTCCAAAAGTCCTCCTTTTGGACCTCCGGTTTCATCCCGTTCAGATAGCGGCCAGCTCCATGAGGACCAGGATCATAAAAGCTGCAAGCAGACAAACTTCTAAGCCCAAACCAACCTACCACTATTGTTAAAAAGAACCTTAACTTGCGTCAAAACAGCAGATCATTGGGATTGTTCCTCTTACCAATCAACAAAACTGATGCTTGCATTCATTAGATACTTGTAGATGTAGTTGAAATCCCACAAGGGAATACAGCTAAAAGCAAAGGCAGAATTGTTTGAGTGATTAAAAAGTAAAATGAGGTGCACCATTGCCAAGAAAATAGGTAATCAAAAGAAGAAATGTAAATGAGAAGAGGAAATGTACGCTCTTCACCTTTCAGACAGCAATGCAAAGTACTCGTTATCCTTGTCTAGAAGAGCATGGGCAAGTAAACGCCTCTCTGCATCGATCATATCTATTTTGCCCCATGCTACCTATGAGATGTTCACATGGTTAACCTTTAACCCATTATTAGAGTCAACCACTACTAGGTAATGTAGCCTGCAAAAGCTTGACAAATTTGGGTAAATACCTTCTTGCTGGGTACCTCACGATCCTTGAACACCAGACTTTTCCAAGCATTCCCTGGCTCGGAAGCGTGCACATAGACAGAGTACATGCCCTCGTGCCCCTGGCCATGGCAGGTGCAAACGAATCCCATGTTGTGTCAATTCTACAATAGACTGCAAGAAAACCAATAGTTCAATATCATTGTCTCTGGTAAATACCCCAGTTGCTAGGACTTCACCCCTCCCCCTTGACACCATTTGGCTATGCGTACCCCCCTCTCCTTCGACCCAATTGGCTACACTTAATCACGACCCCTTCTTCTCAGCTCAGTAGAAATGAACACAGCAAACATTTTAACATATCATGCACTTCAGCACATAGTCGAGTTCTAGTAAATCAGCGAGAAAAGTCACTTAAGAACTCAACTTTTTATTTCTATAAAACCATACCATTCAAATGCTATTGAAGAGTCAGCAGGCAACACCAGCACACGTCACAAACAACTGACACCACAACTAGTTAGCATATATGGCAGCAGATTCCTGAAAATCAAGAGAGTTCTTTTAGGATATCACCAGGAGGGGATTCCACTAACGGAAGGAGGACTTTGCATAAAGAAAACCATCGAATGCTTTGGCTTAGTGAGAATACAGTCAAGGTACTTATGCTCTATCATCAAGGCATTACGGAGGATTTGATGTCTCCAAGAGTAGTGCAGAAAGCCAACCTCTAAAAAGTTACAGGTCTTCAAAATCCAGTTACTGTGGCATGCTAAGCTGAAGCATGCTTGATTAGTGCTCCAATTAACACTAACGAATGTGCACAAACTCAAAACGCACAAAAAGAAGAGGTAGAGACTTGTGTTTTAACCTAATCTACTACATATGTATCAACTGAATGAATGAACATGAATATTCACAATAATTATTCAGATCTGGACTTGATCTGGCCACTTGAATGCTTTGTGTTAATTTCTACTGGATGCTAAGAACAAAACCAGCTGCTCCAAAAGTTGCAAACTGCTGTCCCAGGGCTGCCTAATGCTGATCCAGAATTGAGGACTGCTGGTCCAATTGTTGAATGTAGAATTATCAGTCTGGGAGCCCTTTGCAAGCCCAAAAATAATGTCATAGAATTTATTAAATGCATTCATATTGGGCAAAAAAGGTGTCCAACCTTTGGGCACTTGGCCTGGGTGCTTATGGGCACTTTTGTGGGCTGATTTGCAGCCATTATCCCTGCCTAAAACACAAGCATATCTATATGGCACCCAAATAGGGTGTGGTGTGCATGCAACAGTTCCGTTCTCCACTCCTACGCCACCTTACTTCAAAAGCTTCATGTTAACATAGACGGTGGTTAATAACCAAGGTACTTTAGAAGAACTTGCTGTTTTGCTACCTCTCTGGGATTACCAAGGCTTTCAAGGGCAGGTAGTGACATTCTCCTCTAGACCGTGAGTGCTCTGCATGCAGTTGAAGGTAGGTTCACTAAGCCGACACCCATAACTTTGCAAAACCACCAGGGTCTATACAAAGTTAAGGAGAAGAAAATGAAAAGTGATTGTCCACTCCTCATCAGATGAGGCAGACCTATCAAACCTGCTCATCTTACTGAGTGTCTATCCAAGGCCTGAAGAGAAAGGACTCCGACCCAAACGCCCAGAAGTGCAAACACATTTGACAAAGCCAAAACCAGAATGGGAAACTGTTGCAAGAAATATGTTCGAACAGGCAATCAATCGCAGTGCGAGCTATGCCCAAAATACTCTGAAAACTTCTACCAGGTGGTGTCTCCATGACATTGCCATCGGAGTGGCTAGTCTTCATGCCATATGTGACAAAGTAGCACGGGCTGAGGGAGCCAGCATTGTCAAGGCTGACACCCGTTCAAGAGCATCCCAAGTCACCCTGAGCTGGGAGAAAAATACCTATGAAGAGGAGGCGGAATGGTAAGATATCTATCCAATGAGTCAGCTCAGGAGTGGATAGAGTTAGTTGTTCACTATGTGGTGCATCCTGAGGTGTAGTGACTATCCCAGTCTGCAGCACAAGCTTTCTTGGTGATGCTAGTCATAACAGTTCCATTGTATAAGGTCCACTCCCCCCCTTTGGCTCATTGCACTGGCACTACACACCACCCCTGCCAGTTCTTTAAGGAGACACCAAGCATTTGATCTCCATCCCATGGGAAGTTCAAGAATTGGGTTATTACCGACTTCAAATGTGCCACTTCCACACTGTAAAAAAGTGTGTGTGTGTGTGTGGGGGGGGGGGGTTGGGGGGGGGGGGGGGGTGGGGGAGGAGGGGGGCAGAAAAGGAAGACATCACAGTCAGACAGATGCAGAGATTTTCCCCTCTCCTCCCCCTTCCAAAGTGCAGAAGCAAACACATGCAGTAGTATACCGATTGACATGATTTCTTGCATTTTTTGAGAAGACAGAAAGGCGTTATGTTGCTTACCTGGAAGAAGCGTTCCCAGAGACGCTCGTGGGGTAGGGGGCCTCTGGTGAGGAACATGAAAGCGAGCTTAGGGTGGGCAGGGCGAACCCTTTCCTGCGTCAAAATGTCTCTGCTCAAGGCCAGCGACGCCACCTCCTCGTCCGTCTTCACCCTCGCAGGCGCTGCAGGGGCCGCCACCTGCTTCTTCATCAGAAGAGGCGCGCACAGCTTCGCAGACAGAAAGATGCATGGCGAGGAAACCCTCGAAGACCAGAGAGCTCCCCCCACCAGCGAGATGAATACCAACACCGTCAGAAACGCAAGCCAAACCAGACGGCGGCAGGACAATTTGCGTGACGACATGGCTTTCTGATCTGAAAAAAAGGCTGGCCTTTGATCAGATCAGCAAGAATGCAATAGCCAAGACGACAGTAAAGAAGGGTGCCATTGCCAAACAAGACAGTCAAAAGCTACCAAGCTCGTGTTCAGAACAGCAAGAGCTACCGTGCCACTGATCAGATCAAACAAATTGCAATAGCCAAGGAGACAGTAAGGGCTACCGAGCTTCAGAAAGGTGCCATAACCACGACGACAGGAAGAGCTACCAAGCTTTAGAAAGGAGCCAGAGCAAAGAAAACGGTCAGAGCTACGAAGGTTCAGAACGATGCCTAGGGCAAGAAAACCATGAGAGCTAGCAAAACTGTGCTCAGAGCTCCATAGCCAAGAGAGTTACCAACAAGCTAGGGCAGTGAAAGAGGGAAGGGTGGGGCTTAAGAAGTGGAGAGCAGAGGGGGCAGGTACAAGGTTGGAGAAGAAGAAAAGATCGTGGCAGTGCAAATCGTGTGAGGTCTACACCTTACCTGTTTGCAGGCAGGCAGGCTGCTGGTGAAAGCCACACATGCGGTGAAGAAACCCTCTTCAGAGATCAAAGTTCAAACCCATTTGTATGACCAACGTAACCTTCAATTTGAAGGCCATAAACTAGATTGACCTTCCAAATATATATATGTTTTTGTGTAAATTTTGGAAAATTTTCCATAATAATAGCCTTCTTTTTTTCAACCTTAGGGCCTAAGATAAGCAAATGTTTGCTTTTATATACAATGGCATTATTTATTTTTCTTGCTTGGCTCTAAATACTTGAAGTTCTATATATAGAGAGAGAGACTTTAAAGTCTTTATTAGTGTAGTGGGTGTTATATCTGATAGCATAGGTATATTGCTTAGGATGGATGTGGCATTATTTATTTTTCTTGCCTGGCTCTAAATAAAGTCCATATATATATATATATATATATATATATATATATAGAGAGAGAGAGAGAGAGAGACCTTCAAGTCTTATGTAAATTATTAATGTGGTGAGTGTTGTATTTGATATCATGAGTATATTGCTTAGGATGGATGTGGTAAGGAGATCATTTTCATTTGTTTATGATGATGGACAAGATATTGAAAGTATTTTTTTCGACAGTTGCTATAATATAAGCATTATTGTTTTCCATAATCTATTTAATATTCATGGCTTAATTATAGACCCTCCATTTTGAGAACAACAAGCAATAGCACCTCTAATTATTGAACTATTAGAGAGCACCGGTGTTTTACGGTATATATAGAACTTGCTTTTTATGTAGCTTTTGCATTTTATTTTAAAAAAATTATATTATTATTGATACATTCTTTTTGCAACAGCAGGGAATATCTTTATTTTTTAGAACCTAGATTATTGCTAGGTTTAGATGGTCGAGACACTTACAAAGAGAGCTTTAAGCTCCTTGAGCATTCATTACATGGCAACATCACCTCCCTACCCACGATTTTGTAGCTTCGTTTGCAATGCTAAGCAAAAGACACCAATGTAAATTATTATTACTCGATTTTGAAACTTCCCTCCATCATACATGTTTTACATCACAATAGCACATACCTATCCCAACACCACCTCCTGCCCACCATCGCACCTATGCTTAAATTTGATGGCCTACATTCAAATATTACAAACATATAAAATAATGTGTTTAGTGTATTTTTTGACGTTATTTGAAAATTTTGCTAGTAAAATATGTTTAATCAGTGAAAATGAGTAAAATGCCCAACAAAAATCAACTCTAATAGCACCCTTGCTCATTTTGCAAACGGTAATCAAAAGACATCAATGCAATAGTTATTGCTCCACTTTGAAATTTCCTCCCATCATAAATGCTTTACATCTCAACACAAGTATTTCAAATCAACTCTAGAATGTGAAGGGTGACCCCAAAATTTCATTTGAAGGGCTCATATCAACCCTCCAATGTAAAAATTGTAAAAATACATATTAACCCACCAATGTAAAAATTTCATTTGAAGGGCTCGTATTAACCCTCCAATGTAAACATTGTAAACATATACGAACGGTGTGGTAGTCTTTTTTTACCAAAACCTTGCCTTTCTTTTAAATGGATAAATCTTTTTTTCCCTTTCCTATGGACGAGCATACTAGAACATCATGGATGTCAAAGAGAAACTAGTGGTCACATGATAACTCATTCATAAAATTCCTTCTACTAGCATGTCAACACTTCATGAATTTTTTTAAAAAATAGCTTTTCAACTGCTAGCATGTTTGTCCCTCCATGCATGATAGCTAAAAACATGCTGTAATCTCACCATTCGGCATGGAGTCCCTTAACTATCATTGGTAGTCTCTCCCTCCAATTTCTCTCTCAAAAGACATTTTGTAGTCCTTCAAATCTTAGGCCTCCTTGCAAGGCCTAAATTGCCTATGGAAAGCTCAGCTCTCACATGCGTATACTATTAAAAAATATAAATAAATGATTCCACTTTTTAAAAGCCCAAAACCACTCCTTCATAAAGCAACTTTAAGTGCACTTTTAGTAGCCTTATTAAATGTAAAATTTGATCATTACCTCTTCAAATATTCTCTCAAGGTGCTAACTTGATATCATAGGAACATCAACACGAAGCATTGTTCCTATGGGAACGTGTTCTTAAAGCTAATGCCAAAACCAATTATGGGCTTAGATGAGCAAATCCAAATGCGAAATGGCCATTATGCCTAGCACCCCATTCCAATGCTCAGTGTCACAAAAGACTCAAATCACTTAAAAGGGATGTCTACCAATGCTCAATGTCACAAAAGACTCAAAACACTTAAAAGGGGTAGGCTACACTCAACAAAATAGCAATGAGAATAGCATTCTCTCTCTCTCTCTCTCTCTCTCTCTCTCTCTCTCTCTCTCTCTCTCTATATATATATATATATATATATATATATATATATATATATATATATAATAGTCTTTGCATGCACCTAGCACATGGCAATGGAGTACCTTTTGTCATTGATCATAAAATGGCCTTCAAGTTTTGAAACTACCCAAAAAGTTGAAACGTGCAGCAAACTGACAAATTGAAATTATTGGAGTAAGGTAGGCATTTGAGTAATGCCATGTGGTGAATTATGAGGCTCCTTTGCACCACATCAAATCCTTTCAAAGCGATGTGTTGAATATGAGGCCCACTTTCTCCACAGCAAGTACTTTCAAAGTGGTCTTTCTTTTGATTAATGGATCAATTTAAACGCATATCTCTATAACCTCTCCAATGTAACAATATTGTCATGTCATATCTACATTATCGTGCATCGGCTCTCTTTACTTGAATGTGATGCTTGTTTTCATAAGACTTTAACATACTTCTCTTTCCTTTCATTTATATGGTTTTGAGTATGCATTTCTTCTAAGTATGTTCACTTCACTAATGGGATTTTATTTATTAAAAAAATGGAACAAGTAACCCTTCCAAAACTTGTATACTTCAAATTAACATAATGCATAAGTGAGTCTTTGTGAATGTGTTTTTTGGTGTCATTTGTTGCATGAAAACTTTGAATAAGAAGTGGCGACAATATTGTACGCTAAACTTTGCTCCTAATTTGAAAAAAAAACAATCATTAACGGTCTATGGGTAGAAAAGTGGATTTATAAAGGGAAATGGTTGTTTCTAAATCTTCTATCTAAATTTTATTGTAGTCCATGAATCATGCTAATATATTATATTTTAATTGTCTAGACATACATGCAAGAAATCTCAATTCATTGCTAGTCACAAGGCTTGTATACTAGCCCAAGTCACCTACATAATGTGTGCAACTATGTAACTAATTGAGCACAATTATAAAAGATTCTATACATCGTTATCATATGATTCATCGAAGTTGACACAAAGTAATAAGTGGAGTGTTTATAACACATTGTATGTAGCCACATGTCTAGACATCTAACATGTATTAACTCTTGAAAAAAAAAATTGTGTAAACATTTTTTAAAGATAAATAATTAACACCCCTACTATACATTACAACAAGTATATTGATAACTAATAGATAAGATACATTAATGTAAAGTTTATGAGTATACCTAATTTAAAATAGGTCTCCTAGCTATACATATATGTGATATTATGCATTTTTTTCAATGATAGCCCGTGGATGCTATCAAAGAATAATATGATTTGACATTTCAAAATCAAGCATGGCATTGTAGTTTATGGTTTGGAAATTGAATTTGAATCACAGATATAGATAATTTTTCATGCTTTCACAAAGAGCTAGGATGTTAAAAAGACAAAGTGGAAGTCATGCACTTTGCTACATGTATGGATGTGAGCTCAACTTGTTATGTCATACCCTTTAAGACCTAATTAATGCTAATATCTAGTGGAATTAGCAAATGAATAGACTATTTGTGTTTGTAATTTGTCCCAATGTGGTGTAACAGTGAATAAAACTAGCCTAAGAAATAATATTTATTTTTGTCATGAGGCTTGTGAAGTCAGACAAGCTCTTTATTGAAAGTTTTGTTACATTGTTTTTGCTTTTTTAAAACATGTAAAGAGAACCTGAGTGATGTTATTTTAGACATATTGAGAAAGAGACTTTAAGGATAAATATTTTTGAGCATTTACACTTTAAGGATATTTTCTTGGTTTTTTTAAATGAAATTCTTCTTCTTCTATGGAGGACCAAGATTGGGTTACAATTAGTTTTTTTTATACACCTTTTATTAATAAATTCTTGTTACTAAAAGAGCCATTGGCATGGCTATATTAAGATCATTTACAATCCCATAATATTTCCATAATAGACAAGGAAATATGCTTTGAGAGAGAAAGGGGATAAAACTTGTTTTGTTGTTTTAAGGTAATAATGTGTCATGAACTATATAATTTTAGGTGCTTTGGGAATAATCATTTGTGTAAAAAGTCTGGTAGCTTTTCTTTGGTTATTGAAGTTCCTCATACCCAATAGGGGTTGGAAGGCTAATCATGCAACCCTCCCCTCCCTTCTATCTATATACAAAGACATATCATGCATAGGCTTTTGTATGGATGCCCCTTTTGTATGGATGTCATGAACTATATAATTTTAGGTGCTTTGGGAATACTCATTTGTGTAAAAAGTCTGGTAGCTTTTCTTTGGTTATTGAAGTTCCTCATACCCAATAGGGGTTGGAAGGCTAATCATGCAACCCTCCCCTCCCTTCTATCTATATACAAAGACATATCATGCATAGGCTTTTGTATGGATGCCCCTCTTTCCAAAAGTTTTGTCATGTTCTATACTATGAAGCATGTGATATACATTGTCTTGTTGTGACCACACCAACATATGCAAGAGTTTTCAAGCACTAATTTGGACATCAAGGCACTTAGGTTAGTCTAAGCTTATGTGGCTGCATTAAAACATTTAATAATTATGACTTTTTGAATTATTTGATTCTGGGTATCTAAGAGTGATATTCCTAGGTAGTATGCACTATATAACAATAAAATTTTATTTGAGTTATAGACATTTAATACCATAGATGTTTATTAATGTTCCATGCTCTTTTAGAGGTGCTTTGGCCAGATACAAAAAAGTGTGCTCTTTGTGGAGCTTCTTGTGCTATCATTTAGTTTCTTTATTAGTGCAATTAATCTGGTTCTTAACTTAGCTTAGGTTGGAAAAGTATTGGACTAAAAATAATGGTATAAGACTAAGATTGTTAACACCCTTTTGGGATTAACATCTTTTAGTAGCACATTTTGTATATATGCCTTTGATATATTTTGTTGCTTTACCTAAGAGTATTGTTAACCACTTCATAGGTTAACATGGTTTTACCCGCTCGACCTGCCATAAAGCACTTTGCCATCTTACCCACTCGAACGAGTACTTATCTTTTGTAAGTTGGTGCTGGAACACGCCTTACCTTGAGCTTAATGTTAAATAAGGAATGTCTAAGGACTTCATGTATATTCTTACTTAAGAGTAGTAATAGAGATCATAAGATTTTAAGTTTGGTGGACCTAGAGTCACTTATATATGTCATTTTTGAGTTGATTTGGCCTAGTGTGAAAAAACTAGTCACTTGTATATTAGTCATTTTTGACACTAAGAAGCAATACACAATTATTCCAGCTATTCCCTTGCAATAGAATACTAGATCAAGGTAGCAAAACACATACAGATGTAGCCAGCAAGGAGAGATATATAGAAGCACAACACTCAAAGTAGATTGATGAGAATGAGTGAAGTACAAGTGAAGTGACATGATAAGGTCACTTACACACACTGTGTGTATACGCTTGGGGGAAAAAAGTGCCTCGATACATTAAAATATGCATTTATCTTCTCATACCATGCTCTGGGAGCCTACTTGGGCCATATAAAGATCTTCTTAACTTGCATACTTTAGACTTTTGTCCCTTCTCAAACAAAACCATAAAGCTGAGATACATAAACCTCATCATGCAAATCACCATTCAAGAAGGCAGTCTTAATATTCAATTGATTTACATTCCAATCATGATGTGCTCCCAATGTAATAATACAAATGATTGTAGTTATACAAGACATAGGTGCAAAAGTCTCATAATCTATGCTCTTCTCTCTTGAGTATAACCCTTTCCAACAAGCTTTACCTTGTAGCGATCAACACTATGATCAACAAGCTTTACCTTGTAGCGATCAACACCCCTTCTCTTGAGTATAACCCTTTCCAACAAGCTTTACCTTGTAGCGATCAACACTATGATAAACTTTACGATTAAGCTTATAAATCCACTTTGTACCAATGGCCTCTGTATCATAAGGAAAATTTGCTAAATGCCAAGTTTCATTTTTGAGGATTGAGTTGCACTCATCTTGCATGGCATGCATCCGCCGATGGGAATTTATTTCTAGAGGGAGATCTCAGGGAGATTTAAACTTATACATAAATGTCCTTAAATAAGGGATTCTAAATGGATTTTGGAAAAAGAATTATAAGTTTGTATAGAAAAAGGGGTCATATTGAATACTCAAAATTCAAGCTAAGTGATTTTCAAAATACCCCTTGAATACACATGATATATACATGTTTTATATAGAGTGAACCCCTTGAATACACATGATATATATAGGTTTTATATAGAGTGAACCCCTTGAATACACATGATATATACAGGTTTTATATAGAGTGAACCCCTCAAGTGTGGAACTATGTATGGGACTTAAATTCAGGATTATTGATCTTCCAAATACCTTTTGAATGTACATAATGTATATAGGTTTTATATAGAGTGAACCCTCAAGTGTGGAACTATGTGTGGGACCTAGTAAAAAAAATTTAATGGTTTGAATTATGGATTATGTGGCATCATGGGACTGTTTAGGATGCAAGCCTAGAGATTGGGCTTCTTTGTGGTAAATACGTAAGCCAGGGTGAGGTTTTGTTGGTGTTAAATTGGAGTCGAAGGAGCTTGTACACAATGAATCTCTTAGAGGTACATGTAGCAAGGTCAATGGTTTTATAGGTGAGGGTCGTACCATGTGCCATGCTTACACCCACAATGGTCTCCCCATCCAAATATGGACCTAGAGGGTTGGCGTTGATGAGGTTAGCTACAGGTGCATGTGTGTGTGAATAACGTTAGGTGCAAGATGTGAAAAAAAAAAGTGATGCCCATAGTGAAATATGCATTTGATGTGTGTATGGGCAATAGGTTGAAGGTGTGGGCTGTGCCATGCATGTACTCCTCCAACCTTGGAATATTTATCTATATTCATTGGTTTCTTTGACTCTCTTTACTACTTTCTTCAACATTTAATTGACGTCCATTTTATTAGGGAGAAGTCAAGAGCATTAGATTTTGATACATTTGGCCATAGTTGCAATGGAGTTGGGTTGTCTCTTTGCTCAAGGAATTTCGGTGTTATTAAGCATTGGGAATATAGGCTTTATGGATCAACAGTTAGTGTGGTTAAAGAAGAGGTCACAGACGATTCTTGCTGATTTGAAGAGGATCTGGGCGATGGATTGTAGTATGGGCCAGGCTTATGCACACCATGGTCCCCATCTAGAAATGTACCTGGACTGATAATGAAATTGAGTGTTGATGTGTAACTGTTGGCATCCACAAGATCACACATGGAGGTATGGAGGATGAAATCTCATCATCATGGTAGAGTGTGTGTGTGTGTGTGTGTGTGTGTGTGTGTGTGTGTGTGTGTGTGTGTGAGAGAGAGAGAGAGAGAGAGAGAGAGAGAGAGAGAGAGAGTAGAGCTCAAGTATGAGAGAGAGATTGCACAACTTGAATGGTACTCATTGTGTGTGACCAAGAAGATGTAAGTATTGGAAAAGCATCAAAGCTACTTGACATACACCCAAGGAATCTATATAGGGCATTGGATAGAGTTCAAAGTGATGGTTCATTAAGCCAAATGTATTTTGAGCAATGACGAAGAAAATCAAGGGATGATGTGGTTACTCAAAAAATTAAAGAGTTGGTTATTGCTTTTTATAGGGTGTCCTCTATAAAAAAGGACATTTATCACCAATGAATTGGTTGTAAGATTTACGTGGAACACTCAGTACATATACTTGATAACTCCTAGGTATGGACCTAGTTCAATGGTTTGCCACATGTGTAATATACCACAGTTGTTATGCTATATCGATCCACTTAGTGAGTACATGTGCAATATAGCATTGCTACTAATCTTGGTAGCACATGTTCTAAAAACCCACATAGGGATGTGACTTACTTCATATGTAATATAGCACTACTATTATACTACTATAATGCACATATAAGCCACACATTGAGGTTAGTACATATGTAATATGTCACACTTTTCATCTTGTATATAGCATATGTAGTAACCCACACAATGATGTGAGAGAGTACATGTGCAATATAGCATAACTACTATGCTATATAGTACGATGTAAGGTAGCTGGGTGATGGCCTCTATAACACCACCAGCAAACACACAAAATGAAAATGTAGAAGAATCAAAATTGAGGGATACTAAAATCCCAGCTCTAAGGGCATCAATCAGACCTGCTGCTGTCCCCAATCCTCTAGCTAACCCAACCAAAACACTCTCAAATCTCTCCAATATTATCCAAATAACAACTCTAGTTGTCCTCCCAAGTCAGCACTGACCTCTGACACTTCTAAATGTACTCCTATATGGCCCAGTTGACCTCAGCTGACTACCAATTGACAAGTAACACTCCCAGCTGACACAAACAGATCAAATGTTGACTGTATACCTGCTTTCAAATGCTGATGCTCACTTTCTTTCAAAATGTGTCCTCCACGATCCTCTACTATCATCCAGCATCAGTGAACCTGAAATCCACAACTCCAACCTTCTGCCTGACACCAGTGTCTAAATGTTCTGACTAAACCAAATCCCACTGGATAGAAACAGACTTAAACAGACTCAAAAATCCTCCTCAGTCCCTTCCATGTTTGCTAACACTGCCTAACCCCTAAACTCTTCAAATCTCTCTAAAATTCAACTCCTTACACTCACAGCTGACAATAACTGAGAGTCTTCTAATAACTGAGAGTCTTCTAACGCTGGAATTCTTTTCCCCTCAGCTTTGCTTGACTGCTAAAAGTTGACTATCAAACTTGACTCAAAACTTTCCTCTTCAACACAAAGGGATCAAAACCACTTCTGAACACCCATGACTGACTCCAATTAGGCCTCAACTGATCCCTAGTCGACTCTTGTCATAGTCCTCAGTTCAACACTTAGACCACTAACAATGTTAGACCTATTAGTCTGACTGCTTCTGATTGTCAGCCCAGACCTCACAAGCATTTAACAAAATAAAATCTACATTCCCTTAACACTTAGACTACTAACAATGCCAAACCTATTAGTCTGACTTTTGACTACTTCTCATTGTCAGCCCAGACCTCACAAGCATTCAAGAAAATAAAATCTACATTCCCTCAACATCAGCTGACCTATTCTGACTCATGCTTGACCAAAATGCCTCTATCAAAACTTGCTGGCTCAAACTCAAGGTAATTGACACAGATCTGATTCAAAAAACACGTCAGCTCTTCAATCACTGTGAGTTCTCTTCAACAAAATCTTTCAAAACAACATATATGAAAACAAAGCCTAGCAACTCATAAACTCCATGCAACCAAATCACCTCTGAGATTTGTGATTCTAATATCAAAGAAAGAAGGAACACTAGAAACCAAAAAAGATTCTCCACTTATATTCTAGGAATGCTTCAAGGACATCCAACTCAAATCAATCACCACTTACAACTAGTCGAAAACTCAAATCAATCACCACTTACAACTAGTCGAAAACTTCAACACAAAGAGGAATGATCAGGTTAAGCTTTGGAGATATCCAAGTTCTTACAGAGTTGTAATCCAGAGATCTTAGGACTCCATCTGCCTAATGCATCCCCATCAATCACCCAACTACCCTACTACCCATGCAATAGTTCACTACTTACTTAACTACAATTGGTAATAGCTGGTTCACTAGCTGTAGGTGGCCATGCAATGCCCTACCTTCCCTAAGGCTTCAAACTTATTTGTCAGGTTGATTTAGTTCTTTTTCATCATATTTGGATTGGGTTCTAGATTTCTCTCCAGCAACAACAACACTTCAAAGCATCGTCTTCAGCAGCTACTACAGTTGAGGATGTATTAGGTTGAGCCAAGTCTCTAATAGAGATGCCACCACACAGAGATCCTAGGGCACATCCTAGCTGACTCTTTGGAGTTCAACACACTCTCTGATCTAACTCAAACAAACCTTCTCCCACACTGCTCTGCTCCTCTCTCTGTAACCTTCAGGGCCTCTAGCCTACAACCTTCAACAAAAACTAACTGACATGTAGGACCTCTCCACTGTAGTCCCTCGACTCCACTCTCTCTGTAACCTTCAGGGCCTCTAGCCTACAACCTTCAACAAAAACAAACTGACCTGTAGGACCTCTCCAATGTAGTCCCTTGACTCCACTCTCTCTTGAAGTCACTCCACCACTTCTCTTGCATAATCTTGCAAAAAAATTCATCCATCCATCTTCAACCCGTCCTCGATGTCTTACTTTCTTCTGGAATGTTGCGCCGCTCAATTCCTTCGATCCCCCATATGCTTTCCTTTTCTCTTCATGACTGCGCATCTCCACTTGGCTGCAAGAGTCGTTTTAATCACCTAGGATCCACTATACACTATCATCTATACACTTTATCCACCTATATATACATCATGCTGGGATTGGGCTTGGGATTCTTCTCACAACGTATATAGTAAGAAGTTAACATAGGTAAGTATATGCATGACATATATGTAGATGTGATATGTAAATGAACATATGTAATTACAAAACATGAAAATTAAAAAGCAACAATACATAAAAAACATGTATATTTAAAAGAAGGTCCTCCTCTAATAGTATAATTTTTTGGGTTATACATACACGCACACACACACACAACCAACAACATTTTTCAAGTCTGTCTCACAATTGAATGATTCTAATTATGTATATTTAAAAGAAGGTCCTCCTCTAATAGTATAATTTTTTGGGTTATACATACACGCACACACACACATAACCAACAACATTTTTCAAGTCTTTGTCTCACAATTGAATGATTCTAATTATGTGTGTTTGAATTTGTAGATTTGGGTGCTTACACGCGCGCGCGCGTGTGTGTGTGTGGTGAGAGAGAGAGAGAGAGAGAGAGAGAGAGAGAGAGAGAGAGAGAGAGAGAGAGAGAGAGAGAGAGAGAGAGAGAGAGAGAGAGAGAGAGAGAGAGAGAGAGAGAGATCACTATTACATTTCAAATTACTATATTTATCTTCAAGGTAGGCGTATAGAGAAACTTTACTACAAATACATGTAATAACTACAAATATATATAGCATAATATATATTACAATTCAAAATAGTATATGATTGTGCAAATCGCATCCCAAGTGTCATCTATGTGTTACATGTACTACATGCGATCATGCACTACACACGTACACATAAGATACTAATTGAACATCTCTTTATTCCATGCATGTTTTTTTAAAATAATAAAAATCTTTTTAAGCTTTATTCTGTGTGTGTGTGTGTGTGTGTGTGTGTGAGAGAGAGAGAGAGAGAGAGAGAGAGAGAGAGAGAGAGAGAGAGAGAGAGAGAGAGAACTTTTAAAAACTTCAATGCAAGCCTTTGATGAGAGAAAATTTGCTCCACATGCAATCAAAGGCAACACACATGCAAATGTTAATTGAAAATTCCCTCAAAGAGCAATATTACATTTCAAATAACCATGTGATTGAGCATATGATCCATGTGTGATCTATGTGTTACATGTATCAAGATGTGAGTGTGGGTGTGTGTCTATGTGTGTATATATTTATCTTCAAGGTAGGCGTAGAGAGAGAGAGAGAGAGAGAGAGAGAGAGAGAGAGAGAGAGAGAGAGAGAGAGAGAGAGAGAGAGAGAGAGAGAGATGTTGAAATATACAAGTGAATAGGGTGTGTGTGGGAACAAGCTCTTGGATAGAGGCTGTAAAAGAGGAGATGTAATTGTGAAAGAACATGTGAAAAGGTTAGAAGAATCTACTGGGAGAGAATAATGGGTAGCATGAGGGAATTTAGGAGTGTGGAGTTATTCTGGGAGATATTCAGGGAAAAGAGAAGAGGTGGAGAGAATCAGGCAAAAGGTGGAGATATTCTGGGAGTGAATCATGGAGAAATCAATGGGATTTGATGCTTGATGTAAACTCTATAAATTGAGGCATAGCCCTAATGAGAATTTGCTGGTTTTTGAGTATCCATGCCTACATTAATCTATGTGCTAATTATTCACTAATTACGTCTTAATCACTTACTAATCACTTTGTTAATTATGTTGATTCTAGTGTTTGATCCACCATAGCTCATCATTATTGCTCAAATTTCAACATGGTATCAGAGCCATGCCTAGAATCAACCAGATTTATGAGCCCATTAGTTAATTAATGAGGATTAGTAAGATAATTAGCAAAAAATCAATTTTTAGTGAGTTTTTCATTTCCCCCTTCACCCCCAGTCAGTGGAGGACTCCATTCTCCATGCACAGTCAACATTAGGCCTTGCCCTTCTAACACAAGCTAGTCAACATCCCTAGCTACAAGCTCATCAAACGGCGCAGCAAAACGCGAAAGCGTTGAGGAGAAATCGACGTTTTTTTCAGCGCTGATTTTTCTGAGTAAATTGCAGATCTCCACTTCATCAGTTCAAATTAATTCAATTCCTCCTAGCCCAAGGGGTAATCAAGCATGCTCTATAAGCTGGTGAAGACAGAATTCAGTTTCATCAAGTCTACAGTGAGATCCAAGCTCTTCATCAAATCTGCAGGTGACTTTGGTAAAACAGAGATTAAGCTTTCATTATTTGTGTTGAAATTTGAGCATAATGATGAGCTATGGTGGATCAAACACTAGAATCAACATCATTAACAAAGTAATTAGCAAATAGATTAATGTAGGCATGGATACTCAAAAACCAGCAAATTCTCATTAGGGATATGCCTCAATTTATAGAGTTTACATCAAGCATCAAATCCCATTGATTTCTCCATGATTCACTCCCAGAATATCTCCACCTTTTGCCTGATTCTCTCCACCTCTTCTCTTTTCCCTGAATATCTCCCATAATATCTCCACACTCCTAAATTCTCTCATGCTACCCATTATTCTCTCCCAGTAGATTCTTCTAACCTTTTCACAGGTTCTTTCACAATTACATCTCCTCTTTTACAGCCTCTATCCAAGAGCTTGTTCCCACACACACCCTATTCACTTGTATTTTCAACACCTCCCCTCAAGTGAATAATCCTAGCACACCTAGACCCTATACCAAGTTTGCCTCCCCTTACTTGGTAGTCCGTGCGACCAGTGTCTACTCCTCCCCTCAAGTTATCTCAGCACACCTGGACCCTATATCAAGTTTCTCTCTTACTTGACAGCCTGCGCGACCAGTGCCTCAGATCCCTAAACTCATAGTCCTTGACACTCTCTCTCTCTATGTGTCCAAGGCTTACTATAGTTGCCCGCGACCTTGACTAAAGTGCTCACACATACATCTCTCTACCACGTGGCCTACATCATCGGTGGCTCAGAGGTGGTTTTACTTTGTTGGGGCAGGTTACATTGGGTTGTGGGGTCTCTCTCTCTCTCTCTCTCTCTCAGAGATTTTCACATGGCTCCTCACTCTTTGGAGCCTCACATCTTCTCTTGTCTTCAGTCTTCTTGTCGTGGCAGCTTCTCTCCACGCGTCCATCTCTTCTTTCAGTCTTCTTGGGGCAGCTTCTCTTCTCGTGGCAGCTTCTCTTCTCGTGTCCATGTCTTCCTTCAGATCTTCTTCTCGGTGTGGATCCTCTTCTTGGGAAGAGATATTCTTCTTCTTTCATGGCTGGGGCCATGAGCTGGTCCGTCAGGTCATTTTGCTCCATGTGAGCAACATGTTTCAATGTTTTGCTGACAGTTCCTTTGGGCTTTTTATGTTTATTTTATATCATTATGCAATGCAAACCCAAATTTATGCGGGAGGTCTTACCTCTTGCCTTATTCCGGACAAGGGTAGTGTCTGTTCCCATTTTTACACTGATGCAATGTGCCCAATACGTAATGCGTATAGCATTCATTCTCATGCACATTCCTAATGCAACTTTGGCTGTGAATAATCTTGATTTTGAGTGAGATCTACAGGCATGAACCAAGGGTTAAATGCAAAATGATGATTTTCACAATTTTATCAGCACAATTTTACCAGAAATTACATTAAATCAAGGGTAACCGATTTGTACGGGATGGTTGGAGTATCAAACCAACTCCGATTTGAAATCTGAAGTTATAGGGATCTGTATCAGATACCTAATGGTTAATTTGAACCCTCAATTGCACCAAAATATAGTGATTAGTACTGATTAATCACTGATTAGCAAATTAATGCTCTGTTTTATGTGCAGAAAACAGAGTATGCGGGGAGTCCAGATCTGGTGCCTTCCACTTCAAATGAGCTCAAATGCTTTCAAAGGCATCAATAGCAATGAGTCTAGTAGAGGATTAAGCCAAGAAACACAAGATTTGACCAAATAATGAAAGCTTAATCTCTGTTTTACCAAAGTCACCTGCAGATTTGATGAAGAGCTTGGATCTCACTGTAGACTTGATGAAATTGATTTCTGTCTTCACCAGCTTGTAGAGCATGCTTGATTACCCCTTGGGCTAAAAGGAATTAGAGAGCTTTGATCTGTGGAAGTTGCAATATCAAAAACATCTCAGAAAATAAGCGCCGGTGAAAATCGCGAATTCTCCTGATTCCTTTGGCGGTTTGCTGCGCCGTTTCGATGGGCTGGTAGCCAGGGGTGTTGGCTATTATGTGCTAGAAGGTCTTGCCCTAATTTTGAGTGTGCTAGATGCTAGAGACCCTCCACTGGCTGGGGGTGAAGGGGAAGATGAAAAACTCACTAAAAACTGATTTTTTTGCTAATTACCTACTAATCCTAATTAATTCACTAATGGGCTCATAAATCTGGTTGATTCTAGGCATGGCTCTGATACCATGTTGAAATTTGAGCATAATGATGAGCTATGGTGGATCAAACACTAGAATCAACATCATTAACAAAGTGATTAGCAAATGATTAAGACGTAATTAGTGAATAATTAGCACATAGATTAATGTAGGCATGGATACTCTAAAACCAGCAAATTCTCATTAGGGCTATGCCTCAATTTATAGAGTTTACATCAAGCATCAAATCCCATTGATTTCTCCATGATTCACTCCCAGAATATCTCCACCCCACCTCTTCTCTTTTCCCTGAATATCTCCCAGAATATCTCCACACTCCTAAATTCTCTCATGCTACCCATTATTCTCTCCCAATAGATTCTTCTAACCTTTTCACAGGTTCTTTCACAATTACATCTCCTCTTTTACAGCCTCTATCCAAGAGCTTGTTCCCACACACACCCTATTCACTTGTATTTTCAACAATTTGGTCAAATCTTGTGTTTCTTGGCTTAATCCTCTACTAGACTCATTGCTATTGATGCCTTTGAAAGCATTTGAGCTCATTTGAAGTGGAAGGGACTCCCCGCATACTCTGTTTTCTGCACACAAACTAGAGCATTAATTTGCTAATCAGTGATTAATCAATGCTAATCACTGTACTTTGGTGCAATTGAGGGTTCAAATTAACCATTAGGTATCTGATACAGATCCCTATAACTTCAGATTTCAAATCGGAGTTGGTTTGATACTCCAACCATCCCGTACAAATTGGTTACCCTCAATTTAATGTAATTTCTGGTGATTTTATGCTGATAAAATTGTTGTAATCATCTATTAAACACCAGATTGAGTTGTAAAAGGGTAGATACTGCCCTTGAATCTTGAAATTGGATCAAGAGGTAAGACCCCCTTCACATCACCATGAGTTCAGCACAGGAAATAGCCAAATTTAATGGGGAACAGTTTTATACATGGCAGACAAAAACCATGTATTTGCTGATGAGGAAAAATCTGTGGGGATTAGTTGAAGGGAGAGATGAATGTCCAGAGAGAGGGGAAAATGAGTGGAAGAGCAGGAATGGCTATCAAGTAAGAGGGAAACTTGATATAGGGTCCAGGTGTGCTAGGATTATTCACTTGAGGGGAGGTGTTGAAATATACAAGTGAATAGGGTGTGTGTGGGAACAAGCTCTTGGATAGAGGCTGTAAAAGAGGAGATGTAATTGTGAAAGAACCTGTGAAAAGGTTAGAAGAATCTACTGGGAGAGAATAATGGGTAGCATGAGGGAATTTAGGAGTGTGGAGTTATTCTGGGAGATATTCAGGGAAAAGAGAAGAGGTGGAGAGAATCAGGCAAAAGGTGGAGATATTCTGGGAGTGAATCATGGAGAAATCAATGGGATTTGATGCTTGATGTAAACTCTATAAATTGAGGCATAGCCCTAATGAGAATTTGCTGGTTTTTGAGTATCCATGCCTACATTAATCTATGTGCTAATTATTCACTAATTACATCTTAATCACTTACTAATCACTTTGTTAGTTATGTTGATTCTAGTGTTTGATCCACCATAGCTCATCATTATTGCTCAAATTTCAACAAGAGAGAGAGCACTTCTAAAAACTGCATAAATTTCAATGCAAGCCTTTGATGAGAGAAAATTTGCTCCATGCAATCAAAGGCAACAAACATGCAAATGTTAATTGAAACTTCACTCAAAGATCAAAGATCAATATTACACTTCAAATAACCATGTGATTGGGCGCTGCATCCATGTGTGATCTATGTGCTACATATATCAACATATGTGAGTGCGGGTGTGTTTGTGTGTGTGAGCACACACACACACACACATGTGTGTGTTTGTGTGTGAGCACACATACACACACACATATATATTTATCTTCAAGGTAGGCATATAGAGAAACTTTACTACAAATATATGTAATAACTACCAATATATATTACATTTCAAAATAGCATGTGATTGTGCATGTGCATCCATGTGATCTATGTGTTACACACGTATACATAAGGGGTTGGGTGCTTGTGCTAGGGTGAGATGGGTTGGGTGAAGGGGGGAGATGCAGGGGAGATGAGGGTGGGGGGTTCTGATGGGGGTGGTTGCCCAAGGCTCCTCTGCCTGCCGTTGTCATTGTCATTATCATCATCGTTGTCATCGTCTTTGGAGGAGTTGTTGTCATGAATTTTGGAGTGGAAGAAGGTTCGGGTGTCGGGCAGCTTCTTGGGGGATAAACTCCATGGGGAAGTCCACGTGAGAGTCATCAAACTACATGATCCCTGTGGCCTATATAATCTTCAGCTAAATATGGCACCATTGGTAAAGAATGAGGAGACCCTTGGCTGTATAAGGTGGAAGTTCATAGCGGCGGAGGGATTTGTAGGCTACGTATACAATATCCCAGTCAGTGCGGTGGAGGTAGCAGAGGGCGTCAGTGATGTGAGGGGAGGAATATGGATAAGGGCATAGCCCATCTGGGACTGCGTGGTTGATGGGGTCAATTTGCTATGTTGGTTGCTCGAAGCGAAGGAGATGGGCCCAGTTCATGAGATTGGCTGAGAGGGGATGGGCTAGGAGATCAAAAAAGATGGTCGGCTGTGTAAAAGAAAGCTGGCCTTGAAAGAAAAAGGTTTCCAAGAGGGAGATGGAGTGGAGGGGTAGCTTGGTGAGGACATACAAGAATGTGGCTTGTGAGAGGGGTATGTCGATGAAGATATCATGTTGGAGTAAATTCAAGTGAATGCTCGAGGAGTTGGGTTGGGTTCTAGGGAGGGATGGCGAGGATTGGGAGTTTGGCGGTGGTGCCCATCAGCGCATCGACCGTTTTTAAAAGCACGCTGGGGACAGAGCCAAATGGATGGGTGGGGGTTGGGTGGCCCGAGCATCTATGGTTCGAGTTGAGAGGTTTTGTGGTGGAGGGCTTCCTCAGCGACTTCGCAGTACTACTGGAAGGCGAGGCCGGTGGTTGTGAGGTTCTCTTTAGCTTTTGCCGCTCTCTGTCAAACAGGTCCTATGCTTCGGCTTAGGCAAGAGAGAGGGCGTGTAGTGCTTGCTATTCTACTTCTTGGGCCACCTGGAGCTATTGCTAAAGGTCGATGAGAGCGAGGAGAGGGTGTTGGCTATAGTTAGCTCTTAATCTTCCAGAGCCTGTTGAAGGTTAATGTTGGTGACGGTGGCATCATAAAGATCTTCCTAGCTTTGTTGCTCTTGGGCCTTTTCAAGAAACATCTGTTCAGTGCACAATGGTCGCTTGCTCTTGATGCCTATACATGCAATTCTTCATCTGGGTAATTTTCTCGCCAAGTTTGAGAAGCCTTGGGAAAAGTCCGGTGTACTACTCCATGCGTTGAGCGGATGCCCTAACTATGAGTAAGCCTTGTGTGAGAAAAAATTTCCTGTTCGCGCCTAGCCATCGCGGAGGGTTTCCAATGTGTTTCGCTGGGAGGAGGCGGGGGAAGAGGGGCTGGCTTCCGAGAAGTGAGGAAGGTATGGAGAGAAGCCTGGGGTGGTGGTGTCTCGTACAGGTTTGGTCAAAGAATGCTTTGCACTGCGCCTCCTCCTCAACGGCCTTGCGATGGGCTTCAACATCTTGTGCCTCGGTATCTAGGCCAGGGGGGCTGGAGTGGGGGGGAAAGCCTGCTCTTGTGCTGAGGGTTGGGGTGATGGCGCTTGGGGGGTGGAGAGGTGGGAGAAGAGCTAAGGGGAGGTAGAGAGGTTGGAACCCTCTAGCTGGATGGCTCTGGGGAGTTCATCCCACCCTACAGCATGATATAGCACTTTTGTGAGCAGCTTGCGAGCTTTTTCTTGTGGGTTTGCACATAGAGTGCAGCTCCTTGTGGAGGTACTCCGCCCAGTTGACAAGTGTACCTTAGTTGATTCTGGCGAGTGTAGACAAGCTGCACCGATTAAAACGGTCGGTCCATCTGGTGTGGTGGTGAGAGGAGAAATGACAAGGCCTTGGCCAGCACGATTAGCACCTGCTCGGTGGTGCTGCCTTAATAAGTGCCACAAACAAGGTGAGTGGCGTTGGTCAGGCAAACATATGGCTGGTCCATCCTTGGGAGATGTAGGGCTTTGTAGACAACATCGAGACTGAGATGGATGGTCTAGGCTTGGCCAGTATTATCCAGCACCTATCTTGGGGAAGCATTATTGTCGTATGTCTTGGTAAAATAGAGGCAATTGAACAAATCTGGGCCCCATGGTTCCAGTGTGGGCAGACCGCTGAGCCCATAGGGGGTGACAATGGCCAAGTTTGTGTGTTAGCTCTGTAACAAGACCCTGTATAGTATAGGAGCTTGTGCTCCACCTTATGATTGTTTTTCATAAGGTTGTGGTGATTTGTGTCCATTGACTTGGCGTATCAAGGGGGATATCTAGGCGGGGTACTTTGCATATTCCTCAAAGTAGTCCCCTGTCGAATGCTTCTTCTTCTATGGGGTAGGGAGGAGTCTAAATGCTCGGGCATTGTGTGGAGGATAGGATGTGGGAAGGGGAGAGCTCTGGAAATTTTTTTTACAAGAGTTTGGCTAGGTAGAAGGCAAAGAGTGAGGAAAATGAAGTGGTGGGCCCCTTTTTATAGTTTTCCAGGAAGGACACATGCATGGCCGAGAAAGGTATGGCCATGGCAACTAGAAAGGTACATGCATGGCTTGAGGTTGGTTTGGTCGTGACTTGGGGTGGTATGGCCATGGCAACTAGAAAGGTACAGGCATGGCTTGAGGTTTGTATGGTCGTGTCTGGTAAATGTTCTGGTAAATGTTCATCGGCTCCCACCTAAGGCTCGTCGCTCGTTAGGAATGTGTGACATATGGTCCACCAAGACATGCTGTGAACCCTTCCACATTGTGATAGTGAAGTCGAACTCAAGCAAGATCAGTAGCCATCGGCGGGTGATCCTTCTGGGTTATGCAGGGTTTGTTTACGAGATAGAGAAGAGCTTGATGGTCTACAAAGAAGATAAATTGGGTTGCCAGAAGATAATGGAGAAACTTAATAAACTGGGTTGCCAGAAGATAATGGAGAAACTTCTTGACCATGTAAACCATCGCCACTAACCCTTCCCTCTTGGTGGTGGTACAATTTTGTTCTGCCTCTCATTGAGTTGGCGAGACTGGAAAAGCTAATAGGGAAATCCATCTTGTGTTCACAGGGTTGAGACAGCACACACCCAACTGCAAAGGCAGAGGCGTCAATGTGGACATGAAATATGATGTCCCAATTGGGGAACCTCAAAATGGGAGCACTTGCCAAGGCTTTCTTTAGGCTTTAATAAACCTATTGGCATTCCTCTATCCACTGAAAGAGGATTAGAAGTCTATAAAGGGGGCGAGCTATATCGGCATACATGAAAATGAAACGCTATGAGAGGATTCCAAAGCTGAGATCAAACATGGTGTATAGGAGCATACAATGTATATAGAATGGTGTATAGGAGCATACAATGTATATAGAATGGTGTATAGGAGCATATAATGTATATAGAATGGTGTGACATGGACCCTAGGTGGCAGAAATGACATGTGGTGGCCTAGAAGAAATGCACAGTCATCAACGAAAAAAGAAAGTGCATGGACAATCAAAGGAAGCAGGTGGAGCAACATTCTAGATGAAACAAGGAAGCGACCAGCTTATGAAGGGGAATTGAAGAAGTAAGAAAAAGAGTGAGCGAAGAGAAGTGAGGAGAGGGAGAGGGGACATAGAGAGGAGGTTACCAGTAAGTTGGAAGTCTGACAGTTTTGAAAGATTGCTAAGAGAGGATCAATACAGCATGAGTGGAATTGGATGAGTTAGAGCAGAGAATGTGCCAAGGATTAGAGAATCGGTAAGGAGGTGGTTTCCCTAGGATCTCTGTGTGGCATCTCTGTTAGAGACTTGGCTTAGTCTAATTCTTGTTTAACTACTATTAGTGTGAGTGGAATTGGATGAATTAGAGCAAGGAATGTGCCAAGGATCAGAGAATCAATATAAGGAGGTGGTTTCCCTAGGATCTCTGTGTGGCATCTCTGTTAGAGACTTGGCTTAGTCTAATTCTTGTTTAACTACTATCAGTCAGTTGAGTGTTGGTTTGTGTGTGCAACTGCTATCATTAGTCTAATTCTTTTTCAACTATTGTAAGTCAGTTGAGTGTTGGTTTGTGTGTGTATGGGAAATACATGTTATCTATGGTTATAGATTCATTGAAGTTTGAACTTTTGAGTGAAGATGATGTTTGGAAGAATTGTTGCGGGTATCTATCTATAGAGAATCCCAAAGGTGTTTGGTATTCTGTTCTCGTATATATGTGTTGACCCATGTCTCAAGTTTGTTGAGAGAAGACTGACTAAATTATCATCTATATACAAAGGCCTTCCTATGTTTTTGATTGATGAGTTGTTTTGATATATGTTGTTTGGTTTGAGATTGTTGAGAGAATACCTGTGGAAATGAAGATCTGAAGTTTGTTGAATCAGGTCTGAGTCAAAAAACTCTAATTTTGAGTCAACAGGGTGTGACAGAGTCAACTGGAGTTAGCTGTATGTTTGGTTTAGTCAGTTGATGTTATAAACAAGTAGATTTTGTTTAGTTTGAAGTCTGCAAAGTTTGGGCTGACAATCAAAGGATAGTTGGGTCAATTGGATAGGTTGTGGGCCAGATGGTGTTCTAGGTCAGCTAAGGAGCTTCTCAAGTTAGGAAGGTGTCAGCTAGGGTCAGTTGAGTACCAATAGGAGTCAGTTGGGGGTATATAAGGGTAGATCTAGTCTTTTGGGTTAAAATGAAGTGATATAGGGTTTCTGTTTGACTGTCAGATTTTCATTCAAAGCAATCAGATTTGTAGAAATGAAGGGGAAAGTGGTCCAAAGTCAGGAGGCAATGTTGCTGGGTTTGTTGTGTTGGTTGCTGATGTTTTCTAAGGTTTTTGAGAGTGTAGTGGTGTCAAAGGACACTGAGGTTGGTGAGCTGTGAGTTGGATCTAAATCAACTAAATCAGCTAGGTTAGCTATTCCATGTTGGTGTGATTAGTAGGAAGTCAGGGAGAGCTGATAAGGTTGGTGAAGTTCTGAAGTAAGGAATTGAAGTTTGCTGATACTGTTGGGGGAATTTTTGGAGCTTGGAGGATAGTTTAAGAGCTTGGTGGACATATATCTGACTGGAATCAGTAGAGCACGCATCTGGCTCAGGTTGATCAGGTTACAGTCAGCAACAAAACTGATCAGCTGAGAGTCAGCTAGGAGCTTTTCAAGTGAGCTAGGTGTCAGTTGAGGTCAGCTGAGGGGTTAGGAGTGAATATCAGAGCTTTTGGAGGTTAGATTTGACTTGGGAGGACAAATGGAGGAATCATCTAGGTCAAATTGGGGAGTATTAAGGTGTCCAAATGTGTAGCTGAAGGACTGATGATAGGTGTAGAGTTGATTGGTGCCCTTGGAACTGGGATCTTAGCGTCCCGTAATTCTAGTCCCTTTACATATTCTTCCCATGTGTATACTAGTGGTGTTATAGAGGCCATCACCCGACATTCTCACATTATTTGGTGCCCCCACTAAGGATTAGAAGGTTCTTATTTAGGGTTTTGATCAACAGGTTGGAAACCACTTGCAGATCAACTCAAGATTGATTTTGCATATGATGTTTTCAAAGGTGAGAAGGGAGAAGATCTCACTCAGTTACTGAGGAGAGTTGAGCTGGTAGCTTTGAGGAACAATAGAGATGATGATGCATATAAAGCTTGAATGATTGGGCTACTTTTTGAAGGAACGACCAGGGACTGGTATGAAGATGTGTTAATAGAAGAGGAGAGGGGTAATTGGGAGTACTTGAGAAATGCATTAAGAAGAAAGTATGGGAGGAGTGATAATCCAGAGGACCTCTAGAAGGAACTTAGTAGATTTTATCAAGGGGAAGAAGAAGAGATTGTTGCTTTCATTAGGTTTTAAGGGGTTTGGAGAAGAACTATGAGGATATTAGGGGGAAATCAAATACCACTTGATTTCTTAAAGAAGGATAGATTTATAGGGTTGTTACATGGGGTAATTAAGGAGAAGGTGGAACTCAAATACCCTGATACCTATGCAGAGGGAGTTAGGTTGGCATCAAAACAATGGAAGAAAAAGGTGTGGAAACATGAACTGGATTGGAAAGAAAGGGAGTTAGGTTGGCATCAAAACAATGGAAGAAAAAGGTGTGGAAACATGAACTCGATTTGTCAGCTTTCAATATGACCATGGAGCCTGTGGATATATGGTTGAGCATTTTCCTATTGATGTTCATGTAGAAAGGGACCGTCGCGTCGAGATTCCAAGGGTTGCTAAGCTTTGTTTAAGAGATCAAGTATTTGTCTAGATCTTTCTGTATGCTTGTTGAATATTTTTACCCTTTGCAAAAAGATAGTCATCATAGTAAGATCCATTTACATATCCACATCTATCCTTTCACATACATCCACATCCATCCTTTCACATACATACATCCACATCCATTCTTTCACATACATCCACATCCATTCTTCACATACATCCACATCCATCCTTTCACATACATCCACATCCATCCCATATCATTCATTTACATCCCGATTCACATGACATCATCTGATCACATCTATTCACATCACATCCATCCATCCATTCATTCACATTTATCTGATTCACATCACACCTATCCATCCATTCATTCTTTTATAAAAATCAACTTATGTGGGAATAACACTTTTATAAAAATCCATTTATACATCTATTTATGCATAAATTCAATTTTAAGGAAAATAACACTTTTGAAATAAAAATAAATTCCTTTATGCATCTATGCATAAAATCAAAATCAATTGAGAATAACTCTTTTGAATTAAAAATAAATTCCTTTATGCATCTTTCTATGCATAAAATCGAAATCAATGAGAATAACTCTCTTGAAATAAAAATAAATCCCTTTATGCATCTTTCTATGCATAAAATCGAAATTAATGAGAATAAATCCTTTATGCATCTTTCTATGCATAAAATCAAAATCAATGAGAATAACTCTTTTGAAATAAAAATAAATTCCTTTATGTATCTTTCTATGCATAAAATCAAAACCAATGAGAATAACTCTTTTGAAATAAAAA
Source organism: Cibotium barometz (assembly GCF_041138505.1). NCBI lineage: Eukaryota > Viridiplantae > Streptophyta > Polypodiopsida > Cyatheales > Cibotiaceae > Cibotium > Cibotium barometz. Next base: position 7,117,262 of record NC_141109.1, read on the forward strand.
TAAATTCCTTTATGTATCTTTCTATGCATAAAAATTAATTCTAATGAAAATCACACTTTTATAATAAAAAATATAACAAATGCATCTTCTATGCACAGAAATTAATTCTAATGAAAATAACGCTTTTACAATAAAAATATTTCCAATATGCATCTTTCTATGCATAGAAATTAATTCTAATGAAAATCACACTTTTATAATAAAAAAATATCCAATATGCATCTTTCTATGCATAGAAATTAATTCTAATGGAAATAACACTTTTATAATAAAAATATTTCTTAATATGCATTTTTCTATGCCTAGAATGAAAGTAACACTTTTAGAATACACAAATGGTGGGGATTACACTTGTTGAATAATAAAAGATAAAACTTATTTCACAAAATTTAAGAAAATTTTACCATAACCTCCTTTGTATGGCTGACCATTTTTCAAAATTTTTCATTATCAAGTTACTTAGAAATTATCCCAATGGTTTAAAGCATTCTAAACTAATCAAATTCCACTTTTTAAAGAGAAACAATATGAAAAGTTTAATTCTAACAATTTGATTATATATCTAGGATAAAGAAAGGCTGAATTCAAGAATGAAGAGAGGGGGAAAGCCTTTCCAACAAGGCATAACATCATTTTTCATTTTAAAGAAAACAAAAATTAGAAAACCATTAAATGGAAGAAAGAAAAAGTAGGATTTCTAGCTTACATGAATTTTTGTGAGCTTTCCTTTGGCTTGATGGTTTGAGGGATCTACTCTTGTTTGCAACAAGAGTGGCCAAAGGAGTTGGGCAATCCATACTGCAATGTCCAAATCCTTGACAGTTATAGCATTTCACTCTCTTGTTCAAGGGTGGAACTTTTGAAGTTAAATTCCAGGTTATTGAGTTTCGGGAAAAGGACATTTCTTCCATTCTGGAACTTATCCTATCCTAGGATTGACCCTGATATCTCTTAGGCGGTGGAAGGTTGGAATCACCTTCTAGAACTAATAATCTTTTGAAAGGTGATGGTGCTGGCTTTGGTGGGACCTTGACATCAAAGGCCTTGGAGAAATCCTTTGCCATCCACACTGCTTCGGCCATGGAATCTGGCTTGGCGTTCTTCACCAAAATATTCAAAGGTTCGTTCAGTCCCTGAAGGAACCTAGCCATCAGCTATTCTTCATTCAGCAGTGGTGGCGAGTATTTGAGGAGAAGAGCAACGCTTTGTGATATACTTCAATAGTTTTGCTCCCCTGGGTTAGCTCTGAGAATTCGTTCATCTGTATTTCCAAAAAGCCGAGAGGACAGAACCTCGTCCTTAGGTAAATTTTGAGATCATTCCATGTCTGGGTATTGCGATCCAGATAGTTTGTAGTGGTTTCTCCATGCCACTCTGGCTGTTTCTACAATCTTCAGCTTTGTAAGAGCCATTTTTCTCTTCTCATTGTACCCGGTGACATCGAAGTATTCTCCCATTGCTTCGATCCACTTCTCCACGGCCTCTCCCAAGTTTTCCCCTTCACTCTGGAAGGTCCAGGCTGTGAGCTATGAAGAGTTTTATGAACATCAGGTCGAGCTCTTCCTCATTGAGTTGGGAGTTATCATTTCTACCACGACGACCTCGATCCATGTTCCTATCAATACGAAAAATCTTGTTAAGTTCCCTTTATTTATGATTCAAATCCGATTTTTGATTCATTTGATTCTAGGGTTCTTTAGATAGGTCTGCTCTCCACAGAATCGTGGGATAAAGATACTCGCATTATCAGATAACAATTCATTCATAACATATCATTCATATCTTTAACACTATAATGGTCTATTAGACCAAAATTTCCATTTGAACAGTCCTCCATAGGGGGATTTCAATTTTATAGATTTTTAATTTGTCATCCCTTAACTTGATCCACTGGGTCAAGAGTTAACAGTAGTAATTTGTCAGCACAATCCACTAATCTCAATCTCATAGTGATTTGTTGAAGTCATTATTGTCATTCTAGTTACAAACATCAACACAGGGACTCGTCCCATTCATTCTCATTGTGGTTTTGCTCAGTTTATCGCTTTTCAACCAAAAATTTAGGAATCATCATTTTTCAATCAGAATAATCCAATTCAACTCATCAGTTCTCAACCAGTATTTTAAAATCTTATCAACCACATTCAAATTCATCATCTAGATAGCATTTTAGCTTATGATTTCAAGATCTTAGATTTACTCGTATATATTGCCAGTAAAGAGCTACAGTTATACCCTCGATATATACGGGTAGTCACGGTCCTTAGAATTATAAGGTAAATACCATCATGTCAAGGCCTCAAGCAAGTCAGGGATTCCATACAATTGCAGTATTTTCATCTGAAGACTCAATTATCAAATTAGGAATTTCATTCTGAATATCAATTTGTATGAGTTTTATCACACAATTCCAACCTTTTACTGCTACTTCATAAATTTATGACATTCTTGGCTTCTCGGTTGATCCACTTTAGCCAAATGGCTCTGATACCAGCTGTAAGATCCCTGACCCCACTGCGTAACGAATTCTGGGGTGCTCGCACGAAAGTAGTACTTCTTGCACGGGGTAGGGTCCCACACTCGGGGCCTCACCACGGATATCCAGACAAGACACTAATCTATCGGTTCTTCCAAAACCGAACTCGAAAAAACATCCCTTGTCCAGAAAGCACGGGCGATTCCTCTAGGATAACTTTTCTCTAAGTAGTCAAAAGTCTTAACTAACTGAACTGATCTGACCGAACCCATAAGTCCCATAGTCAGATCAAGGGAAAGATTGCACTTGGATCATAGAGACCAACGCTTTTTTCCTCATTGAGATGCACAGCTGTTGATTCTTTTCCATAGAATAATTTTTATCTAGGATTTACTTCATCTATCATACCAATAGAAATTAGTCTCATTTTAGGGATCCATCAGTCCAGCCTAACCCCATCCAATCCCATGGGTTAGCCAACTGCCCAACCACTGTAGTGATGGGATCCAATTAGGAATTTGGTTAGGTTTTGTCCCGGGTACCAGGGAAAAGAGTTCCCAGTCCCCCTAGCCAAAAATTCATGCAAACTTAAAACTAGTCACACCACTTACACACCCAATATGAAATTGCTTTTTTCACAGAATCATCATCTTCTAAAAACAATCTTTTAATGATTCAATTGTGTCACTGATCATAATCGTCAAAATCTCCGGTTGAATCCTTATTTCCAATCATTCCTTCATCGGTGTACCTACGGCATCATTGGCAACCAAAATGCTCACCACACCTGTCCACTCAGGGGCCTTTTCAATAGTTCCTAGCTTATAGTAACCGGCAATATATTCACATAACAAAATGGAATCTCCATTGAAGATCAGCAAGATCAACCAATGGATCCATATAAAAGAGCCATGGACTCATCCGTTGAGGACCAGCAAGGTCAATCAACTAGATCCATGGCCGAATTCAGAAAACAACTCTTACTCCTTGTTCCAATATCTTCCACGATGCACGTGTGGGTATCGTCGATGACCCAGAGCCCGAGCACCGTATGGTCAGCACCCTCTAGGATCCTTCGTAGTAGGTGACCTAACGCTTCACTCATAGGCCGCTTCCTTGGTCCCTCATCCACCGTACCGGAAGCTCACCATTTAAATCGAACCGAGGCTGGTCATCAAGACCTCGGCCTGACCTTGCTATGCGAGACGTCCTCTGTTGACTCTCCGTCAGCTGTTGACTTTATCAGCTAGGTCTCCACCACGACCTCATTCTTCACAAGATGGTCAAAATGCTTCCCAAGCATTCTTGACATAAAACAGTCATTTAAAAACACGTTATAAGTAACAAATCTCTCGTCTTTCCACATCAATCTACATTACTTAATCCACATTCATTTCATAAGCATTCCCATTCTCATCACATCATTTTCCATCTTAACACTTCTTTCCTCAATTAACCTCATCAGATCTCATCCACTCGCATTTACCCATACATCTCATCTCATCACATTCATTAACATCTATCCAGTTTACATCGCATCTTATCACATCCATTCACATCCCATACCATTCATTCTCATCCCGATTCACATGCCATCACATTCATTCACATCCCTTATCATTCGTTCACATCCCGATTCACAGGTTATCACATTCATTCACATCCCTTATCATTCATTCACATCTTGATTCACATGCTAACACATTCATTCACATCCCATATCATTCATTCACATCCTTTATCATTCATATCTATCTAATTTACATCACATCTCATCGCCTCTATTCTCATTCATATCCATCACATTCACATCCACATATATTCTTCCACATACATCCACATCCATACTTATCACATACACATCCACATCTATCCTTTCACATACATCCACATCCATCCTTTCACATACATACATCCACATCCATTCTTTCACATACATCCACATCCATTCTTCACATACATCCACATCCATTCTTCACATACATCCACATCCATTCTTCGCATACATCTACATCCATCCTTTCACATACATCCACACCCATTCTTTCACATACATCCACATCCATCCCATATCATTCATTTACATCCTGATTCACATGACATCTCATCACATCTATTCACATCACATCCATCCATCCATTCATTCACATTTATCTGATTCACATCAAACCTATCTATCCATTCATTCTTTTATAAAAATCAACTTATGTGGGAATAACACTTTTATAAAAATCCTTTTATACATCTATTTATGCATAAATTAAATTTTAAGAAAAATAACACTTTCGAAATAAAAAAAATCCTTTATGCATCTGTCTATGCATAAAATCAAAATCAATGAGAATAACTCTTTTGAATTAAAAATAAATTCCTTTATGCATCTTTCTATGCATAAAATCAAAATCAATGAGAATAACTCTTTTGAAATAAAAATAAATCCCTTTATGCATCTTTCTATACATAAAATCAAAATCAATGAGAATAACTCTTTTGAAATAAAAATAAATTCTTTATGCATCTTTCTATGCATAAAATCAAAATCAATGAGAATAACTCTTTTGAAATAAAAATAAATTCCTTTATGCATCTTTCTATGCATAAAATCGAAACCAATGAGAATAACTCTTTTGAAATAAAAATAAATTCCTTTATGCATCTTTCTATGCATAAAATCGAAATCAATGAAAATCGAAATCAATGAGAATAACTCTTTTGAAATAAAAATAAATTCATTTATGCATCTTTCTATGCATAAAAATTAATTCTAATGAAAATCACACTTTTATAATAAAAAATATCCAATATGCATCTTCTATGCATAGAAATTAATTCTAATGAAAATAACGCTTTTATAATAAAAATATTTCCAATATGCATCTTTCTATGCATAGAAATTAATTCTAATAAAAATCACACTTTTATAATAAAAAAATATCCAATATGCATCTTTCTATGCATAGAAATTAATTCTAATGGAAATAACACTTTTATAATAAAAATATTTCTTAATATGCATTTTTCTATGCCTAGAATGAACATAACACTTTTAGAATACACAAACGGTGGGGATTACTCTTTTTGAATAATAAAAGATAAAACTTATTTCACAAAATTTAAGAAAAATTTGCCATAACCTCCTTTGTATGACTGACCATTTTTCAAAATTTTTCATTATCAAGTTACTTAGAAATTATCCCAATGGTTTAAAGCATTCTAAACTACTCAAATTCCACTTTTTAAAGAGAAACAATATGAAAAGTTTAATTCTAACAATTTGATTATATATCTAGGATAAAGAAAGGCTGAATTCAAGAATGAAGAAAGGGGGAAAGCCTTTCCAACAAGGCATAACATCATTTTTCATTTTAAAGAAAACAAAAATTAGAAAACCATTAAATGGAAGAAAGAAAAAGTAGGATTTCTAGCTTACATGAATTTTTGTGAGCTTTCCTTTGGCTTGATGGTTTGAGGGATCTACTCTTGTTTACAAACAACAAGAGTGGCCACCAATTCTTTTGAAGAGGAAATGGTCAAAAACTACTGAATTATCAATAAATTCACTGTTTTTGGCTCTGGGGAGGAGTATAGTAACAATGCATAAAACACTATTAAGCTTTTGCAAAGGGGGAGGCTTCTATTTATAGGAAAAAGTGAGCCTCTAACCAAGCAAACTGATTCTAGAATTTTTCAGATCAGTTTGGTCACTTTTTGACCATTTTTAGGTCAGTTTAGCTTACTTTTTGGTTCTAGTTGAAACAGGAGAGAGGAGAGATGAAATATCTCATTATTTGAGAGTTTAAAACTCCACCATACATGTGAAATAGGTGCCTCCTTCATGAGGGTAATTCCCCCACACCGAGGTGTCAAAAATGCATCATTTCCTCTAAATATCTCTTCTTTTTTAACTAATAACCTTGTCCTCTTAAATCTCTTCTTTTTTAACTAATAATCTTGTCCTCTTCATCTTATGTGAGTATTTACTCATTTTTGGGGGGATTTTCTTTATTTCTTCAATTTATCTCCTCCCTACATTTGGATTAATCTAATTGGCCCCTCAGAACCTTAATCTAAAATTTTTAGAAAATCTGGACCCTTAGGCTAAGGCCTTTTGAACAGATTATAATTTATTTCTAATGCACCTTTTGAATTTCTTTTTGAACTTCTATTTCGGGGGAATTTATTTTAATAAGAAGAGATATTTTTCCATCTAAAAATATCTAAAAATTGAATAACCTCTCTCTAGAATATTTTCTCTCTCTAAGTCAAAATAGGTAGAAACAAGATCTGTTAATATTCTGACAAGGGAAATGATTACAGGGGGAGAGATTGGACATCTTGAGGGGCTGGGGGAGGAATCTTACATTACATGTAAGCTAGAAGTCTGATAATTTTGAAAGATTGCTAAGAGAGGATCAATATAGTGTGAGTGGAATTGGATGAGTCAATGCAGAGGATGTTCCGAGGATCACATAATCAGTATGGAGGTGGTTTCCCTAGGATCTCTGTGTGGCATCTTTGTTAGAGACTTGGCTTAGTCTAATTCTTGTTAAATTGTAGCTGTTGTCAATCAACTGAGTGTTGGTTTGTGTGTGCACGGGAAAGACTTGCTGTCTGTGGTGGTTACAGATTCATAGAAGTTTGAGCTTTTGAGTGAAAAGATGATGTTTGTAAGAATTGTTGCTGGAGTCTATCTATATATAATCCCAAAGGTGTTTGGTATTTTTTTCTCGTATGTGTTGACCAATGTCTTAGGGTTGTTTGAGACTGACTAAATTATCATCTATATGCAAAGAGCTTCTTATGTTTTTGATTGATGAGTTGTTTATGCATTGATATATGTTGTTTGGTTTGAGATTGTTGAGAGAATACCTATGGAAATAAAGATCTAAATTTTATTGAATCAAGTCTGAGTTATAAAACTCTAATTTTGAGTTAGTAGGGTCTAACAGAGTCAACTGTGTGTTTGGTACATCACCAATCAAAGATCTAAAGACGTGAATCTCATCCAATATAGCATCAACAACTGTTTTGATTACACAACTAAAACATAGTGATAGTGAAACTATAACAAAAGGTAGCAAGCCGTAAACAAAAGGTAGCAAGCCGTAAACAAAATGTTATCTTAAACGCATGAAACCAAATGCCATAGTGCAATTGAAATATGGTGCAATAAAATGAAAAGGCGAGCTGCTCACTAGTATATAGAGAGACCCCTGACAAAACATCCACCTCATCTTTGGCAGTCTCTGATGTGCCTACCCCAACACCTAGTTGCCTCTTCTTCTCAAGAAGTAGGGGAACCACATGTGATGTGATGAGCGCATCATCAATGTCAATGGCCACACATAATTGATTAGAGTCCATGCACGCCCAAAGGAGGGGAGTAGTGCTACAACCCAACTCAAGCGCTATCCCATCATGATGATAGAGGAGCTCCAAATAACATGCCACAAAGGTGTGGCTCCTCTCCATGCCCCCTCTCCAATCGCATCCGTCAGAGGCCCTAGCCCTGCTATGAGAAGAAGGTAGATGATGGTAGACAATGCTGTCCATAGGGCTCAGCCCAAAGCCTCAAATAGAGGCTGGCTAGAATTAAGGTAAATAGGAGGATCACAACCGCGTCTACGAACCAAGAAGAGCATAAAAGTTGAACACTGAAAGTAAAAAAAATTAGTGATTGGCATTTGGAACAAGTTCAATCATCAAACCGAACGGCACAGTTATTGATTTTCTCTTCGTACCATAGACAAAGAGACCATAAGCTCTCTAGAACCATAAGGTGTGCAATGCATGACCACCACACGATGCCAAATGTCCAAGCCACTCACCCTAACATGTCTCTCAATCCAACCAATGGCTGGCCCTATAGATAAAACGAATGAGGCATCACCATCCAACTGTCGACACTCCAGATGACCTGTGAAACTCTACTTGTATACTTGCTTGGGAGCTCATAATCAACAACCATCCACCATTTGACATGGAGGTAGCAGCCACACATATGCCATAGCGCATGTGCGCCTCACTGAGAGTATCCCACTGTGGGTGAGGTGCCGGCTCAAAGAGCGCTCCACCAAATGGCAAGTCTAAGAAAACAATATCGCCCGCCCAACCAACCGGTCTACCATTGCGGACATACTCTCTTCCCTTAGGACAAAATGTCTTGAAGTGATCATGTACCCGAGTGTACATGGAGATTTTCTGTCCACAAGCAAAGTCTCTACCTATGGCCACATAGTCCCCCACAATGGCTAGAAAAAGGTGATCCCTACTAGATGCAACAGAGTTATGTTTGTGTGCGCCAACAAAAATGAATGTGTCCTCTCGGTGACACAAGTGCTGCCCCATCACGCCCTATAACATCAAAACAACCACTGTTCAAAGCATATTAAGCAATAAGCCAAGGAAACGTGGTCGAGAGAGAGAGAGAGAGAGAGAGAGAGAGAGAGAGAGGAGAGAGAGAGAGAGAGAGAGAGAGAGAGAGAGAGAGAGAGAGAGAGAGAGAGCATGGGAGAATGGAGAGAGAAGGGTGTAATATAGTAATGTGTGTAAGGGAAAGAGAGAGAGAGAGAGAGAGAGAGAGAGCATGGGAGAATGGAGAGAGAAGGGTGTAATATAGTAATGTGTGTAAGGGAAAGAGAGAGATAGAGAGATATTACGGCCATGTGTATAATGGTAAAAAGACAGAAGAGAGAGAGACAGGCATGGACGGAGAGAGCATGGATGCATGAAGAGAGAAAAGTGACATTTGAGTCGTGTGCATGATTGTGAAAGGAGCGGAGTTGGGCATATGGAGAGAGAGTGAGAGAGAGCATGGAGAGCGAGCATGGCGAGGATCATTACCTAATAAGGAGCCATCATCCTCATCATCAAGCGGGGAAGTCTCATTTTCACTCCTCTCTTGTCTTTTTCCTCTTTGATCCATGTCTTTGGACTGCTGCCCTTTGGACAAAACACATAATCCTCAACTAATATGCAAACATTTTAGAATACTACTTAAATGAAATGAAAAGAATTACCATGAATGTTTGAGGTAGAGTCTTTCTCTCGTCAGATTCTCCTGAGAAAAAACCACATGCGTCTCTTTCTCTCTCTAAAGATACTCCCCACAACACATGTCGATCCACCACGGGAAGTTTTCTAGTTCCCACTTAGAGAGGGAGTGCATGTCCGGGCTATACATGGTAGTAGCGTCATCAGAGATAGAAATCCACGCTCGACAAAAGCGATCGGAAGAGCAGACATATGGCCACCCTCTTTTAAAAACATGAAATATCTGCCACACACAAAAAGAATCAAAGAAGACACAACACAAGCAAAAGATGCTTGAGACACAGTACATAAATACCACAAGCTATCAAGAAAGAAAACTCTAAGCACATTATACATCCCACCTGTAAACAACCCGTTGTGTAGCCATTTGACTTAAGTCATACTTTCTCAAGTTCTTTAACTCCACATTCTTCTCCCTACTCTCTAGTCGAACTATAGTAGGAAAGAGCGATTTGTGTTTTTCCATCCTAACCTCCTCATAAAACTATTGTAATGGGAACTCCTCAGGCAAGACCAAACCCTAGGTTGATCGATGAAATCTTTAAGCACATCACGTGCTCTTGCAAGAATTTTCTCCAACACCGACTCCCTCTGCAACCAACTGAAAAGAAGGAAGAAAGAATAATTATATGTTGCAAACAAAATATAACACTCAAAAGAAAGCATTATTATGTATTCATCTTTTGAACTCGTGATCCCCTCTTAGAACACCATAGACTTCTCTGGTTGCTTTATTTGCCTCCAATAGTGACAACCAAAGAACCTTTGTCTCCGTTGAAACTTGTGGCAGATTAATCTTTTCTAGCATGGCATAGCTTTGTGCATCCCATTTGAATGAAAGCACTCTTTGCCACCAACCATCACACCGAGGTTGGGATCCACAATATTTAATATCTTTTTGCAAACACACACATGTAATTAATTATACATTAAACAACAAAGTAAACACAACTACGTTGAAGAATTCTCAAGCTTACCTTCCCAATTTGGTCACTATATTTCCTTTTAAGGTCATCAAGCTCTTTACCTCCTATCTCTTAAACTCTTCTGGAGATAGAGAGGAGCGAAGGGGATCCAACTTTTTATGGAGTTCTTTGTTCATTTGAACCTAGAGGAAAAGTGTGAAGAACATTCAATGTGAAACCCAAAAAACATCCAATGGCTTATGACAATAGTCTAAAGAACCATACATTATAAACTAGCCGAGCTAGGTATCTCCTTGTCAAGGGAAACCAAGGCTCTACACCCTTGGTATTCTTTCTCCTAATTCTCATGATTAAATCCACATCTTTGGGAGATAGCTCCTTAAGATAACCCTCCAGATTAGTAGTGCATATATTAAACATATTCACCAACTCATCCCCTGAAGAGATGTAGCAACCAAAGCATGTGTATTAAGACTACATGCAAAATCTCAAGTTAGTCCAAATTGCAAAAATCAACATAATTTTCAATAATCAACAAGAAAGCTTTGAGTAATTAGACACTTACAAATTCATGCGTTGGAAGCAAGAAAGGAGAGAAATCTCGCTCACTTTCCTTGGATCAATGACCGTAGAAAGCACATGCACATGCTTCTCAACGATGAAGGAACTTCTCGGCAATGCCCCCATCCAAGCCACGGTTCGATGATTACCCTCCCAAACATAAAACATATGATTGGACAAAAGTTTCAAGCAACAAGGATGCAAGCTCAACTCATCTTCAAACTCCCTATTCACATCTAGCCAAATGGGATCCCAAGTAGCCATAATCTCGACAGTCACAAACTAACTTCACCCTGGTTAGTGTGCAAATGGAAACTATGAAAACCCCCTTCTCAGGCACATATCCCTCCTTGCTAAATGCAATCTTTAACCCAGATAGATCGTCCCTATGTCCTCTCACCTTTGCATAAGGAAGCATGTGACACAATGGAATGGGTGGAAACTCACATCTGCATGTAACATACTCTGCCCAAACATGACCATCATACCTGTGCTCCATTCTAGCCATTAGGGAAGACATTTTGGCAAGAGGTAGCTCAAATGCAATGTATCCATCATATGTAACTAGCAACTCATCAATAGTAATTATTTTTGTTGCACTTTGGTATGCAACATGAAGGCTGTTGCCTTTTGGTTGAATTCGAAGAAGATCAAATACACTCTATGTAGATGAAGAAGGTCCACCCTCCAGAACCTTGTCGTTTGAGAGGCTCATCTGCATTAATAACCACAACTTTGTTAGGCTCTACAACCTGTTGAAGCTTCACTTTATAGAAGGGTGTACTCTTTGCATCCAGAACAAACCCTTCATCACCTGAAAGCACCTGCATTAACGACTCAATTTTCACCCCCTCACCACCCAATGAAGCAGGATATAAGGCAAAAGCCATGCCTCCAATATCAAAGGGTCCTTGAATCTCAGAAATTGCAATCTCATTGAGTCTTATGGATGATTGTATGATAAGTTTTGAACCAACAACAGGTCTGAATATAGTAATAGATCATGACATATTTGCTAATAGATGAGAATGCAATAACAACAACTTTAGCTTGAGGACTATGAAGTACACAATGAGCTAATGACGGTTTGTCTTGGGATTTATTGTTTGCAGACCTTATAAAACTTTCGTGTATAATGGTTGTATTTTTAAAAGCTTTTTAATATTTTTTTGTAATAATTTTTTATGAGTATGCCTATCAAGCAATCAACATGACCCCTGTCACACTCACATATGCAGGGTGAGCTGCTGGACTGGTTTGCAGGCACCACCTTGGATGAGTTGAACCTATAGTAGGCATCGCTTGGGGTGATGGCACTTGAATTTTTGATGACATGTCACACTTGGTCGCTTGGGGTGATGGTGGCCACTTGAATATTTTATACCTAGCACTATCACTAGCAACTATTCTACTCTCTATTCTCCCTCCTCCTCCCTCCCTCTCTATTGGGAACACTCTTCTACTCTCTATTCTCCCTCTCTCTCTCTGCTCGTTCCGCACCGTGCTTCTCTACTCGTCGAACTCTACCAGTCCGCCTCTGCATTTGCTGGTCCTCCACCACATCATCGCGGCTCACCTGGTCCCGAGTAAGTGCTATTGTGTCTACAGTTGCAGTGTTGTTGCTATGGAAGAGGAGAGAGAGAGGGGCTATGGAAGAGCTGCCACCACTGGCATAATCAGCACACGGGCTCTTTCAAGCAAGCAGAGAGAGAGAGAGAAAGAG